>NC_080836.1:14618082-14921740 GCF_030435755.1 Ochotona princeps
CCTCTCCTCTTCCCTCCCCTCCCCCTCCCCTCCCCTTCTCTTCCCTCCCCTCCCCTCCCCTCCCCTTCCCTCCCCTCCTCTCCTCTTCCCTCCCCTTCTCTTCCCTCCACTCCCCTCCCCTCCTCTCCTCTTCCTCCCCTCCCCTCCCCCTCCCCTTCTCTTCCCTCCCCCTCCCCTCCCCTCCCCCTCCCCTTCCCTCCCCTCCCCTCCCCTCCCCTCCCCCTCCCCTCCTCTCCTCTTCCCTCCCCTCCCCTCCCCTCCCCTTTCCTCCCCTTCCCTTCCCTTCCCTTCCCTTCCCTTCCCTTCCCTTCCCCTTACTATTCCCTTCTCTTACTATTTGCCACACTGACTTTCATAGTGGTTGCACTAGATAGTCTCCCACCCATGGTGAAGAAGGGTATCATTCTCTTTGCATACACACTAGCAGGTGTTAGTAGAGTGTTGAACTTAGGTGCAACCTCAACATGGTTTTCATTTGTATTTCCCTGACAGCTAGCTAGCCGGAGCATTGTTTCATGTTTCTATTAGCCATTTTTTCTTTCGGAAAAATGTTCATTTCCTTGGCCTGTTTCTTAACAGGGTTGTTTGTTTTGCTGTTGTTGAGTTTCTGAAGCTCTTTGTAAATCCTGGATATTAGTCCTCTATCAGCTATAGAGTGTGTAAAGATTTCCTCCCATTCCATAGGTTGCTTCTTCACTTTGTTGAATGCTTCCTCTGCTGTACACAATCTTCTTAGTTTGATATAGTCTCATTTGTTTACTTTGGCTTTCACTGCCTGTGTGTTTTTTACTTTTCTAAGTGTTTGCTAATTCCTGTATCTTGGAGAGTGCTTCCTCTGTTTTCTTCTGATAGGTTGATGTTTTGGTGGTAAATTTAGGTCCTTGATCAATTTAAAGTTTAGTTTTTTTTTTTAATAAGGTGATAGCAGGCTCTCTCTAATTGTCCCAACAGAATTTATTGAAGAGACCAGACTATTTCCCTGCATTATTTTCAGTTCTCTTGTCGAAGATTAATTGGCTGTACATATGTGGACTCCCTTCTGGGATTTCTGTTTTGTTCCATTAATCAACTCTGTCTCTGTACCAGTACCACAGTATTCTCTTGTGTTTCTAGATAAATATCATATCATCTTTTCTATTTCTGAGAACAATGTTGGGATATTGATTGAGATTACTTTTAATAATATGGACATTTTTATGATGCTAGAAAAAATTATTCTCAGCGTAAGATGTTAATCCCAAAAGGAAAATGTCATATGTTCTCTCTTATAGAAGGCAATCTTCATGCAAAATAAAAGATCAGTAACCTTTTTAATACTGTTTTTGCTACATATCAAGGGGTTTGATATTTTTGTTTTAATTTTATCCATTCAAAGAAAAGTTTTTTGTGTTTTTCTTAATTTCCTCACTGATACTTGGGTCACACAATAGCATTGTTTGCTTCAAGATGTGTGTTTTTTTAAATTATTTTTTTGTGTTGTCAGTGACACATTGATCGTTCAGCAGCATGTTATTTAACTTCATTTTATACATTGGCTATTTTTCTCTCTGTTGACTTAGTTTTATGGCTTTTCATTTAAGAGGATGTATAATAACTAATAGAGACTTATCACATACAGATGTGAAAGTACGATGTAGTGTGCATCTCTACTTCCAAGTCAAAGGTGAACTCCCAATGAAATTGTTGACTGTATCTTGGCAATAGTATGCTTGACTCTCTGCCATTGTCTGTGCCCACAGTGTCAAGGATACACTGAAATGGTGGAATGATGGGCTCACAACTGATTGTGAAGCATTGTTGTTTTGCAATGATATGGGGAAATCATTGGGTTCGGGAATGAGGTTTGGGGGCAGGGTAGAAGTGAAATCCTATGCTTATAAAGTTGTATCATTGGATAATAAATAATTTTTTTAAAACAAAATGAAACAAACTTAGAAGAAATAGTATTTCAAAGTTTATAGTCTCTAAAAGAACAGTTATCAAACTGTAGACACTTCATTTGGCATCTCCCATACGTGCAGTCAGCACTCTGTGTCTACTCTGACTTGGAATCCCCATTTTCTGCAGGATTATTCGCGTTCTGGTTAGAGTTGGATCGCCTCTTTTCCCCTTTGGGTACCTTAGGTCTCTCTTGCTCTCACTCTTGCTCTTCCTCTATCCAGGATTCCATTTAAGTTTCAGTTCTGATTTTGGATAAACAACTTTTACATACAACCTTTCAGATCTTCCTTTGGTCCATAATTCAGTTTGCTCTTCTCTGCTTGACATTCCATCCAAGCCTTTCTCTCAACTTTGGTGAGAAAAACTGGGAATGTCACAAAATTGATTTTTTATTTAAACAATGTGTTTACTTTTGTGATTATTTCATGTTCTAAGTCAGTGACATTGAGTAGAAGGTTTTATGTTGAGATGTGTTTTATGTTGAGCTATATATACCTACACGAGACTGATGAATATTTGCAATGTGGTGTGTGCTGCTCAAAAACAAAGAATAACTTTACCTCATTCTAATTATCCTAAAATAAAAATAACTACAACAGACTATCCTATTGTATTTACAAAAGTGGTACTATATCATAGAACTTTTGTATGTTTTATATAATTTTTTAGTACTACTTGCTTGGAAAATGTTTCATCTAAACCCAAAAGAGTTCTAGAAAGCTAGCCAAAAATGAATGTTTTTTATGCAAAAAAACATTGAATTTGGGGTTATTACATTCACATTAAAAGGAGTCTATTAATCTCTTCTGCTTTCCCTAAAACAGAATTATTGTAAATTCCTCTCATAAATATATGTTCTGTAGAAATCAGTCAATTCAAATATGCAGATAAACTCCAGCCAAAGTGAGGAACTTGGTATAGGTAAATTTCTTTACATTTCTGTCAGTGTAAGTATTTGCATTCTATCATATATCATAGAACACTTTGGCACCCCTTTTCAAACAGGTGCATGGACACTGAAATGCTATTTTACAAAGGCATTTTGATGGAAATGTATATATAATACATATATATAGTATATTTCACCTGGTATTTGCTTCATAGATGCAAGAATATTCATGTTATAACTAATCAGTGATTTATATATTTTCCTATGGCTCACTATAAATCACTAATTTTAAAATTAAAATGGAATTTTAGTGTTTAGTTATTTTCTTACTAATCACACAGGGATGCAGTTAAAATTATTTCTACAATTCATTCCTCCCCTTAAAGAATGGCAACACACAGCTCCTTGCTTAAGGTAATGGGAGCATGCTTTTTCTTAGTGATATTTCCTCAATGGATGCAGAGAAATTATTTGATAGAATAGAGCATCTTTTCATAATCTTAGGGAAAGGGCAAATTGGGTATAGAAAACACATTCCTCAACATGACCAAGGCAGATATTCCAAATGCACAGCCAGCATCATACTGAATGGGGATAAACTGGAAGCCTTTTCACTAAGATACAGATTCAGACAGTGGGGATGTCCATTTTCACCATTGCTCTTCAATATAGTCCAGGAATTTTAGCCACAGGTATTAGGTAAGAAAAAGAGGTGGAGGGTGGAATCCCTATACCTGCAAAAATGGCAAATAGCAAAAATTTAACAAAAAAGAAATAAATTACAAAACATTAAAAAGAAATAGAATAAGACACATGATATCATTAAATCACTGAAGGAAAGTTTCAGAAAAACTATGAAATATAAACATAGTCAAAGACATGAAAGACATGTTGGAAAAGATTCCAGAAATACAGGCAGTAAATGCAAAAGTAGAGAAATGTGCTTACATAAATCTAAGAAGATGCTAGACTTCCATAGGAAATCATCAACAAAATCAATAGGCAACCACAAGAATGGAAGAATGCATTTGTAAATTATGAAACTGATACAGAATTAATATTGGCTCTATAGTGAGTTTAAGAAATAGTATCAATAAAACAATTAAGAAATGGCAAAAGCAGAGAACAATTAAAAGTGTAAGAAATGGAAAATTTTCATTTCAAATAATGAAATGCAAGCAGAAAGACAGGAACATAAACAATTCACAGAATCAATGAGTTTTCACCACACCACAGTTAAAATGGCTACCAGTCAAAAGTCGAACAATAAATTCTGACAATACAGGAAAAATGTACTCCAGTATACTGGTTTCAGGAATGGAAACCAGTACAAGCACTATGGAAATCAAATTTCTCAGCGATCTGGAAATAGAGCTACCGAATGATCCAGTGATCCCACTTCTAGAAATTTTCTAAGGAAATGAAATAGGCATATGAGAGAATTATTAATTACCCTATACTTACTGCAGCTAGATTCACAATAGCTAAAATACGGCATTGTCGCTGTCCCACAGCGATGAACTTGGTGCACGGAGCCGATAATAAAACGTGTGGACCCTGACTGATGGTCAAAGCCAAAGTTTATTAGTGGCATCAGACTTTATACAGAGGGTCATATGGGATAACGGAGGAGGTATTGAGCTTATGAACAAGACCCATCAACTCTTTCTGTGCTTTTTGTTTGGAACACCTTTTGTCTTGAATATTCCACCAAGTGTTCTCATACATGAGGTCCACTCAACTGGTCTTATACAAATGATATCCAATCAGGTATACATTTTGGTATCTTTCTCCATTTGTACCTTAAAGGTGATCATCAAAATGATACTGTGAAGTTTCAATGTTCACACACAACTTTTGTCTAGTTAGCTACATGTCATGTATGTAAACTCACCGGATTTATTTCGTCTTTGATAGTGTGCCCATGGAGAAGTAAAACAGTAGTGAAAATAACCAAAGCTTGCCATTGGAGTGGTTCTTAAAATTGCCCATATGAACAGTGTGGATTGTAACTGTGAACCTGAAGGAATAGGACACAGTAGTATAGAGGTAGATGGAGTTTTTTTCCAGAGAGCTCTTGTAGGCATCCCCTTTAATTAATGTGAATTGTTCAAGGCTGTCTGTACACTGACATTGACTTATTTGAATCATTAAGTTAGGACATTTTGACGATAAATTGGCTTACAATGTATTGAAGCATTGGAGTAGTGCATTCATAAAACACACATGAGTGGACGTTCTAGTGAACATGCAATTTTAGATCATTATAGAAATCTATTCTTCAGAAAGCATACTTTTACTTTCAGACACATACACTTTTTTTTCCCAACAACCTAATAACGTGAGGGTTGGTGTTTTAAATATTATAACATATGTAGCTTGATGAATAAAACAAATAAGAGCATGTAAACTTCAAGAAAAAATGCCTATCATTTTGGGGATAGAGAACTTTAATGTGAATGTAACATCCATAATACAGAAACCCATTACCAGTCTGTGCATGACTCACATAACTCCTTTATTTCCTGCCATTTGCTGGTATGCACATTTGCTCTTATTTTTTACAGATAATTTCATGGGTTTAAAGTATTTCCTTGGGAAAATATTTACACACTGCTTTTGAATTTGAGAAAATTGTATATTGAGGTAATTTCTTTATATTTGGAAAATGGTTGTGGTATTATTTTCTTGTTTGCGAATCTTTTCTGGGTGGGAATCTGCCAGCAGGCTTGAAAATACAAAGATCTGGAATGCAAGCACCATTGATTTCTCACTTGGGGAGTGTGTGTGTGTGTGTGTGTGTGTGTGTGTGTAAAATCATTTTTAGGGTGAAGATACTTTAATCCTTGAAATCCAACAAAAAAGTTGGATTTCAAGAAATAGCTTTCTAAAAAGGGAAAATTTACCTCTTGTCACAGAAACATTAGACACTAAGCATTAATGATTGTTTTGCATATGTGTGCTATCAGATGCAGTGAGATTAGAAATGTGGTGTCTAATTTGAATTCCAAAATCAAACTAATGCCAATTGAAGAAGGATATAAATGGCCATTACTAGGCAAGACCTTGTTAGTGTGTGTGTTCAAAGAAACAAGGATGCTAGCTGTTAATAAAGACAAACCAAGTGTGTAATGTTACAACAGCAACAACAAAAAGCATGGAAAAGGGAGGCACAAATGTAACAAATAAATGCTTTCACGTTGTGCTTTTTGTTAGGGATTGGGTGATCTTACCTTAGTAGACAAAATTATTTCCAGTCTTTAAATTTATTGCTCAGTCACTAGGGTGGTGCATGGTGTAGTACGGGCACACTGAGTAGGGAGTCTTGATGAGGGTGGTTGATGGGGCAGAATGGACACGTTAAGCAGGGGATCCAAGGCAAGTGCCTTGTGACTGGGATGCTTGTTCAGGTTTCCTGGGTTCAAAGAGGTTGAGGGAGGTTTGGAGTGCAGATCACAATTGGAAGAGTACCTAACTTTCTCTGGGTGAGACAGAGTTTCGTTATACCATCAGAGTTGTGTGAGCCGGGACATTGGCACCAGAAACATCAGATGCATCAACTTGGCAGTTTACACATAGAAGAGTGGTTGGGGGAGCAACTCCATAAACTACAGGACCTAATGCAGAATAAACATATGGAGCCCTTTGTAAATATTATCTACATCAAGGCAGTAACCAAACATGGATCCTGCTGAGCGCAGAGCCCTGTAGAGGCACACACACTAGAATCTGACCTTTCAGGGAATACTGTAAAAACCCAAAGATCTAGCTAAAAGCATCATTGAACTTTTTAAACATAAGTGAAAGAAAATTATACTAAAACATAGTAATCATCCCATCATATTAATATTATCTTGAAAGGTTCCTGCCCCTGGAAGCTTTGTTTATTTTCTGTGATGAAATGATGCAGAGGCAACCTTACATTTATCTCGTATGAACAAGTGGAAATAGCTACTACATTTTGTTTTTTTTAAATTCATGATTAATACATGATGCAGAATTATGATTTTTGATGTATTTAACATTTTAATTTCATCTGCATGGTTTTTATGACTTGTATTATCATTGCATCTACAGGCCAACTAGTAATGAAAAGACATATTATGCAAGTTCAGGAAATCTGCATGGTATGTTAAAATGTACATTTGTATTACATTAAAAAGCATTAAATATGAGACTATCAATCAACCAAATTATTTTTATCTATGTAAAATTAGTACTGTGTGTGTGGCCATTATTGAATTAAACACTTTAATGATGTAAATTTTTGCTGATGGTATGTTGGAGCTTTTAATTGACTGGGATGATACTCTGCTGGCTCTGTCTTCAGACCAGAGAGGGTATACCTAAGGAGCCGTTGAACTTGACTGGACAATAAGATGTTGGACTCTACGCTTGCAATGGGGGAATCTCAACTGAACTTGAACTGTGGTTTTGCCACAGGGTGGAGGAATCCATCATGATGGGAGGGTTTGGGGAGGGGTGGGGGGAATCCAAGTACCTATGAAACTGTGTCACATAATACAATGTAATTAATGAATTAAAAATAATAATAAAAAAACACTTTGAAAGATAATGTTTAATTTCCCATTTGAAAAGCAAATCTCTGAAATCTAGTTAATATAGGAAGTGCCTGTGCCTGCACTGAATCTGCACCTCTTAAAGTTATGGTAGCTAACTGATGGAGGAAAAAATGCTAGTGAAATCCAAGGAGCAAAAAATGAAAAAATAATTAACTCTATTCTCCCCTAATTCTAAGGTGATAAACCCATAACTAGCAGTTAGATATTTATGTATTTCCAAAATCAGGAAGTCTACCCTGGGCTTATTTCCAAAAGAAAATCTGCTCTGAGCACATCACAACCACATCGCAAGGTTGAGGAGACAGAACATCTCAGGTTTATTATAGGGAGCAGTGCCTTCCAGATCAGACTTCCTGTGTCTATACAATGCTGTACTCATGAGTACATTGTGTCTTCTTACAACAACAAAACCAACAAAACACATAAAGGAAACCTTTCTACATTAGAAAATCGAAAGTGGTACCTGCTAGCCCACGTTTTCTGTGAGTACCACGTGTGGAGGTTTTAGCAAGAGCTTGTATATGTGTGACACATTCCCAGGCATGACAAAGAGCTGATGTTTAGAGTTGAGTAGTTACTGCAGATTTGTATGGCTAGCTTTGCCCCAGAAATAATCTCCATGTTCAGGAATATGTTCTGAACATAGATATACTACTTTGGATGGTCATGCAAGTAGACAGAAAAAGTAAAATGTGTTTTTGGTAGGGACAAATCATAATCCTTCCAACCCCTACACGTTGGCATCCCTTCCCTGTGTGTGGTTTGAAATCTTAGCTGTGAGAACTTACAATAGATGTAGTAATTAGAGCTTTCAGTATCCCACTTACTCTGAAGTGGCAAAACCTTAAAATGGGATTTGGGGGGCAGTGGGTATCAGAGGATAAGTCACAAGTTGCTGTGTCTGCAGCATCTTGGTAAAAGTGCACTCTGTGAGCACTTGGGAAAGAGGACCATTAAGAAAGGTTAACACAGGCGCTGAGAGCGGCTACTTGAGATAGGTATGGTTAGCTAAAATGTTGCAACATGACTAAATCTGATTTAGGACCTGTTTGCAGAATAGAGGGACCATGCACAGATCCTACATCCCCTTGACTTAAGGTAAACCCTGATAGGAACCCAGGATCATAGGTCATAGGTTCATATAACAATTTCGTTAGCAGAATCCATACTGACTAAAGAAAGCAGACACAAAGACCACCTCATGGCTTTTCTTTCGGTCTGATCATAGTGTCTGATGCCATAAGTATTAGTAGCCACAAAACTGGAAGCCACGTCTCGATCCTACTGCTTATGAACTATAGATCCCTAGACAAAATGCTTTGCTTTTCTATATCTATAAAATGGGAATACTGAAATTAGCAAATGTAATGAATTTTTAAGAACTTTCTTGAAATTTGAAGAACATTTACTATGTAATGCATATGAATATAGCATATGTGCATTTATACCAAAATCAGCTAATATGTGTGTCAGTGATTATGTGAGAATAGAGAAACTGTCAAAAAAAGATGAAAATTATTAAGAGTCATTTAGCACTTGCTATGCAAATAACTTATAACCCAGAACCAGTGGGACAAACTCAGTATCAGGAGCTGTGAAGGGGGTGAGTTACCACCAGGCGCATTTCCATCTGTTGCCGTTGATTAAACATGCTGTTGGAATTAAAGTTGTCACACGTTAATTACAAAGCTGGCAATGGCTAATTCATGTGCCTTTGAAATACACTCCCTGAGTAGCAGGTAAACAGTGTTGACAATTATAGCAGCTCATTAATTCTGAAAAAAGTGATAATATTTGTTTGAATGTGGCTCTCCATCCCCTCTTCCCCAGCTTTTTTGTTTTTTTCAGGAAAGCCAAAAAATGTGTAGGGATCGAAATGAGTCTGGTCTGCTACCAGATGTGAAATTTATGTGTAAGGGAGAATCCTAGAATTTAAAGGAGGGAATCATCGTTGAGAAGAAAGCACGATGCTAACTGAGTTTAGTTGGATGACTCAAATATCTTTTCCTAACAACAAAGCTCAGTTTGTTCCAGGTTACAAGCAAGTGATTCCCCAAAGGGACAGGCAAATGTATCCTGCAACTCCACATTTACTATAGATTTCAGGCATGTTCCTGGGCTAGGGCTTTGAGTCAGTGCCAATTAAGAGAATTGGAGGACTTCACAGAATATCAGGACCAGCTGCTCAGTGCACGTCTCATTGTCTGGGTGATTAATGTACTAGTTAAAACTAAGAGAAGAAGGAAATTTAGGGAACGAGAAGTCTTGGGAGACTTTTTTCCTTGCTTATTTTAAATATGCTTCTCAAGCTTCTTTCAAAAGGTGGGGAACGAGACATGTCTTTAAAAAAATAACGGGGGCTATCATTATTTTCTGCAGTGCTTACCTGGCGCATTATAGAATCTTTGAAATTTAAAGATTCTTTGAATATGACTGGTTAAAGCCTACACATCTTTTATTGGGAAACAAATATTTTCGTATACCTGAATTGCATTTAATTTCCTTAAACATGAATATATGAACTAATAGCATCTGAAGGCCATAGACCAGAGGTGTGGGTTTAAAAAGAAATTAAGATAAATTTAACCACTGTTCCTACACTTGATCTTAACCAAAAGGCCGAAATATAGCCACTGTTCCTTTCATTTATGTATTTTTATTTTATTTATTATTTTACTTATTTATTATTATTATTATTCTATGATATAGTTTCATCGGCCTTGGGACCTCCTTTATCACCTCCCCAATTTCCTCCCCACCTCACTGAATTCCCCATAACATTACTATAGTATAGTTCTTCATACACCATCATATGTCCATCATTGCAGGCATGGACAATGACAGAGTCCTGCATCCTATTGTCAAGATAAAGTAAGCAGTTTCATTGGGAATCCATCTTTGTCCGGAAGTAGAGATGCATACTGCATTGTATCCTCACATCTGAATATGATCGTCTCCATTATACAGTTACTATACATCCCCTTAAATGAAAAGTCACAAAACAAAATCAACAACAGGAAGAAAAATGCAAATTTACAATGTCATAGATTTAAATAACATGCTACTAGGTATGATAGTCTCCATTACATAATTATTATTACATCCCCTTAAACGAAAAGCCATGAAACAGAAACAACAGGAAGAAATAAAAGAGAAATCCACAACACCATGAAGTAAAATAACATGCTACTGAATGACTAATGTGTCTCTGAAGGAATGAAAATCAAAAATCTTCTTGAAGAAAATGATGCTACTGTATGATGTATGAGTCATCTATGAATAATTTAATCAAAAGAAAGTAATTTGAAGAGATGAAAGTAACAAAAAAATCAAAATCCATGATATATAGTTTACGCTGATCTTTGTTGGTGAAATGTGTTTCCTGTAGGCGACAAAGAGATAGGTTTTGTGTTTTAATCCAGTCTACTAATCTATGAAGTTTGATTGATGAATTTAAGCCATTTACTTTCAGGGTTGATATGAATGAGTGGTAAATTGGTCCTGTCATTTAAGCGATGGGTCATTTATTGATTTAGTCTTCTGTTATTTTACTGGGATGTTCTTTGCATTTTCCTTTGTTTTGTCAAGTGCTATTCCTCTTCTCTGCCAAGAGAGCATCCTTAAGTATCATTTATAAGGCAAGTTTGGAAGAGGCATAGTCTTTTAATTTTTCTTTACTGTGGAAGAATTTTATTTCATTTTCAAAGACAAAGGAAAGCTTTTGCTGGGTACATTATCCTGGGCTGACAATTTTTTGCTAATAGAATCTGGAATATGTTACACCGTTCTATTCTGGCTTGTAGAGTTTCCTGTAAGAGGTCTCCTGTGAGTTTGTCATTCCTTTATATGTCAGTTGATATTTTTCATGTGCACACTTAAGGATCCTTTCCTTATCTTTGATTGAAGAGAGCTTGATTATCATATGTCCTAGTGAAGATTGCTTTTGGTCAAGAATGTTGGGAGTTCTGTGTCCCTCCTGGATGTTGTTTCCCAATTCTTTCTCTAGATTATGGCACTTTTCCCTTATTATTTCATTAAATACATTCTTAAACCCAGCTTCTCTTTGTGCACCTTCTGGGACTTCCATCACTCTTATATTGGCCTTTTAATAACGTCTTTCAATTCTTGAATACTTTTTATAGCCTGATCCAGCTCTGCTTCCAGCTTTTTGTTTGTTTCCCCCTGGTGACAGGAAATATCTTCTAATTTTGAGATTTTTTTTTCTTCTGCCTTCTTCATTTTATTTTGGAGATTCTCCACTGTACTTTTAATTTGCTCACTGTATTCTTCCTTTCTGATATATCAGCTTTTATGTGATTCATTTCTGGTGTGACACATTTTTTTTTTAAATTCCTCGAATGCCTGTTTTATGTGCTGTTCATTGTTGATAAGAAGTTTTATAGCAAATGTTTTGAATTCCGTATCCCCCATTACCTCGATGTCTTCCTCGGTTAACTCTGAGGTTGACAAAGTTGTTTGCTCCTTTGCAGGGGAGTCTTCAGTGATATGCATTGTGCCTGTGTCTCTTTTTTTGCTCTTGGTCATTCTGATTAGCAGATTCTTCTCCTTGGGGCAGGTTTCTAAGCTGTGTCATCCACAGGTCTACAGTTTAGCTTTACTTATTGTAGTTGGTACATGGTTCTTTGTTTGTGCCACTCCCTCCAGCGAGTTCCAGGTCTGGGTTCTTATGTTAGATTTCCACGATGGTCTCAGTAGCCCCAGCACACTAGTCTCCACCTCCTGTGATACAGGCTGAGGCTGCACCATTGACTGTACAAGCTTTCTCCCACTTCTGGTTGGAGCATGCCCCAGGATTAGAGAGACACCAGGTGCCCTATATAGTTAGGTATTTGTTGGTGGTGATCTTGCCGGAACCTGTTGGTCATTAGGTCTGAGGGCTGTAAGGATCTATTTTGATCTGTATGCTGCTATAATCAGTATTACTTTCCTGTGGGACCAGTGCAATGCACTGACTCAGTGAGTTCTCGCTGAATTCAGCACATGTGCAGCTCACTGTTGTCCCTGCAGTCTTAAATTCTTTACCACACCATACAAAATGGCGTCTGGTGTGCCACTGCTAAAATTCTTGATCTGCTGGACATAAGGTGTAAGAGCTACCTGAACCTTTCTTGGGTAGATCCTGTAGGATTCCACGTTGTTGCAGTTCGCTAAGCAGATATGAGTTCACTTCCAGCTTAGTGCATGCACAGTACTGTACATAGCCCTTGCCTCCTTAAACATGGCTCTTAAAATGGCACCCGATACGGCTGTAGAAAGTAGACTGGGCTGTGAATTCCAGCCTGTTCCTACCCTGCCTGTCTAGGATCTGCTGCCCAATCTCTGTTCTTGGTCAAATCAAACACGCCAGCAGGATGGGCAGTTGTTTGTCTGGGTTCACCTTGGAAGCTCCCTGGGTAACGTCTATTCCCACCCGGTTGCTGGTAGAGTTCCAGCTGCTGGTGGAGTTCAGATCACTGTTTGCTGATTGCAGCTTGGGTATCAGTCACTGCAATACCTCATTGTTGTGTCTGCTGCTTTCCTGTGTCTGTCAGTCTCTGTGTGCCCTTCTGCTGCTGTTCTATCCTCTCCAATTTCCTGGAATGTGACCTCTCTGCTTCATGCTGGCTAATGTTTCTTCGTCTGCTTAAAAGTGTCCTTCTCCTATTCTGCCATCTTGATTCTCTGTTCCTCTTATTTTTATAAATAATTTATAACAAAATTATATTTATAATGAATATAGTCATTAGAATTCTTTTGGGGGGCACTAGGTCAGAAATATGAAATAACTCACATTAGTTTAAAAAAGTGATCTCTCACTTGGTTGGGCACTGGGCACTGACTAGTCTCTACATGTACATGATTTTGTATGAGATTCATCCCTAAGTTGGGCAGCTTCAGTCACAATTTAGAGAAAGGGAAAGAAAGGACGAAGAAATACATCGTCAATGGTCAAAAAAGCAAGTTTAATTCCACAATGATGAATTCGCCACTGTATCAGATTATTTCAGATAGATCTCCTTGGTTTAGACATTTCAACTCAGAAAAGAAGCAGTAACAATAAAATTAAAAGAAGCAGAAATATAAACTCAGTGTTATCTGAATGGTAGATTATAGATTTCGGTTGGCTATTGAAACATGAAATTATACAATTTTCTTCTGGTTCATTTTCTGAAGATTCTAATTTTATTGGAGTACATTAAATGTGTTTGCTGACACTGGTGTCACACTTGACTTGAGTGAGAAAAAGTTTAGAAGAAAAAAACACTGAAAAGCATCTGAAATCAGCATATTAAAGTTAAGATTGTTTCCAGATCTACAGATATACTACATGCCAGTGGTTATTGAAACCATCTGGCACTGGTAAGGAAGCAGAGAAGATCAATGGAAAAACACAAACTCCAGAAGGGAGTCCACACATGTGCAGCAAACTAATCTTCAACAAGAGAACTGAAAATAATACAAGGAAAAAGCCAGTTCTCGTCAACAAATGCTTTTGGGACAACGGGATAAGAGCTAGCAAAGGAAAGGAACAAGAACCCCATCTGTCACCTTCACAAATATCAGCTTTAAATGGGACAAAGACCTAAATCGCAGCCCAGAAACCAATAAAGAGAGGAAAACAGAGGAAGCACTCTCCAAGATACAGGAATTAGCAAACACTTAGAAAAGTCAAAAACACATAGGCAGTGAAAGCCAAAGTAAACAAATGAGACTATATCAAACTAAGAAGATTGTGTACAGCAGAGGAAACATTCAACAAAGTGAAGAAGCAACCTATGGAATGGGAGGAAATCTTTACACACTCTATAACTGATAGGGGACTAATATCCAGGATTTACAAAGAGCTTCAGAAACTCAACAACAGCAAAACAAACAACCCTGTTAAGAAACAGGCCAAGGAAATGAACAGATATTTTTTCGAAAGAATACATTCAAATGACTAACAGACATATGAACAAATGTTCAGGTTGCCTAGCTTTCAGGGAACTGCAAATGAAAACCACATTGTTATTGCACCTAAGTCCAATGAGATGGGCCTACATTCACAACTCTACTAACAATGCTAGCTAGTGTGGATGTGGGGAGAAAGGTGTCCTTCTTCACTGCTGATGGGAGTGTAGGCTAGTACAACCACTATGGATGTCAGTATGGAGAATGCTAAGAGAACTGAAAATTAATCTGCCATATGACCCAGCTGTCCCACTCCTTGGAATATATCCAAAGGAAATGAAATCTACACATTAGAAATGGATGTGTAATCCTATAGTTACAGCAACACAATCTATAATATCTTAGGAAAATAACGTAGATGCCTATCGAAAGAGGCATGGAGAAATAAACTGGGACATCTACTCCATGGAATACTACTCAACCCTTAAAAAAGAAGGAGGTTCAACCATTTGCAACCTAATAGTCCCAACTAGAGACCATTATGCTCAGTGAATGAAGTCAATCTCAAAAGGACAAATATCATTTATTCTCTCTAATATATGACAAC
Source organism: Ochotona princeps (assembly GCF_030435755.1). Classification (NCBI taxonomy): domain Eukaryota; kingdom Metazoa; phylum Chordata; class Mammalia; order Lagomorpha; family Ochotonidae; genus Ochotona; species Ochotona princeps. Next base: position 14,632,994 of record NC_080836.1, read on the forward strand.
CTTCATGCAAATTATAATAGCCCTTTCAATACTGTTTTTGCTACATCTTATGGGGTTTGATATATTTGTTCTTATTTTCCTTTATTCAAAGAAAAGTTTTTTTTTTCTTAATAATTTCCTCACTAACTGATAGGTGATGCAAGTAGCATCATTTACTTCAAGAACGTTTTTGATTTTCCTTTTCATGTAGTCAGTGACACATTGGTCATGCAGTAGGATGTTATTCATCTTCATCTTATACATTTTCTATTTTTCCTTCTGTTGATTTTGTTTTATGGCTTTTCATTTAAGAGGATGTATAGTAACTTGTAGTAGAGACTATCACATACAGATGTGAAGCTACAATGCAGTACACATCTCTACTTTCAAATCAAAGATGGATCCAAATTAAATTGGTGAAGTGCCTTTTAAGATTTAGTTGTTTTTGGAAATTCAAATATACAGAGAGGAAAATCCTTTGTCTGCTGACTTACTCTCCAAGTGTGCGCAACATTCAGAGCTGAGGCAATCCAAACCAGGAGCCAGGAGCCTCTTCTGGGTCTCCCGCATGGGTGCAGGGTCCCGAGGCTTTGGGCCATCCTTGATTCCTTTCCCAGGCCACAAACAGGGAACTGGATGGGAAGCAGGGCCAGCAGGATTAAAACTGGAACCCATATGGGACCCCTTGCTTGCAAAGCCAGGAATTTAGCCGTTAGGCTACCACACTGGACCCAAATGTGTCTTGACAATAGGATGTTGAACTCTGTGATTTGTATACCTACAATATCCAGATACACTTAAAGAGCAGAATTATGGACTTATGACTGTTTATGCACTACTAAACATTTGTACTATTATAGGGAAAATCAGTGGGGTGCGGAGGGTATTTACAGAGTTTGGAATTGAAATTCCAGAGACTATGGAATTGCATCATACAATAATAAATTAAGTATATATATATAAAAAAGTTGTTGGATGCCAAATCAATCTGAGCCTACTCTTTTGTCTACAAAATGAAATAAGCAATTGCCAGGCTTTCCAACATAAACTAGTATTGGTCTAGCTTAGTATGAACTTGGCAGTAGGAAAAGTGTCACCAAATTAAAGTTTCTAAACATTGGGACTGTTTATTGTGTCTTCTAAATTGTTTGCTTAAATCTCTTGACCTCCATGATGTTATAACTGGATCAATCATTCAAAGCTTTGAATTCAGTATGATTTTTAAAACACTTTGTCTGGCTTATTTGCAGTGAACTTTGAGTTATTCCATCATTTTCCATTTGATGGTAATTCAGCTGTTCCCTGCAATTTTAGGCCTCAGAAAATCTCAAATAAATGTCTGATGTGGTTTCTGCCATCCTGTACCTCAATACAGTTCATACAAGTAGCCATTTTCATCTAGGAATTTGTAAACTTTTTTCCCTTTATTTTGGAGAGAGATGGGATGGGGAGAAGGGAAGGCAGATGGGACACAGGAAGACAAAGTTCCCCTTCTTTGTTTCAATATGAAAGGTTGAGTCTGAATCTGGGAGGCAGGCCCAGGCCAGTTGTCTCAGGTAGGGAGTGTTACCTGCTTCTGGAATCATCAATTACACCTCCTGGGTTGAGAATTAGCAGCTGGGTCCAGCATTCATGCCCAGGCACTCCCACAGGCAATTGAGGAGTCTAGCCCCTAGGTCAAATGGCCTGCCTGTACTATCAGCCAAGATTTTCCTTATGATGCAAATACTCTATGGTTCAAATCCTACAAGAGAACGTTTCAGAAAATATCTAATGAAATGTATGTACTAAGTGGATAATATTTCATCAATAGCGCAGGGGTAGAAACTAACATATTTAGATTATAGATGGTCAAATAAGCTTAAATTATGGAGTGTTTTTTTCAGCAACTATACCGACTATGGCAGATGAGGAAGGGCAACAAAAGCTGAACTTGAAGATCACAGTTTAAAAGACACTAATGGCAGGGGAAAAATAGATATTACTGCATTATGGAGGAGGTTTAGGGAAAAAAGCAAAACAGAAGGAAAAAAGTGTTAGCAAGTGATCCCTGCTCCTCATACACACAAAACAAGCCCCTTTGCTGTCAACTGTCAGCATTCCCCCATCAGAACAATACACTGGCTACAATCACAACTTTATGTTGGTGCATCTTAAACATTTTTAAAATCCTTCAGTGTTGGTTACATATGAAGTCTTTATTTATCCCACAAACACTCCTTTTAAAACTAATTAAAACACTGGAAATAATTATTGTTCAAGTTTGGGCTTATAAAATCCAGTGAGAGGAAAAGTAAAGCAAGCCCAGTATGATTGATATGTGTTGGGGTGGGAAGTTGGAGTGCTGTATTTTGTAATTTCCATTTTCAAATAACTTCTATTGAGTCATTTTTATATTGTAATCAGAAACATACCTCCTTATAGACAGACACCCAGAATGTCAACATGACCAACTCATTAGTCCAGAATTCACATTTGTGATATCCATCGATTTGAATAAAATAAGCAAGATTGATGATTTCTCAATGATAGTTCTAGAATTATAGACTCAGGTTATGATCTTGGATTTCTTAACCAAATTCCCTTAATTCAAATACATTGTATCATTTACAATTTCTAATCTCTGATGCTATTAGAACTGAGTAATACAGAGTGGGTTATTTGTTCAGTATTAATATAAACTTTTAAAATTTGCTTTACTGTTGTTATCATTTTCCATGATATGGCTCTGTAGGTATAAATATTACCCCCTTTCCCTCCCCATTTTCCCCTCTCACCATTTCCCTCTATATTACTATAGTACTACAGTCCTTCAGTAACAGTTATGTAACATTCTGCTATTTCAGTGCATCATGACTTTGTAGGTATAGACAAAGTTAGAAAATTCTGCCACTAACAGCAGAACAATCCCAACTGGAGAACATTATGTTTATTGAAATAAGCTTATCCCAGAGGGACACTAATATGTGTTTTCTCTGACAAAAGGCAACCTTCATGTAAAATACAAAACAAACATATATATGAATATATATACATATATTCTGATAGATGAACTGTACAATGGAGACTAGCACAATGGGAAGTGAGGATATGTTTCATTAGGAATCTTTGCTCTTGAATAAAATGAGGAATCCCAAAGAAGACATTAAATATATTTCAAACTATTATACCAACACAGGCTTTAATGCTATCTCTTCTATGTGTATATTCTGAGTTGTTTTCCTCCGTCAGTGGAGTCCTGTGTCATCTAGGAAGTCATGGTTTTATTTTAGCATACACCTTGATGAACAGTAGTGTTGCCAGGATGGGGAGATTCTTATTCCTTCATATGCATTCTCCTTTGGGAAATCACAGAATGTTACAGATTAATACGTAGCTTGGTAAATAGATGATATAATGAAAACGGGTAAGGTAATATACGATTTTAAAAAATAAATTTAGTTTAAATAATCACAGAGAGAGGCAGGGGCAGAGGGAAGGAGGTTTCCCATGCACTGATTCATCCCCAAATGATCCCTTTGCTATACTGAAACCAGGAACTTCTTCCCGGTCTCATTGGAGTAGCAGGGGCCCTAGCATTCTGGTCATCTTTGCCTTTGCAAGGCCATCAGCAGGGAGTTGGATGGGAAGTAGAGCAGCTGGGATGTGACTTAGTGCCCAACAGGATGCAGGTTTTGCTGACTGAACACCCCCCAAAAGCAACCTATTATGTAATGTATTAGATAGTGTCTTTTTAAATCCATGTAAATACTCTTTTGCTGAATCCAATCCAACAAAGAAGTAAAGAGATGCTCAGTGTTAGGCCACAGCTGACTCATTGGAAAAGATGTTGTGAACATAGTCAAAGATATTGCAGGGTAATTGTCACAGAACAATGTGGGGGAAAAAAGATATATCTCAGTTTATTCTTTTTGTTGAATGTCACTAGAGTCCTAAAAATGTGTAAATGTTCAGTTACAACATACTAAACCTGATGCTAATCAGTTACTTCAGTATTTTCTCTCTGGTCGAGAGTTGCGGTTAGCTGAAAAGCAGTGTCCATGGAGGGTGTGGAAAGTGGTTTGGAAAAATCTTAGGCAAAGAGTATAGAATTTCCAATTGAAAGGATGAATAAGCTCAGATGTGTGTATAACATATTTATTAAAATGAATACCAACATATTACATACTTGGAAACTGCAAATAATCTGTTTCAAGTGTTGCCACACAAACTAAAAACATGAGGCAACAAATTCACTAATTAGCTTTATTTAACCATTACGTATTTTAAACGTATAACAAAACATAACATTCTATATAATAAATGTTTTTGATCAATTAAAATATACTAATTATGTTAAAAACAGCATATTCCAGAAAAATAAATGAGTGAATAAGGTAGGGATTAATTTGTGTAAGAGATTAGATGTGTTAAAATGATGCAATGGAATAAATATTTTCTTAGTAATACCACTATACTTCAACATCCTGGGCTTTAGAACTCTTCTAGTGAGAGAATGCATGCAATTATCTAGGTGTTGACTACACCGATGGGAGATAGGCTGTGTATTGTTCCTCTGGATTTATGGATATTGAAAATGGCATTTCTTATTTTTCATTGTAATGCACTCTCTGCATCTTGCAAGGGCTGGAGATTGCACTGACTGAAAAAGGTCATGCAATAATAGCCTGGCATATATCAAGAAGCAAACATAGAGGAACTAGCAGCAGCCCCTGCTCTTTTCATGGCCCTACAATCAAAATACAAAGGGAAATCAACATTCCAACACTTCATAATCTCAGAAGTAACCATCTCTCACAAATGCTAAGCATTAATATCTTCTTATATACACTTAATGTTTATTGTCAAAATGGCACTAAATATTGTGCATTAACGCAATAATGTCTGAGCATTATGTGATAGATGCCATTGTGAAATGTGCTAGTAATGATATGACATTCTCCCCCAAAATATCTGTGCTGGTTATATATTCACATTGAGTATATTCTAGAAGACTCAATCTTCATGAAGTACTCTCTAATGAGTGGAATAGAAGTGTATTCAAGGTTAAAGTTCAAAAAAACCTATTTCCTCATACACATAATAACAAAAGTCTGTTGCCAGGATTTTCTCCCTAGATGCTGCAGCATTTTTAATTTGTTCTTGGGATAAAATCAACATAACATGAAATTGATTTCTTTTAACTGGATTTTATGGCAATTATTGCATTTACAGTGTTCAATTACCACTAGTATTTGGTTCTAAAATACTTTTGTCATCTAAAAAGTTAGCTTTGTATCCATAAGCAGTTACTGTCTGTTTTCATTTCTCCCAGCATTGGTGAGCAAAAATTTTCATTCTGTTTTAAGTATGAATATAAATATATAACATGTGACATGTTTTGTCTTTCTTCAGTCACTTAATGTTCACTTTTTATTACAGCACACACAAGTACTTCATTCTTTTTATGACTGGATTATATCCTATTGCATGTATTACATTTGGGCGTATCTAGCTGTTTTCTCTTTTGAAGTGTCGGGATGCACTTATAACTCACTGGGTGGGACACAAAGATCAGTTACTCCGCTCTGGGGTGATAAAGATTTCTCTGCACACCCCTCCCCAAAACGTTCACCTAAACTGTTGACATATGTCCTGTTAAAGTGATAGAGTTAGACTACCCGAAAAACAACCAGGTTCAGCAAAATCATGCTTCAATGCTATAAAATGCTAAATACTAACATTAAAATAGACAAGAGACAGCTGAATAGCAATCTTTAGCCATTTTAAGGTATATAGAACATGGTTGAATATAAACTAAAATTGAAAGGCCTATGAAGAAGTCACAGGTTGTGGTTAAGAACCTGCATTTCCCTAGTAACATATTGGTTAATCAATACCATGTCAATTAATGCCATAATGTCGTAAATGGTTGTAAACATTATGTTGGGTTTTTTACCTGATTGGGATGATACTCTGCTGGTTCTACCTTCAGACCAGAGATGGTCTCACCAAGAAGCCATTGAACTTACCAGGACAATAAGATGCTGGACTTTATGATTTGTCAAAACTGAATAAAATAAATATGCTCACATGACCTTGAATGTGTTCTTGACTGTTTACAATTCTTTTAGACAAATATCTAATGTCAAAATTGTGAGGTTGCATGGTTAATTCTGTGACTGATTTTTTCAGAAACTACTACATTGTATTTTCAAGTAGCTGAACGCTTTTGCATTGTACATGTGTTCCAAATTCTGGTTGGTTCTATAACATTTATTTTCTGTTTTACCGCTTTTTAAATTACAGTCATTTTATTGGAATCACTGTGGTTTTGGTTTATTTTTGCCTAATGAGGTTTAGCATTTTTTACTGTACTTTGAAATTTGTGTATCTTTTTTGTAAAATTATCTGTTGAAGTCCTCAGCCCATGGGTGTGGGAGTCCAAATGCTTGGGCCTTCCTTCACTGCTTTACTGGGCCATTAACAAACAGCTGGATAACAGAGCAATGGAAACACGAACTAGTAGGTATATGGGGTGACAACATCACAGAGAGTAGCTTTACCCACTATAACACAGTGCAATCCAACATAATGAAGACAGTCAGTTTGTGTACCTAGCTACCTACCTATTTAAAGGGCGAAAGGAAGGGAGAGAGAGAGAGAGCGCTCTCAAATATCTTATCTGTCAATTCACAAAAGTATCCTATAGCCAGAGCTGAGCCAGGATGAAAAAGAAAAGCCAAGAACTCAATCCAAGTGAGTTGAAATTCAGGTGGATAAAAGAGATTTGGTAATATGAGTGATCCTCTTGTTTCTTCCAGGGTAACATTAGTAGGAGCTTGAGTCAGGAGTGGAACTGGGACTTGAATACAAGAATTCCAATATGGCCTACAAGTAAATCAAGTGACATCTTGACAGTGATGTCAATATGCCTGCACAGCTTTACTTTTTTTAAAGATTTATTTGGTCTTAATGCAGAGCCAGAGTTACAGAGTGAAGGAGAGGCAGAGAGAAAGATCATCCGTCTGCTGATTCACTCCCCAGCTAGCCTCAATGGCCAGAGCTGAGCCAATCTGAACCCAGGAGCCACGAGCCTCTTTTGGGTCTCCCACTTGGGTGCAGGGTCCCACAGCTTTGGGCTGTCCTTGACTGCTTTCCCAGGCCACAAGCTGGGAGCTGGATGGGAAGTGGGGCTGCCAGGATAAGAACCAGTGCCCATATGGGATTCAGGATGTGCAAAGCAAGGACTTTAGCCACTAGGTTACCACACCAAGCCCTTTACTGTTTTTTTTTTTTTTTCAATTGTTTTAGTTCTTTGGGATCTTTTGTGGTATTTATATGAATTTTATGATAATTTTGGAATATATTTCTATGTGTGATTGCTATTGTACATTTGTTAGACATTGCATTGAATATCTAGATTTCTTTGAGTAATGTAACAATTTTGTGTCTCTAATTGTTCTCCCTTTTGAGGGACTGTTTTTATTTGTTTAGTAACATTTGCAAGTTGCATCTCTAAAATTCTTGTTTTTTGCTTTGTGTACCTTCTGTAGTTTCTGTTTTTATTTTGCTTTTAGGATTTTGTTTAGTCATTGTTTTCGCTTGGAATTCCTTGAACACCAGGAGAGGGAGGACTTATAATTGGAGAAGGAGCAGAGGATGGGGGAGAGCAAGTCTGCCCATATTTGCACATTGTTTTCTGCTGGGTACAACATAACCAGGATGTGTAGAACCATATAGTAACTCTCATGTCCTGCTTGTGTGTGTCCTCTTGATGAAGGGAGGATAAGCCCTGGGGTCTTTCTGGGTATTTTCTGAGTTGAGTTCAGCTGTGTGGATGCACATTAGTTGCCAAATACATAGTACTTACAGGTAATTTTGAATGACCTAATTTACAGGAAAGTTTTGTTCAGACCATCTATTTAAATAGCAGTGGGATGTAAACACACACACGCACACACACACACACACAGAGAGAGAGAGAGAGAGAGAGAGAGAGAGAGAGAGAGAGAGAGAGAGAGAGAGAATATTCCATCTTCTGGCTAATTCCAAAGATGCCCACACAATACTTGGGGCAGGTTGAAGCCATTATCGTGGAACTCAATCCAAGTCTATCACAGAGAAGACAGGATGCTTTGCTCATTTGTCATATCTACAAATTTGAGTAGCAAGCAGAGTTAAGTGTTAAAGAACTTTCTTGAGTTGCAGACATCACAAAAAGCACCTTTGCCACTTTACCAGAAGCCAGCACCCAAAGAAACCCTAACCAGCTTTTCTTATGATTTCAGGATTCTATTACATCTTACACTGCAGAACTCTTGTATATATAGAATTATATTATCCTCCCGATATTTGCTTTTTGATGTTTTTAAAGATTATCCTTCACTTTTCCACCCTGAAGTCTAAATTAGGTGGGACAACAACTAGCACCTTGTACCTGAACATAGGCAGTCTTCAGATGGGTAAGAACAAGAGCAGTTATTTGTAAGAATTATTTGTGATTCCTCCATGTGGAAGAGGACTAATGTGCAACACTAGAAATGTAGCCTGTCACCTTCAATTCTGTCATCATGCAAACCACGTGGTGGAGGAAGGGCAAGTACAACGCTTTTGTTTGTGTTGGTTGCTTTCTTGATTGAGCATTGTCTTAGTGGCTGGAGAGCACTAAGTCTTTGCAAAGTCCTAGCAAAGGTAATTCTGGTTTTCTTGAGTTTTCAATGTTTCTGTGAGGGCACAGTTTCTTAAATTATCTCTTTCACCCGCCTATCTCCCCTGCTTCTCCCATGAGAAAAAGAGATAATAGAAGTCCATAAATATATTCTGATAAATTTATTAGTGTCCCAGAATCAAAGCAAATGAGAATCAATTTCTCTTAGTATATATATATTTCAAAGCGAAATTTATACAATTGATATTTTTTTCTTGTGTCTAAGCTAGGAAGGACTGCCTGTCATTGATCTTTATTTATATGGGCAATTTTTTTTTTAATCCAGGAATTCTTCTGAAAACATGTTAAGCAAAGATTTTGTTTTTCCTTTTTGTAACCCAGGTTGCAGTTTTATTTTCATAAGCATAACAAAGTCAATATACAGGGACGGAATGCTACATCTCTTGATCTACTCCAAGGATTTAACAGTAGGATTATGCCACTTACTTTTGCTGCTCATAAGACAAAAGATAAAAGAAAACCTTGGAAGAGTGGTGCTCAGCGAAGTGTTTTGGCAGACTTTTCTGAGATGTTTACGGGGCAGGTTGCACACAATCTCCACCTGGCTTTGTTTACATGAAATGTGAAATAGAGGGTGCATGGAGATGCCACATGTGGGCTCAGACTTAATTCTTCCCAGATACTGATTCTTTTGTACATGCATCAGATGTGTAAATGAAGAATTCTTTCATTCAGCTAAGTCCTCTCTCTGGTGTTTCAGATCTCTCTGTTAAGCCATGGGAGGTGGGAGAGGGGAAAGACACAAACTATGTCCATATTTCTGAGCCACAGAATAAATGAGCATCACCAAATGACTTCATGTCTTTAAAGAGGTGGTGGGGGGAGTTAGTTACTTACTGATTCAAAAGTAGGAACATTGAGTCTAAGAATTTCTTCTTGGGCCCAGTACGGTGGCGCTGCAAGTTAAGTCATTGCATGTGACAGACATCTCATATCAGAGTGCTGATTCAGACCCTGGTTGTTCTGTCTCTGAGCTAGCTGCCTGCTAGTGTATCAGAGAAAGCAGTGGCAGATGGCCCAAGATTTTTGGCCCTTGGTACCCACATAGGAGCCCAAGATGAAGTTGGTGCCTCCTGGCTTCGGCCAACCTGCTGGCACTAGCCACTGAACCAGGAAGTGGCAGATAGAAGATTCCTCTGCTCTCTCCACCATCCTTCTCCTGCCTTCTTCACTCCCTCCATCCATCTCTATTTCTTTCACCCTGTCTCTCTGCCATTCAGCCTTTCAAATATGTAAATATTATAAAATATATGAGCCTGACTTCATGGAGTTCTAAGATTTAATCTGTAGGGGAGCATCAAGAATGAGGCAATGCTTGTATGTAACAGGTACATGAAATAGATTCCTGTCCGTCTTACCCAGAGAGGTTCATTTACAGTACTCCCAATTGATTTGATAATATTCAGGCCCTTGGTGAGATTTCCCTGACAGGAAAGTGAAGCTTACCTCTCTCTAACCTATCCTTCTCTGTAGCAAACAGTATATTCTGACTCTTTATTTAAGTTTTAATATAACTTACATTAAACAAATACTTCTACAAAAGAAATTCTAGAAGAATGTATGTGATACAGTGTTTTATATGAGCAGATCTAATATACTGAAAAATGAAAAAGAATTGCACTTGCAGAATGAGCACACCCATCATGATGCTGTACTGAACAATTATGCATTGATTTTAGGAGCAATGCTAGCCCATGTTTCGGCCATATGAGTATTTGGTACATTTTATACTTTCTGTCAAAAAAGAAAAGAATTTGATGATAATTCTTTATTGTGTTACCGTATAACTTTTTCAGAATAATTACTGAATAACAGGTCTGCCAGAATATTTCTCAGCAAATCCTTAATCATACTCTTTACAGTATGGAACAATATAATTTGTGCAAGGTCTTAGCTTTTACATTCCTGCTACTGTTTAATGCAGACATAAGAATGGAAATACATATAAGTTTAAAATACATACTTTTGTTAAAGTTCTCCTGGCAGTTATAAGTGAAAGATGCCCTCGATGAAACAGAGGATTAGCAACTGAGTCAGGAACAGTCCCTGGATGTCTGTGGTATTCCTCTCATAAAGGATTATAAAAGACAAAAGGAGTATTATTAAAGTGTATCCGCTTATTATCTAGTGAGCATTTTGTCAGCACATTAGATGTGGTATAGTGAGATGAGATGGAATTATTTCATGTATATTCCTGCTTCCAGGGAACTTTTAATTTTGTTTCACAGAAAAGACAGATGAAGTAGTTAAAGCCAAACTCAGTGTAAGCATAAGAGATAAAATGTGAATCTTCACAGCAAGGGTGTTTAATGTTTCGGCACAGTGGCCATAGCAAAGCAAAAAGAAGTCAGATAGAATCTCCTGGGAAGATTGAACTGTGGCTGCATTTTGAAGGAACAAACATGCTCCTATTCCAAGCTCAAACAGTTGCATATCAGTCATCATTGAAAGAAACTGCAGCCAAACCAAATATGGCCAATTTACCACTGTTGTATGACTCAAGAATCATCTGCTGTAAAAGCACTATACCATATTCATGATAAAATTATTGTCATCCTTTGTGTCTCTGAGATATCCAACCTGCATACTTACCTTGGATTTTACAATATTAGAATCATATATTTTGTGCTTTCTCTTAACTGTATTGTAAAGCTTTTCAAAGCAAGACCCACCCCATGCTTGTATGTATTTTCCAAAGCATACTTTTATTTGCCTCAAAAAAAGCGAAACCCGATTTAAGTAAATATCTTTTAAAAAAAGGCAGAACTAAAATTCAAATGCAAATTTCTGGCTTATTAAATGCCATGTTTTCACAAAAATGTGCTGTTGCCAAAAAACATACAAGTTTGTGGACAATTAAAATCCTTTTCCCTGGGAATCATTTTAATCCAGGACCATAGGAGAAAATCAGTGATTATTGAATCAAACCATATGTGAACCCACAAATAAAGGATCAGAGATATTTGTCAATTGGCAGAAGAGGATGATCACTAAGAAATAAAGAAATTACTGAGGAGGAAAGCCATAATCAACATGATGTTGTGGAATGAGAGACAAAGGTCACAGAAAGGATAGTTTAGCCTGTGAATAACTTCTATTTGGATGAATCAATCAGAACCATTCTGTAGGTTCAGAGTAATTTCTGGCTCTAAGCAGGTTCTTTTTTTTAGGATAGTTAAACTTATTTCGTAAGCTTAATTTGTAAGGTATTTGCCCACTGCCAGACTGGTGAGAATAACAATTGACTTATGCCTCCCACTTCAGGGGAGGGGGTGTTTCAGGATACTTTGAGGAGCCAAATAATTACCATGGAACCAACCCAGAGGTCACTTGGTCTGTTACATACTTGTAAATACTGGTTTCTAAGGTCCTAAAGATGAACAATTATAAATTAAGACACAATGTGATTCAATATAACAACCTTTCATAACCCTATCTTTTCCTATAATTATTTTTAAAGCATTTTTGAAAAAAGTATTAAACCAACTTTCGAGCCTACTTGTGAAGCTTCCAGTTTCATGCAAGAATAGCACATACAGGGTAGTGTACTAAAGCCTTAGTTTTCCCAAATGTACACGTTACATGTTTTTTTATCAACACACAGCTTGACATTATTTCATGAGATAGTCTCGGCTGAATCAACTATTATGATTTTGATTAGAACAAATTTAGTGTTTTATTCAAGAATATCTTCTCAGTATAGAAACGAAATCTGTTAGACATTCGCAATTGAAAAATAAAATAAAGAATGATTTTTCTTCCTTTGTTAACAGCATTATGTATTGGGGACCTGCACAATGCCAAGTTCAATCTAAGCATTCAAGGTATAAATGTGTAAAGTGTTCTCTCCAACAGAAGGATAATAAGCATGTTGGTAAATGCATGAGATCACTGTAACCAGTTGTACCTTTTATGAAGAAAATAAAAAGGATTATGAGGATAGAGACCAGTGAGACAGAATGGGTACCTGTCTTCTAACCAGTGGAGGATTTCACCACGATTCTACTGAAGGAAGACTCTTTGGACATTAATTACATATTTTCTGCTACTGACACTTATTCTCAATGGATGAATCACACCTACCTCATGTCCCATCCGTAAGGAGAAGGAATGTTGCTTACATGAGGAGCTCAATGATTCCTGTTGTTAAACAGAGAATGTTTGATTGCAGCTATTTGTTCACGTATTTTTTTCTCAAAGACTGATGTTCTTAAAGATACAAATCAGTCATATTTGATTTATTTCTGCATCTCATCCACATAGCTAACTTAACACAAAGTTTGCAGTCAATGCAAGTATTCAATGAATGAAGGAATGAGACATGAGCTGGCAATTTTATTTTAATCACCACTCTATTTCTTGGAATATTTGTTCCCTACTGTATTTCCTTATATTTGTGCCTTCCCTTCATACCTAGTGATATGAGTCTCCTCAAAATTTAAAGAAAACTCAATGAACATGTCAATATATCTCTTTCATGTCCTCCTTTACACAATAATATGCACTATTTTCAGGCTTAATGATAGTGACAGTATTAATTCAGTATAATATTTAAATTTGTCCAATTCTTCACAGTATGTTATAATAATTATCTCATTTGTTCAGCTTTGTTTTTATATATATATATATATTTTTTTTTATTAATTATTTTGCATTATGTGACAGTTTCATAGGCTCTGGGAACCCCCCACCCCTCTACCTCCCCTCCCCCCTGGTGGATTCCTCCACCTTGATGCAGTATTACAGTTCAAATTCAATCAAGATTCTTTCCTTGCAAACATATACCAAGCATAGAGTCCAGCTACTTATTGTCCAGATGGGTTGAACAGTTTCTTGGGGAGACCATTTCTGGTCCGAAGTTAAAGCTGGTAGAATATCATCCCAGTCAATTAAGAGTCCCAATATAACATCAACAGCAATTTGCAACATTATGGAATTGACATGGTTTTGAGTAACCAGTATGTTAAAAAAAAAAAAAAAAAAGCAAGTCCTAACCACAACCTATGAATAGCTCATTGACATCTCAATTTTAGTTTACATACAGGACCGGACCGGCTGCTATATACCTTAAAATGGCTATAGGGTACCATTCAGCTGTCTCGTGTCTATTTCATTTTAATATTTAGCCATTTGTTGTGTTGAAGTATAATTTTGTTGATCTTGGCAGATTTTGGGATAATCTAGACTGGCTTGTAACTCTAACAAGATATTTGTCGACATTTAAGGTACAGAACATGTTTTTTTTTGGGGGGGTGTGCAGGAAAATCCTCAACACCATGGTGAGGAGTAACTAATCTTTTTGTCCCACCCAGCGAGGCATGAGCCAATCCACACCAGCTCTTTCCTGTCAGATTTCAAGCTCTACTTTCTGTTGTTTGTCTATTTATTTTAGATTTTTTTAGTTTGTATGATTGTTTGTTTGCTGTGAGGGGTTTTCGAAGCGATCCCGATGGTCATTGCAAGGGAGGGTGGGGTTCCAGAGGTGGAGCCAGGCTCGGACCAGAGAAAGCTCTCCTCCCTGGTCCCGAAGGACATTTATTCTTCTGTGTCTGTGGACCGCTCAGGGCTTCTGGTTGTCTTTCCGATGATGTTGGTTTCTGCGCGGTAGTGTTTGGACTTCTTCCATCCCCTGTGGAAGCTCCGCTTGGGGGTGGGTGACCTCAGAGTACTCGGCCTCCGAGGGCATCCAATTCCCTGTGGCCTCCTTGGCAGTTGGGATATAGTCCTTTTTGCTTATATTAATAGTTTGTGGTGAAGGTCTGGGAGTCTTCATGGTTGGGATCCAAGTTTCTTCCTTACCACCTGCTCCACTCTGGAGTGCCCCCCCTGCTCCACGCACATGACCTCCTGTTAAGAGGTTGTCAGGATCTGTTCAGCTTTGTTTGTAATGATTTATTTAAAGGCTTATTCACTTTCATGTTAGGGGCAAATTTACAGAGAAAGAGAGCTAGATCTTCCATCTGCTGGTTCACTCTTCAAATGACTGGAAGTTTTAGAGCTAGGGCTGACCAAATGCTAGGATCCTCCTCTGAATCTCCTACTTGGGTGCAGGGGCCCAATGACTTGAGCCATCCTCGGCTGTTTCCCAGGCCGTAAGCAGATCAGAAGTAAAATAGCTGGGACATGAACCAGTGCCCTTATGTGATGCTGGCACTACAGGCCAGGAATAAGCATGCAAACCCAGTGCACTAGCCATTGTTTAGAAACATTTATTTATTTGTTAAGGTTTTAAAACAATTTCAGCAAATTGTTGAGGATCCCAAATTGGACAGGCTGATATACACATATAGTATGAGTTGATATTAAAAACACATTTGTTGTCTTACATTTTTATCATGATGCAAGTATTAGAGTGCACCTGGATGGTACAACTTAGCCTAGGCCCTATGGTCAAGCCTATTGCTCCTAGACTATAATATTGTGCAGCATTTTCCTGTATTTAATAATACTGAAATACCTATAACACAATGATGGCTATTCATGCAAGTAACATGCCTAACAGATCCAGTAAGATCCAGAGTAATGATATGTCTGTAGAAGGCACTTAGATGAACAGACCTGGTAGGAGTAAGATGGCAAGTGATGAATGAGTGTGAGGGCCTATGGCATTAATGTCACCTTAAGTGTTAATTAAGTTTTCATGTTCTAAAGACTATCATCAAAGGTTCTACTAAATTTACTTCATTTTGTTCTTTCTTCAATAATAAATTAGCACTTTTGTTTTATAAAACTTGACCTGTCTAAAGCTACAAAGTTTTATTCACTTAACCTATATGTTTTAAAGTCAGTACAGGAGACAGAGGGGGGAAAAAGAGAGCGATAAGAGAATAAAGACCTACCATCTGCTGATTCAATCCCTAAATGATCCCCGAGAGCTGGGGTAGGCCAGGCTAAACCAGAAGTTCAGAATTCAATCTGGGTGTCCTATGTCAGGGACAGAACCCAGTCACTTAAGTCTGTTGCTTCCAACTATGCTTGTTAACAGGAGGCTGGGATCAAGAACAGACTTACCACCCAGTCACAGGTACTCTGATAAGGAAATGAGCTCCTGAACCACTACTATGTCAAACATCTACTGCTTTTGAAAATTACTGTTAATTTTTTGTGATAAAATTTGTAAGCTGTACATTTTTTCTTTTTGCCTCATCCTATGTAATCATTTTCATACTGCAAGTTATTATTCATAACTTCCTTACTTTTATTAAAATGGGAGACATAAATAGACACATTCACTTAGACCTAGGTAAAGTCCGACTGACCAATATTTTCTAGCCTGATGTCTCTCCCATAATAATTATGTCTCCTTTTGGATGCTTCCTCAAAAACTTCTCTGAGGCCACTTAAGAGTTAACTTTTGTTAATAAGTATGGGTTGACTAAACCCTAAATTAATAATAAGCAATAAGGTCAATATACAAACAAGTAACATAATCATGTATTATAATTTCCAAGCATCATCTTCTATATGTAATTACATGTGTCATATCTTTATATACCAGATGATACAGTAGATTGACATATGCCAGCATCATCACAGACCTGCAAGGAATTGCTGGAGGTAGGATTTAAGACTACTACAATACTATTAGAAAAAGGATAGAGATTGCAATCAGAGAGAGTGGTTGATTACTTGGCCAAAAAGAGGATCCTTTTATCTTTCTGAATATGTACAAATTGGTCTAGTGTCTCTCCATAGGTTTCAGATACAAAAAGCAAGAAAGCAAGCTTAGCTTTATCACAAGGTGCAAAATGTTGTCCCAAAATGTCAAAATCTTGTCTATTTTTTGTGTTTAGCTAAGGCTTTTTTTTTATCATTGTTTATTTTTCTGTGTTGAACTCTTTTGCTCTTTTTGTGCAACATTAAGTCTTTGAGTTTAATGTAACTAAAAATGTTATCTCAAAAATAGTAAGTAAAAAGGTAAATTGAAAAAAGAAATGGTTGACACATTGCTTAGGGTAAAGCCTGCACTGTTTGCCATCCTATGGTCCTGACCGGTTTTAACTGCTTGGGAGAATGTTAAGGTAGTTTCTTATTCTGCCCAGTAAATTCAGATAATTTGTTAGTTTCCCCCCGCCCTTTTTTTTAACTCTAGTAAGATACAATTTCAATACCATGTGAACATGTACTTTTTAATGAAGAATCATCATAGTAATAGAATGTACTTGGTGTGTGTGTGTACATACAAGGCGTGGTATGTGGCTACAGTGCAGGTAGCATGGGGAAGTCCAAGGATGAGCTTCAGTTTACACTTCAGTGTATATATCTCATTTGATCTTGTAAAGCAGTCAGGGCTGAGTAATAAAGATTGGTGATACTCTCAGCAACATAAATATCACTGATATGGTTTTTCTGGAATTTGCAGTTACGTCAACAGTCTTGGCTCCTACAAAAAAAATGATGATAATACATGATAGTGGACTATGAAAAACTCAATCTAGCTAGAGTCTCATTTTCAGCTATTGGGATATTCATGATAAAAGATAGGCAGTCACAGGAACATCATGGGAACCAAAGGCTGCTTGTCATCTATTTTTTTCACAGCAATCCTTCCTCTGTTGACACCTGTGGCTTCAGGAGTCAACACTATGACCGACTGACAGAGGGGAGACAATATACTAGTTTCACATACTTGCCAGCTTGAATCTCGGGTGCTGAGCAAAAGTCCTCTGTGCATTTACTAAAGCTCCATTCAAGATTGACAGCAAGCGGGTGGGGATTGGGAAGGAATTCAGTCTCTGTGTCTGGCCAGTCACTTTGGGAAGAAAACTGATCTAACAGATGCTTGGCTATGTTTCAGGATCACAGATGAGATTTGTGAATGAATTGAATAATCAAAAGCTTGAGAAGTTAGAGTGAAAGAAATTTGAGCTATAGGCTCATATTTGGCTGCTCATATTGTGATTATGTGTGGATAACATGCTAACACAGATTAAAAAAAAAATCATCTCCAAAGGAGGACCTTAACAGAAAAGGTTAAATGAGATAATGTTCCCAGTTGATGTCAGTTAACTCTATCAGTACCGGAGAAATAGCTGCATGACAATAGGAAATTCAGTAGCAGGGGTTGAGATTACATATCACCCCAGCAGCCAGACTCCATTTAGCAAGGCTCATATACTGCATTCCACAAGCATCAGAAAATATTCAAAGAACGTGTCATTTGAAAACCAGCTCATCACATTTGATTCATTCTACTGTTGGGGAGCTGATGACTTATCTTGATGATCAGCACCTATTCCAAGCATGAGTTTTCATTTTCTATTTGTACGACCTCAGTCAGCACCAGTACCTAAGCACTGACATGCATTTTATTTATTACCACAGGAATCTGAATGACACAACACTTTGTAGCAAGGATGGATGGTCATAGGCTTGCAAGTGCTAGATCCACAGAGCTATCAAACACTATGCAGGAGCTGACAGCTTGACAAGGATATGGAAGAGCCAGATGCAAATATGACTGTAAGTGTTTCTCAGACATGCTACTTAGCATAGGTGTGATACCATCCTCCAGGTCTCAATGCACACTCTAAAACATAAGGTGATACTATTTTCTCGAATGCGATTGGATGAGAAAACATACCAAAATGCCTAAGTTGATAACCCGGCTTCACTTGCACAGTCCTGATAATGTACACCAAGGGAAGGGGCAGGAATGTTTAGGTCCCTGTCACCCACTGAGACACTCAGATTGAGTTCGCACATCTTCATTTCAGTTTGTGCCTGCGCTGGCTGGTGCCAGTGTTCAGAGAGAATCAGCAGATGAGAAATAGTTTCGATCTCTGCCTTTTCAGTAAAAAATTTAACGATAACTTAATTTTTAAAGACTGATAGAAAAGCAACAGAATGCTGAGAGTCCTCTGAGGATTAAAAAGCTCTGAAACAGCACTTCTTTGCTTCAGATGAAATAATGAATAAGGTAACATATTGCAGTCAGAAGATACTGTCATTCATCCACTATTTTTTTTTTTTTGTAAGTTTTTATAGGAAAAGAGGCCAACTGGACCCCTGAAGGAGTAGTTCCTAAATTCCACTAAGTAAAATCAGTGAATCCGAATCAAGTGCTGATGGGTTATAGATAATTATTTTGGTAGATGCCCCAAATATTACCCTGTTACAAGAGGAAGCATGCATTCCACCAGCCATTGTGTTGTGTGGAATGTTGGCAACTAATGCCCAGCTTATCCTGGTTTTGAAATTGCCTTCAGCAGATATGGGCCACTTAAGACCCCCTCCTAGTCACAGCCCAAGCATAGCACTAAAGTAGGAGCCTAGCAGCTGATCCCTTTGCCCCCAAGCAGGATGTTCTAATTGTGCCAGCACTGCAATTCACCACTCTCTACCTCATCCTGTTTCCACTTGAGGACACAGGTGTTGAATTTGAGAATGCTTCCCAGTACATTTCTTACCCAAACCTATATTGTGGAGTTTGTTTCCCAACAAAGTATGCCATGCCCTCATGGAGACTAGAAAAAGGATGAAGGATGTGTGGCTTGGGGCATTGAGTTCAGGAATTCTAACTGCCTGGTGTTGCAGAACATTTCTGCTGAACAGATGCTGAGATAAAATTTAGCATGTCTGATATTTATCAGGGATCAACAATTTTCGTTCCAGTGGAATGTCTGAACTGCGTTGGGAGTATCAGTGTTCCACCTTTGATGAAATGCTGTCTTTGTACACTTGCTCGACATTGGATGTAGGCAGCTCCGAAATGGGGTTGACCAGGGCAGAGCTGCTCTGAAGAAATTTAGCAGAAACCTGTGGGATTGCCCTGCTTGCAACACTTGCTGCACAAATCCTTTTTGTGAAGCAGGTTCTAGGGATAGCATTCCCATGTCTTTGACATCAAGCCTTTAAACATCAATTTTCTTTTTAACTTAAACAGGTACCTCATCTTTCAAATTTTGGTTCTTTTTTTTTAAGTTGTTAATAGTACATATCGCTTTCTTGCTCTTTTGAAAATTACCTTCTTTGGGACCCTTGTTCCTTTTTAAAGATTTTATGTATTCACTTCAGAGAGAGGTGTGAGAAGTGAGAGCGGTGGGAGGAGAAATCTTCCATCCCCATATCTTCACTCCACAGATGGACATATGGCTAGTGCTGGGCCAGGCAAAAGTTCACTCTTTCTATGTGAGTGTTGTGTGTGTGTGTGAAGGGAGAGAGAGAGAGGAGTTCAAGCATACAAGTGGAATTGCTTCATGGAGAAAAAGGAGAATCAATATCTAAATTAGTTGCTTGTAAAGTTATCCGAGCTCTACAAATATTTTAAAGTTTTAAAACCAAATAAATTCAATATTTGT
The DNA here is from genome assembly GCF_030435755.1 of Ochotona princeps. Taxonomy (NCBI): domain Eukaryota; kingdom Metazoa; phylum Chordata; class Mammalia; order Lagomorpha; family Ochotonidae; genus Ochotona; species Ochotona princeps. The sequence goes on from NC_080836.1 coordinate 14,652,983, forward strand.
GATTATCAGTGACAATAAGGCTGTTGTTTGAACACACACACCTGTGTATACGATCAATGGACAACAAAGACTCCAAACAATTCAACACTTGTACTAGTCATTTTGAATATGTCTAGTGCATATAGACTGATAAAAGAAAGCATCTGATTACCATTTTCTTAATTATCTAGTGTAGTTACACCCCTATATCCAATAACTCCACACTAATTCATTCTCTATTAGAAATTATACGTGTGGTTCTGAAGAAAATGATCATGTTTTACCTGAAGACATATTTGTTTTTACACAGAGTCAAGAACAACTTATTTTGGATGCTTGGATTTAATACAAAGAGGTTCAATGTCAAGTAGGTATTTCTCAATAAATACTTAGATGTAAGAGGGAATTTTTATTTCCTACGTTGCCTAATTAACATTCAACCATTTCTCAGGGTGGTGTGAAATGTAATGTTCTATTTTAGGAAAATTTATAGCTATAACAACACATATAAACATGCTCTGGAAACATCTGGCTATTGATCTTCATTTTCCAAAGAAGCAGATGTTTGATTTTATCATAATGCTCCTCAAGATCAAGGTTTTAATGTGCAGACACAAATGTGACCGATATAGTTTTATGAAAGAAAAATTTGAAACATTGAAATGTGTAGTTAATTGATTATGATCTTTATTGTGTTAAAAACTGTTTTGATATTAATTAAATATATCCTTAATTAGAAACTATATATATATATACATATATATATATATATATATATGTCAACTTACAACTAACTTAATGTCTATTTTTACATCTATAGTTCAGAGATTTCTGGAGACATTCCTCTTACCATTGATAAAAAATATAGAGAAATAATGAAACTCTTATGTGTCCAATAATGATTCTGGAACAATAGATATCTACAGGGAATAGATCTGGTACAAAAAACCAGTTATAAAATAAAGCAAAGGGGCCCAGCGCTGTGGCCTAGCAGCTAAAGTCCTTGCCTGGAACGCCTTGGGATCCCATATGGCCACCAGTTCTAATCCAGGCAGCTCCACTTCCCATCCAGCTCCCTGCTTGTGGCCTGGGAAAGCAGTTGAGGATGGCCCAATGCATTGGGACCCTGCACCCACGTGGGAGACCTGGAAGAGGTTCCTGGTTCCTGGCTTCGGATCAGTGCAGCTCCAGCCGCTGCAGCTCACTTGGGGAGTGAATCATCAGATGGAAGATCTTCCTCTCTGTCTCTCCTCCTCTCTGTATATCTGACTTTGCAATAAAAATAAATAAATCTTTAAAAAAATAAAATAAAGCAAAGCAATACATTTCTTATATAAAAAGGAGAAAACCTTCGAAACACATTACAAAATGTTGACTCATTTTGATGAGGTTTGGCATTTACCACATTTGTAACTCATTCACACATGTTTTTATGCAACAAATATCATTACTTGGTTGAAAGAGAAAGAAGGATGAATTGATTCAGACATAATGCATTGGAATGCCAGAATGTAACATCTGGGTGAAAGACATGCTTTTTCTTTTCTTCTCTCTTTTTTTAAAGATTTATTTATTTTTATTGCAAAATCAGATATGCAGAGAGGAGGAGAGACAGAAAGGAATATTTTCTGTCTGATGATTCACTCCCCAAGTGCCTGCAACGGCCGGAGCTGCACTGATCCAAAGCCGGGAGCCTGGAACTTCCTCCGGGTCTCCCACGCGGGTGCAGGGTCCCAAAGCTTTAGGCCATCCTCGACTGCTTTCCCAGGCCATAAGCAGGGAGCTGGATGGGAAGTGGAGCTGCCGGGATTAGAACTGGTGTCCATATGGGATCCCGGGCGTGTTCAAGGCGAGGACACTGGGTCCAAAATGCTTTTTCAAAATCACAAGAAAAGGAGCTATCTTCAATAAAACTTTACAACACAACAGCAGGTAATTACTTTCTAAGAAAACAAATAAGGGGACAAATGATTTCAGGAAATCTTTTTCACCAAGATGGAGCCAAAGGTGAAGAAGGACGCTCCTTCCCCTCCCGCAACCAAAGCCAAAGTGAAGGCTCTGATGGCTGAGAAGGGAGTGGTGCTGAAAGGTGGCCACAGCCTCAAGAAGATCTGCACGTCACCCTCCTTCCAGCAGCCCATGATGTCGTTCTTGCGGTGAAAGCCCAAATACCCTCTGAAGAGCGCCCCCAGGAGAAACAAGCTCGACCACTTTGGGAATCCAGCTTCCCTGACCGCAGAGTCTGCTATGAAGAAGTTAGAAGACAACTACACATTCATGTTTCATTGTGGATGTCAAGGCCAACAAGTACCAAATCAAACCAGCCATGAAGAAGCTCTATGACATTGATGTGGCCCAAGTCAATACCCTGATCAGACCTGATGGAGAAAAGGAGGCAGATGAGTGGTTCACATTTGATTATGATGCTCTGGATGTCGCCAGTAAAACTGGGATCATCTAAATTGCATCCAGCTTTCTAATTCTAAATATATGATTTTTACTATAAAAAGAAGCATAAACTATTTCAGAAAGAAAAAAGAATGGTGTTGAATGTACTTTAAGGTGGTGGAATTAGATGATGAGTAAAATACATTATTTACATATATGACTTAAAATGGGTCAACCTGGGTGGAAAAGAAGCCTACGTTACAATGCAGTAAAGCGTGAATGAAGGACAGATAAAGAGAGAGCAGGAAAACCACAGAAATGAATACACCTGCTGCAGTAGAATGGTGGATGGCGAGCAGAGACCTGAGGCCAGCACCAATGCATTGAGTAAATAAAGAGGATGACTGGAGCTGGTTGGATGATGGTAATAGAGATGAGTTTTAGGCCATATCCTGCACCCTGATTGTTAATGGCCATAAAATATTTTATATGAATGTATTATGTTGAATATTCCTCAACATCTTGCATGGCAGGCTCTTTAATTATCTATTTTTCAGAGAAAATTGGTATTTTTCTATGAATGAAATATCTGAAAAATGATAGAGGTAGGATCAATGCGAATGCTGGAGTGTACATCATCCATTCAGCAAACACTCAAGTGAAATGAATCTAAGAGACAAAATTGGTCTCCATTTGTTTAAGGGGATTCAGTGGTGGCAGCGATTTGCAAAGATTACAAGCACTAATGTGTTTTGATTTGAACATAAGTCCTATTGATATGCAAGAAACAGGTAGAGGAATTAGCTAGGAATAAGTTAGCTGAAAGATGTTTGTATTATTTTGTGTCTCTATTCCTATGTTGATATCTCAACCCTTATCTGTCAAAGCAGTTTGCTTATTTTCTCTTAATGCACCTGTGTCTGATCAGCTGCTAAGACAACAGAGGCACCATTATGGTCACATGGAAGTTATAGCTCACATTACATCACCATAAAAGTCCCAGTAACCTTTGTTTGTCCCTACCGTATGAAAGACAAATATCTTTTGGGTATATTCCTAGGAGCGGGATAGCTGTATCATATGGTAGGTTTATTTGTAATTCTCTAACCACTCTCCCTATTGATTTCCATATTGGTTGTGCTAGCCTGCACTCCCACCAGCAGTGAAGGAGGGCAAATTTCTCCCCACAGCCACGCCAGCAGGTATTGTTAGTTGAGTTCTGAATATAGCCTGGTCTTACTGGAATTACATGGTTTCTCAATGTGGTTTTCTTTCTTTTTTCCTAAGATTTTTATTTATTTTTATTACAAAGTCAGATATATAGACAGGAGGAGAGACAGAGAGGAAGATCTTCCGTCCGATGATTCACTCCCCAAGTGAGCACAACGGCCGGTGCTGCGCCAATCCGATGCCAGGAACCTGGAACCTCTTCCAGGTCTCCCACGTGGGTGCAGGGTCCCAAATCTTTGGGCCGTCCTCGACTGCTTTCCCAGGCCACAAGCAGGGAGCTGGATGGGAAGTGGAGCTGCCGCGATTAGAACTGGTGGCCATATGGGATCCCAAGGCGTTCCAGGCAAGGACTTTAGCTGCTAGGCCTCAGCGCCAGGCCCTCAATGTGTTTTTTTTTTTTTTTTTAAGATTTTATTTATTTTTTGTTACAAAGCCAGATATACAAAGAGAAGAAGAGACAGAGGGGGAGATCATCCGTCCGATGATTCATTCCCCAAGTGAGCCGCAATGGCTGGAGTTATGCCGATCTGAAGCCAGGAACCAGGAGCTGCCTCCGGGTCTCCCATGTGGGAGCAGGGTCCCAAAGCCTTGGGCCGTCCTCGACTGCTTTCCCAGGCTACAAGCAGGGAGCTGGATGGGAAGTGGAGCTGCCAGGATTAGAACCGGCGCCTATATGGGATCCTGGCATGTTCAAGGCCAGGACTTTAGCCGCTAGGCCACGGCGCCAGGCCGTCAATGTGGTTTTCAATTTTATCTTCCTGACAGCTAGGGACCTTGCACTTCTTTTCATTTGTCTGTTAGTCATTTGGATCTATTATTTTGCAAATTTTCTGTTCATTTTCGTTGCCCACTTTTTTTCATAATTTTTTTAACTTTCCCTAGGTTTCTGAAGCTCTTTATAAATGCTGGATATTAGTCCCCTATCACTTGCATACTGTGCAAAATTTTTCTCCCATTCTGTTGGTTGCTTCCTCACTTTAATTGTTTCCTTTGCTGTACAGAAGCTTTTTAGTTTGATGTAGTCCCATTTGTTCATTTTGGCTTTGACTGCCTGTGCTTTTGGCATCGTTTTTAAGAACTCTTTCTGCATTCCTGTTTCTTGGAGTGTGCTTTCTATGTTTTCCTTTAATAGCTTGCTGGCTTCTGGGTGTAGATTTATGTCCTTGATCAATTTAGAGCTGATTTTTTTTTATACTGTGCCAGGTGCGGGTCTTGCTTCTTTATTCTGCAATTAAAACTGCGTGTGAGAAGGGGATGTGTAATCCTATAAAAGACAGGGAAACAACCCACATACCCATCCAAAAAGGAGTGGCTAAAGAAACTGTGGTATATCTACTCCATAGAATATTATTCAGCCATTAAAAAGAATGAAATTATATGATTTGCAACTAGAGGGTCCCAACTAAAGACTATTATGCTCAGTGAAATAAGTCAATCATAAAAAGACAAATACCATATGTTTTCTCTAATGTAAGGAATCTATCATGCAAATTGGAATGCATAGTGGTGGAGTAATGGAGACTACCATATCCAGAAGTGAAGACACAATGCAACATACATCTCTGCTTCCAAACAAAAGATAGACTCTCAACAAACGTGTGGGTACATATCTAGATAACAGGATACTGGGCTGTCTAACATTGTCTGTACCAGTATTGTTGGAGTACAATTAAATAGCAGACTGATGGAATTGTAACTCCTTATGAACAGTGTGACATTATGGGAAAAATTGAGCGGGGGGCAGGAAATGGGGAGGGGAATCCCAGACTATACGTAATTGTATGATAAGTTTCAAAAGAAAAATCGTTGCACAGGGGACTGCCCATTTTCGCCCATTTCCCCTTGGGGCCTGCGTCAGTGTTCTTTAGCCTCCTGCCTCTCGCAGTCCTCATGTTCAGCTCTGGCCTACTCCGATGGCTATATCATGTGGGAATGTGTGTTCACATCATCACTTCTAAAGAAATCCTTCCCTCATTGGGCTCTACATTTATGCTGCTGCTTTGAATTCTTATCTTTGTGGGGGCAAGAGCTTGGGTAGAAATCAGGATACATAATCATGTAAAATTATCACTGTCAAGCTGGAACCTGATGTTTTTTTTTTAAAAAAAAAAAAAAAACAACCAAACAAAAAAACTCTTGCAAGAGGATAGTTCCAGATTTAAAGCAAAACAAATAACAACAAAACAGTAAGACCACGAGATGGATTTCATTCCATGATTTGTTTCTTAAATCCTTTGTTTCCAAATTTCACAGGATTTCTCTTGCCAACATTGGTTCGGGGGTGGGGACGGCGGCAGGGGGATGGGGCAGAGGGGTTGGTATACCATGTTAAGATGCCAGTTAAGATACTCCAAAGCCCAGAGTACCCAGCTGCTAGTACTGATTCTCCCGTCCACAGTCATGTACTAAATGGATCCTGAGAAGCAGGGTGATAACTCACATGACTGGATCGCTGTTAATTCATGTGTTCTATGGGTTCACTTGTGGGTTCCTGGCTTCCAACTGGCCAAGCTTTGATCAAAATAGCAGATGGGAGCTCTGTCTTGTTGTCTATCTATGTATCTCTCTTAAGTTGATTTAAAAAAATGATTATTTCAAAGTTGAAAAAACTTGGGAGAATAGTTTGTTCCCTAAAGAACTTGTTCAAATGGCCAAGAAGCATGAAAAGTGCATGACCTTCATCAATCATTACAAAAAGCAATTAAAAAACACATTAAGGCACTTCAATACCACTGAGATGCATTTGGAAATATCTAGTTTTGACAAACATGCAAAAAGAAAAATGACCACTGCTTCCTGTTCATTAAAATGTAGAATGGCTTAATTGTTATGGAAAGCAGTTTGGTGCATTTTGAAAAGTAAAATATAAAATTACAATGTGACCTAGTAATTAGTCTCAAGTACATATCCTCCAAAATTGAAATTTTTTTATTAAAAATACAGGTACACACATGATCTAGTATCACTAATCACAAAACGACAACAAAAAGAAATAGCCCAAATATTCATCAGTGGAAGGGATAAATTATGGTACTTAGGTATAATAAAACATTCCTAAGCCATACAAAGAAATAAGGTATTGATTCATGCTATGATATGAATGCTCTTCAGAAACATTAGGATAAGTGATTGAAGTCCCCAAAGGCTATGTACTATACAAGCATATATTAAATGTACATAATTACTAAATTGATAGAGACATGACACAAGTGGGTAATTGACAAAGGTTAGGGGTAAATGTGATGGAGTGGCTACTTACTGATGGAAGTCTGTTTTGGAGTGATGAAAATGTTAGGAACCAGGTAGATAGTGATTCCACAGTGCTGCGAATACAATAAACACTTTTGCCTTTAACATACTTTACTTAACCATATTAGCATTTTGTATTAGTAAACATCACCTTAATTAAAAACAATTAGTTCCTTTATATTTAAGATTTCTCTTTGAGCCATGGAATTGGGTTGTTACATAAGTAGACATCAGCCACTTAACAGGTTATTTGCATATATAAATATTACTAAACTGGCTCATTGGACATCTCAACAGATGGAATAATTTCCATTTTATCATAGGAGTTTGATCGGAGACAGGTGGAAGATGTCATTTTTGAAAGTGGAAGATGTTTAAGGAGGAGGCATTGAAGAGACTGTTGAGCACCCACGTAATACAAAGCAGGGAGATGTAGGATATTATGAATTGCATGCAAAAATGCGGGCAGTCCTTAACAGGAGGAAAGAGAGCAAGCTTGGATTGTTCTTCATAATTTTAGTGAGCTTCTCCTACTTATGAGAATTCCTTGGTAAGGAATTTGCTTAGTAATCTCTGTACCAAAACAGCAGCTCCTGTTAATATTTCTTAGTTTATTTCTGTGTGCTTCATTGATTAACTCATTTTGAAAGTTCTGTTAACCCCTTTAAAAATTATTTATTGGTATTGGAAAATCATATACAGAGAGGAGGAGAGACAGAGAGGAAGATCTTCCATCCGCGGATTCACTCTCCATGTGTCCACAATGGCCAGAGCTGCGCCGATACAAATCCAGGAGCCAGGAGCTTCTGCCAGGTCTCCTGTGCAGGTACAAGGTCCCAAAGCATTGGGCCATCCTCAATTGCCTTCCCAGGCCACAAGCAAGGAGCTGGACTGGAAGTGGTCAAAGTGAGACTGACTGGTTGGAAGCCTCTTGTTTGTCTGTGAGGGTTTTAATACCCCAGTACGCCAACTATAGCATATTTACCCAGTCTCCACTTGCTCCCTTGTTCCCTGCTATTTTTCTTCATCTCTTTATCTTAAATATTGGAAATTATCTTTTAATTGGAATTTTATGGCATGTGGCTCAATGCAGTAGTGAAAGTGTCTTTTCCCATTTGCTTAAATGAATTTTTACTAGCATACTTGTAAAGAAATGTTTTAAATTTTCAGTATATCAATAAAATAAAATTTGACTTTTTATCAAACATTCCATTGTGAGTCAACATGGGGCCACGGAAGGGAGTGGTTGTTGGAGAGGAGCAGAGGATTGCTCCTTTACATCTTTGTGACAAAATCAGCTTTGAGGCAAGAATTATTCTTCCTGCAACTTCTGTTTGTCTTATTTGAAACTGAAGAGATTTCATTAGAGAACTGCTGGGGAAACAAGTCCTTTTCTTTTTTTTTTTTTAAAGATTTATTCATTTTTATTGGAAAGCTGGATATACAGTGAGGAGGAGACAGAGAGGAAGATCTTCCGTGCAACCATTCACTCCCCAAGTGAGCCGCAACGGGCTGGTGTGCACCGATCTGATGCCGTGAACCTGGAACCTCTTCCAGGTCTCCCACGCGGGTGCAGGGTCCCAAAGCTTTGGGCCGTCCTCGACTGCTTTTCCCAGGCCACAAGCAGGGAGCTGGATGGGAAGTGGAGCTGCCGGGATTAGAACCGGCGCCCATATGGGATCCTGGGGCATTCAAGGCGAGGACTTCAGCCGCTAGGCCACGCCGCCGGGCCCAAACAAGTCCTTTTCTATAGTGTGATTCAAAGGACTATTGTATCATTATGTTAATGCACGTGATACCTGTATATCCTCTGTTGGAACAGTATTGATTAATATCTCACATATTCCTCATCTGTAAGAATTCTGACTTTGATTTTGATTTGGCTAGTGTGATGAAATACTGTGAATTATATAAGAATATGATTCCCAAATTCATCTTGCCTGAGTAGTTAGTCCAGAGTATCAGTTTGGGTGTTGAAGAGTGGACATGTCATCATACTGTGTGTTTGAGTAATTGGATCTGTTGAGAAGACCTTGAGTCATATCTAGGGTTTGAAAGGTGATTTCCATGAGAGGGCTGGCTAAAAATCCAAGTTGGTGTTAATGGCTATCTTTACCTCCTCCCTCATCACATCACCATTTGTGTGCAATCTGTGTTACTGTCTTCCAGCTTCTCTAGAAGCCAACCATTGGCAGCCTGCCTCAACTAGACCTGAGAACCTCTCAAACTGCAAGACCAAATAAAACTCCTTCCTTCATAAGGAGCCTGTGGTAAATCTTTTAAAAGTAATGAAGAGTCAATTGATGCAGAAAATTTTCAGTGAGGAGTGAAACTGTCCTACTTTAAAATTTAGTTGAAGGAAGATTTAGAATTGGATAACTGTCAGAATTTGGACAGATTGCTAGGAATAGGTTATGAAGGTATAGAATGCGAGTATTTTGGTGAAGGCTTAAAACAGAATGCTGATAAATCAGCATTAGGGGCTGGTATTGTGTCACCAATGAGTGCTGGCATCCCTTAGCAAAGCATGTTCGTAAGAGGTGACTCTGCTTCTCATGCAGACTTTTGCTCATGCATTTGGGAATGCCATGAATATGACACAAATATGTGAGCCCTTGACACCCATCTGGGAGACCTGGATAGAATTCCTGGCTCTTGAATTTGACCTGGTATAGTTCTGGCTGTTGCTGTCATTTGGGAGGTGAACCAGTGAATGGAATAGCTCCATCTCTCTGTCTCCTATTATTACTCTACCTTTCAAATGAATAAAATATATCTTTAAAAAGAGATTCAAGAATAAATGTGTACATTGAAGGCCATGTTGATATTTCATTATGGTGGGGTTCTACCAAGACTTGCATTAAGGCTACTCTTACTACAGCCTGGCAAGGGACCTGACTTTGTGGTATCCCTGTCATGAGTTTTGTAGAATTCCAAACATGAAGATGGCAGAGAAGATGATTGTTTTTGGCTGTCATTAATATGCTTTTTACAGAGAGAATCAGGGTCAAAAGAAGCAGATGAGAAAGGCAGTCTGGTTAGGCTATGAATAAGGAAAGTGTACATTCAGGATGAGGGTATGCAGTACAGAAACCTCTTACAAAAGAGCACAGATTAAGTGAAACAGAGCCGAGTTTTTTCTTACCAGCAGCACAATCCAGAAATATACAAAGAATAGTTCAGCAGTTTTTGAAGCATCTCTTCCCTTTTCAAAGGCCTACAGGCCTGGAAGACAGAGGCACTTCATGAAAACCAGGGACATTTTTCTGGGCTCATCAAAGACATTGAAACATCTTATGGATTTGTTTCTGTGCATTTATGTGGAAAAGCATTCTGGGGTTATGGTCCTGGTTCAATCCAATTCTGGTATGACTCATGCTGACTATACATTGGTGTCATCCACATAAGGTTGGTTCTGCAGTTATGTAGGATACAAGAGTGTTATGACAAGATTCCAAAGGAAAGTCTTTGAGATGAAGCTGACTTGGGTTGTCAGTTGGACCAGTGCATGGATCTCCTGTTAGGTGATAAATAGCAAAGCTGTGTAAGTGAAGCTTTTGTGAAGCTCCAGAAAGGAGAAGTGTCAGCAAGATGAGATACCTGCTGAGGAAAGCTACAAAAAACATGCCAAGTAAGACTTGGAAAGTCACAGACATTTGCACACAGCCTCAAGTAGGAACTATGTGGGCAAACAACAATGGAAGCACAAAAGCCTGCAGGTAAAGTTCAAAAGATATTTCAGACAGTCTAGGGCCCAAACATAGACCCGCCTCCAGGGAGGATCCTGTGAATGACTAGCCACCAGACCAATGTCTACTGGAGGTTTACAGGTGAGCTTCCAGTCGGTAAGAACTGCAGTATGGGCTGTGATCAGCCAAGCTTTAGGGATAATTCTGTCCAAGCCTGTGGCAGCCCATGCCCAAAAACAGTGATCCCTAGATACCAGACATGGAGCTTTAGGATTTAATGTTCCCCTGCTTTGTTTCCTCCTTGCTTGGCCCAATGTTTCCTTTCTATCTCCCTCTACCTTCATATTGTAATGGGACTGTTTACACTGTGCTGGTTCTGCTACTACATTTTCGAAGAATGCAACTTTCATATCTTACTGGATCTCATAGCCGAGACATATGCCTTGACTCTCAGATAAGACAACAGACGTTGAACTTTTGAGTTGATATCAGGCTGAATTAAGATGCTGGGACAATGGGGAATGGGATGATTAGAGGCTGTATGTAGTGAAGGGTATGGGTTTTGGAGATTCAAGGATAGCATACTATGGTTTGAATAGGGCACACACTGTAAAATTGCTTACCTGTTTAATTCCAGCATCATAGTGCGAAGATGACTGTCAGAGGTAAAGACTTTTCTGCCTGAATTAACATTTTTCAACTTTGGCCGAAGCACCCCTTTCTGAAAACCTAGATATCTTGTGTGGTTCTGTCTTTTTAATAACAAGCATATCTGCTTCTGAGAGAATCCCAGTTAAATTGAGACAAAGTTTAAGTTATACAAATTTCAGATAATTTTATTATACAGTGATCATCTGAATTTTCATAGCAAAACTTATTTGTATTTCTAAGAAACATTTGAGTTTTTTGATTGGCCATAGCTTATTTTCCTTGTCAATTCTTTCTCTTACTTCATGGTCTTTTCTTAAATACGTAATACATTTAATAAAACCCTGACTCACTTGTTTCTTGCAGCCCATCTAATACATACTTCCAGTAATATGAACCACAAACTCATCACAGCTCTAAAACCAATGCAAGGAACTAAGCAAAGTGAGAGCAAAATGAGACAGAAAATTCATGTCCTACAATTTAGTTGTCACTTCTGCAATTTCCAGCAACAGTTTGTGTTCTGTTCCTACTGACTTGGGTGTTATCATTGGTAAACGTGATAATAAAAATTAACAGCATTTGATGAAAAGCACTTCATAAAAATGTAATTACTCTATTCATCTCGAGGCAGTTTCCCTTCCATTCCACACTTCTTTCTCATAATGTACCTGTAAGGTAGGTGGAGGAGGTGTTACTAGCCTTGAAGAAAGTTGCAGCTACAGCGAAGAAAGGAGCTGGAAACTGTATACATCTCAGATGTAACAAGAAGTTTTGCTACCCAAGTTCAGTAAGCTACATCAAATCACTCAAAATTTGCTTTTTAGCTGCCTGTGAAAGAACAGTTGAAGAAAGTGTCAGGGAAAGACTATTGCTCAAGACTAGAAATTAAGATACTTAGGATCCTATCTCTAAGATGCGTTCACTGCCCAATTCAAGCATGTCACTCTTTGCTTATAATTTTTTTTTCCACCTAGACTAAGATCATGGTGATCACCCCACAGGAAATGTAGAAAGTGACCTGAAGACAGATGTAGTTACCCTTCCATGACCATCAATTCTTATGTAGAGCACTTCAGAGCTAGTCAGTTTTCCTCCAGGTCTTCAATGTAGGTGCAGGATCCCAAGGCTTTGGCCTATTTCCTACTGCTTTCCCAGGCCACAGGTAGGGACTGGATGGGAAGTGGAGCAGCAGGGACATGAATTGTTGCTCCTATGGGATTGTGGACATGCAAGGTGAGGATTTAGCAACTGAACCATCGCTCATGGCACACAAAATTTATGAACATTTCAGAATTAGCTCTCCAAGCCAGTGGTATCCAGACCTAAACTATATCATCACAGCGGACAAAGATGGCCTTTGTTTCTCTTTGATCCTCCTGAAAGAAACAGAGTGCCAGAGGGTCCAGCCAGTCCCTCAGAGCAGCATCTGTTTCTGCTGTATTAGATCAAGATTCAACCAAGCTTTAGTGACCTAACCTAAAAAATGACACAATTTGCCAGTGGCACAGCTAGAGCTACACTTACGTTTGCTCTTTGCACTTTCTCAGGGCTGGGACTGTAGCCTGCAGTTGGAGGTCGTGTTCCAGAGCCCTGCAGACAGAGAGGACACTGTTGTCACTCCTTTTCCAATCTGTGGCTTTGTATTTCAAGGCACTGACCTTTGATCCATTTCAGGGTTATTTTCAGTCTGCTGATAAACTTCAGAGTCAAGAATGTCCTGTTTTTTTTTTTTTTTCAAGTGGAATCTTCATGAATATTGACTTAGTGTGAGTTTGACCAATATAAAGGGTGTCACTTGAGTTTATACATGTGTGTATCTTAATAGCTTAAGGAAAGGCTCCAGAGTGTATAATAAATAAGCACCTGAGAGGAATAAAAATGGCACTGAGTTGCTAGGATACATGGTCAGGGACTCTGTTTATTATCAAGTCTATAAATCTAAAACAAGCAATGACAACAGCAGCCTCAAAGAAATACTCAATGTTTGCTAGAAAGTAACCCCCCAAAACATGACTTAAAAATATAATCTGAGACGGGAAACTGTTTTATAGGTTCCTATTAAGTTTGAAAAAAATCTGTATTTGTTCTACCGAGGCTTTACAGGCTTGAAAAATGAACAGGAATCATAACAACCTGTATTTACAGCAAGACATGGGATGTTAGTTACAATGTTCTATTGTTTATTCCTCCTTGTGTATTAACAGGAAAAGTTTTCTTCCATCTCAATGCAAATCACCTTAAGATTTATATGTCCCAAATTCTGACTGGTAGGGTGAAATTTTTACAAGTAATGGAATAATAGCCTTCCTTCAACAGTCCAAGTATTTTTGTTGCATGGACAATTTACTTGATTCGGTCTTGACACTGATATATATGAACCAGAGGACTAGAAAAGAGAAAGATTTACATAAACAAGACTTTGCTCATGAGTGTGGGTAGAGTTAAAACAGTACATGTAAGTTAAATCTATCCATGTATCCAAAGGTTTGACTTGGAACATGAAATTAGCACAATGATTTAAAGCCTTATAAACAGGAACATTGAAATGGAAATGTAAGAGAAATAGTGAAAAAATAGATCACCCTGATTTCTGTCTTTTTCCCATGGTAGAATTCTGTTGCTGTGACTGATATCTGAGGTGAGCTGGCTCTGAACACCAAAAAAATATGTATTCTTATAATAGAAAATACAAGTATTTTAGAAAACATATCATTAGAAAAAAATAAACATCACTTAATAGTTATTCATGCAAATATTAAGCAAAAATTGTTCAATGAGTGCTAGTTTTCATTTGGAGATAGGTTCGGTGCTATGTTTCTGATTTAATAGACAAAGAATTGAGATTAATGCCAAGAACAGAACACTTTCTAGAATTAGCTCTGTATCTACAGTTTTTCTTGAGATACAGAGAAAATTTCTAATCTGAAGTAGCAACTTCATTTTTTTCTTGCAAAAAACACCATCCAAACTGTAATTGCTTCACATCTCTCTTACCACTTTTCTCTGAGACCAAAATCTTGACATGAAGGGATGGTGCTGAATGCAGAAACAGAAATTTTTCTGCCACATCCCTTCAGGCTTGCTATTGCCAACTGAGGTATTAGCTTACACAAGGCGATGGAATGATTTTTTTTCTTTTTCATTAATTCATGAAGAGCATTATTCTCCATAGCACTCGACCACTGCCCCCCACATACCTCATTGAGCTAATCATGACAGTGATTCACTATTCTTACTACTTTCACAAAATGTATCCATTTGGAGACATTTGGTACTCCATTTGGAAGCTGCACCTACCTACCAAAGGATGTATGACAGGTATGAGAACATGATGCAAATATCAGGCTTTAAACTAAGACTGCTCAGCCATTTAGAGATCAACCAGCAAATGGAAAACTCTATTTCTACCTCTGTTTCTCCCTGTCTGCTTTTCCACCTTTCAGAGAAATAAATCTCTTTAAAAAAAGAAATGCATGGTATGAAGTGTATGGAGCTCTGAAATAATGCTACACACACACACACACACACACACACACACACACACACATACACCCAAGTAGTTTAATAAGTATGCTAAAAGTGTACCTAATACATTTAAACCAAGCATGGTTTAGTTTAGCTTACTTTACACATACTCTAAACATTTATATTGGGTTAAAGTTGTCAACAGTCTTTTTTTTAAGTAAGGGTTGAATGTATCATGTAACTTTTTTGACAACAATGTTGGGATCCTGTAAAGCATCAGTTGTTATTTAGCCCACAGCCACGTGGCTGACAAAACTGTGACTCATTGCCGTGACCAGCCTTGCAACATCATTTGCCACATCTCACTACTCTGGGAAAAATCCTTCTTACACTCATTAAGTCCAAAGTTCCATAAATCAGTTTAAATCAGTGACTATTTACACGCTTGTTTTAATTTGCGTATTTGTGTGTATACATTTGCTAAAAATGTTAATCATCTATATTTCATAATATATGCAATTAACCACTTAACATGCCCACCTCTATTTTTTAATATAATCTCTGAATTGTGTAATGTACTACACAGTTTTAGATCATTCTTATCACAGTATAATTGCTGTGTCCTATAGCTGTTTTCCACAGAGAATTACTAGTGCATATATTTGTCTTCATAAATTTGCCTACTCTGGGTACTCCATATAAGTAGAATTTTATCACATGCTGTGTTTTATCAAGGTTCATTTCTGCTGGATAGATTTTTTCTTTTTGTTATTTATACAGGAAACAAAATGCTCCTTTAGTCATAGGTAAGTTTCTAAACTCAATGTTAAGACTTGGGACAAATGGATTACAGGAAACAGCTTAGTGTATGAAGAATCAGAAGCCTCCTACATCATACTTCCTCAATTTAACATTCCTGGATCTGTGGTAATACCTGTGTCATAATTTTTCCATCCAGGGACAAAGTGAGCAAGTGGATGAAAAAATTTAGTGCCCACACACATTCCTAGTATAGGAATGGCTTAATCTGTTTGCAAATGGGGGCAGGATACTAGAACAACAAAATATTTGGATAAACCCATGTATTTATGAAGAGGAATAATAGGAACAAGGGGGTTCCCCTCATCTGCACCCTAACATTAGCAGTCACTAAGGACTAATGTAATATCCTAGAGCCTAGGAAATTAGAACTGTAAATTCCCTATCTTTAAAGAAATTCTAGAATACATTATGGCTGAAAGAGTACAGACTAGGCTGAAAATGTGTTTCTTGCATCGGCGTAAGTGAAATAAAGAAAAGAAGGGGGAGATATTCATATATCAAACTACAATGAGATAACAAACACCAGAAAGAAAAGGAATCTTATCACTTTTACAGCTATTTAGAGTCTGTTAAATACGATCAGATCAGCATAGACACAATTCACTATTCATGTTCATTTTTTGTTTTGTTGTTTTGCTTTGTTTTCTTAATATAGGAAATATTCTCAGCATTGCTCATGTCAAGGTAGTTCTTTATATCAGGCAACTTCACTTCTTTTTTTTCGGCTGAGGATGTCACAACCCAGAAGAATTTCATTCTTTTTGATATGTTACATCTAACTTCAATCCAGATGATACAGCAGAAAAAAAAATAAACAACTCTCATGGCAAATGGTATACACCTAAGAATTAACCAAAGTAGAATCGTCAGTTTTTAAAGGTACAGAGTTAACTGGAAGAATCTATTTGGATATCATTATTTTGATATTATGCTCAACCACAATGCAAAAATTATGAACATAGCAGGAATGAATAGAAAACATTTGATTTTTCTATTGTGCCAACAATCCTATTGTCTATTGTGTACAATTATGTATATATATAATATTATATATATAATATAGCCAACTATATATATACATATTATATATATATACATATTATATATCTATATATTATATATATAGATATATATATGTATATACATATATATTAGAGTTAGGGTTAAATATAAATTTTGCAATACAGTAAGGGAAAACAAGAGGAGAAGTAATGGCAATGACACTTCCTACCTACAAGGATTCTAGAATAACTTGAGTTCTCAATCTGTTTTCCTTATTATATGTGCAGATGATTTTTCATTATTTCCCACTGTTCATCTGCTTCTCCAGAAACTAATTTGAGTATCTATCATCAACAAGTAATAAAAGCATTTTGTTTTCCTCTGTATTGCCGTTGTGTAATAGAACGGTGATTAGATAATGAGATGTCAATAAAAACAAGTGCACAGCTGAAGTAAGAAACCAAGACATGCATATTTCTACTGAACACATTGCTAGTGGCCTTCCTCCTTTCCATCAGCAGAGTCTCAGCCCTGGTTCTGCTATTTCTCAAAGTCTGGAAATTTCATCCCTTAGCTGGTCAAAAGAATATTTTTAACCAAAAAGTCATTGTTCAGTTGATTTGCACTGAAAACATTCTGAAATTAATTGTGTGACATGACCTTCATCCATGAGAAATTTTAAACAGATGTAACACCATTCACACTGATGAAGAATATCATAATAGCAATAGAAAGGAACCATCGTGATTGAGTTACTGCTTTTAGCACTTGTCCAAACTCCTATGAAACAGTTTTTTTTTTGTTTGAACATGCTTGTTAGTGGTATGTTAAACCTGTTGTTATAAAGTAAATAGAAATTATGCTTCTGCAAAAAAAGGTAAAAGGTTATGAAGGAAGGAACAGCCTTAAGGAATGGATAAAGGGAGAGAGGGAAATAGCTACCTTTATGAATTTTATCTATGACATTTATTCTTTTATATTAACAAAAACATTAAAGATAAAAATTATTGGATCATTTTGGAATGAGTGGTTATACATTTTGTATTATTTTCACTTAATATTTATTGGGCCTGGCATGAAATTGTAGTGGTTAATTTCCTTGCCTTGCACGTGCTGGGATCCAATATGGGTGCTGGTTCTGATCCCACAGCCCTTATTCCCATCCAGCTTCCTGCGTGTGGCCTGGGAAAGTAGTTGAGGACGACCCAAAACTTTGGGACCCTGCACCCATGTGGGAGACCTGCAAGAAACTCTTGGCTCCTGGCTTCAGATTGACTCAGCTCCAGCCATTGGCCACTTGGGAAGTGAACCATCTGACGGAAGACCTTCCTCTCTGTCTCTCCTCCTCTATGTATATCTGCCTTTCCAATAAAAATAAATAAATCTTTAAAAAAGAAAATATTTATTTTCACTTACATTATACCACCACATAGTGACAAAACCGGTAAACTGAGAAAATAGCAAGCATGTGTCACAAATAGTAAGTTTGAATTTTTACTCTGTCCTATCTGAAGTTTTGAACATGCTCTTAAAGTTCTCTGTTTTAAGATTATATTTGGGGAGCTCGGCAGCATGGCCTAGTGGCTAAGGTCCTCGCCTTGATCCCATATGGCCGCTGGTTCTAATCCCGGCAGCTCCACTTCCTCTCTATCTCTCCTCCTCTCAGTATATCTGACTTTGTAATAAAAATAAAATAAATTTTAAAAAAAAGATTATATTTGGAGTATATTTACTTTTTAGTTATTTGTTCAGGAAAATAGTGTAATTTATTTTCCTCCTGCTCTTAGAGATTTACTATAATTATAATTATTTTTTCATTTGAGATAAATGGAGCTTTTGTTGTATGGCACAATTGTTTATTCCTCTGCCTGCAAACATCAGCATTTATATAGACATTAGGTCATGTCCCAGCTGCTCCACTTCCAATCCAGATCCCTGCTTACATCCTGGGAAAGCATCAGCGGATGGAACCCTGCACTCACATGGGTGATCCAGAGGATGCTTCTAGCTTCTGGCTTGGGACGAGCTCAGTTCCAGCTGTTGCAACCATTTAGGGAATGAACCAGTAAACAGAAGATCATTCTCTCTGTCTCTTCACCTCTGATTCAGCCTCCTCCCCCTAATGCATCCTGGAAGACAGCAGATCATGGCTCATGTGATTGAGCCCTGGCCACTCACTTGGGAAACTTATGTGGAGTTCTGGACTCCTGACTTCAGACTGATCCAGTCTAGACTGTTGCAGGTATATGAGGACTAAAAGTTTATATAAGGTAGCATTGGTATATTGAATTGAGTATAAATTGACTAGATAAATACAAGATGTTGGTTTGATTTTTGTATTTTCCATTTGACATTAAGAAAACTAAGATACAGAGAAGTTACTTATGAAATGTATCATAGCAACTTTTCTGATAATTAGTTTAATTTTCTTCTTCCCAAACTACAAAATTACATTCATGGATAATGATATTGGCATCTCAAAAATTCAAATTCATATCATTTTATTATAAGTATATCCTTCTAAATATGCTTAAAATATTTTCAAATATACATACCCCAAATGCCTATATATCGTTTCCCTTCCCTGACTTTTATCTTCTATATCACTCCAAATTTTAAAAAGGAGCGTGAAAAAACAATGCCAATATTCTCCATCACACCAATATACAATTAAATGGAAAATGGGAGAAAATAATTCATAAATCATTGCAGAGTTACTTATGCAAAATACTAGTGTCTATCTCTCCCCCCTTTTATAGATACAGCATAATTTATTTTGAAAGAATGATTGTCCTGATGCTATGGTTTGCATTCTTTACCTCCTCTTTTTAAAACCTGAAATACTCAGAGATCTTTGATTAGCTGAGCTAAATTCAGTTCCCTTGCAGGCCTATTTTACAGCTTTATAAACATATGCACTTTCCCCTGAAATGTTACAAATGTTATCTGTGGAAGCTGTGGAAAGAACAAAACGCTGCTCTGTCCTGCAAAAATTATGTTCCTCAAACAGTTTCGCACTGCGAGTAGATATCAGTGAGTGCTGAGGTTGCCGAACATGGAAGCTAGAAAGCAACTTTCCAATCATTACACCCATTGTTACTCTTGTCTTTGCCAGGGAAACTGATAGCAGAGAGCCAGAAGTAAGAGTTATGAAAAGTCTGTCACCTATCTCTTCCTAGTTTGTGCTGACCCTGTGCCAACCAAGACACACAACTATCAAGATTTCTTATCGTATCTATTTATGTCATCCAGCTCCTAGGTTTCTATGAGAGATGCTAGGTAAGATTAATATCAGATTATTTAACCCTAAAAACGATATTAAAACCCAAAATTCTTCACTTAAGCTAATAGTAAATTTCTTCCTTCTTTCCTTTCTTCCCTCCCTTTCTTCCTTCCTTTCCTCCCTCCCTCTATCCCTCCCTCCCTTCCCTTTCTTCCTTCTTTTCATTTGAAGCAGAGAAGCTCAGAGAATAGATCAATGGAGAGACACAGAATTTCTGTTATCAAATTCACTGTCCAAATGGCTATAATATCCAAGGTCCAATGCCATGGATCCAGAAATACAAGTTTCCTCCATATGTGGCAGGAACCCAATTATGTGAGTCATTACCTGACTTCTCAGGATCTACATTAGCAGGACACTGGAGTAAGGAACTAGAATCAAGGAATAAACCTGGAACTTTAATATAAAATATAGGCAATCCAGATGGCTTAACCTTCATGCTAACTGCTCTCTCTCCCGAGTTAATGTTAAATATACATATTTCTCTGCGTTGTGTAATTGTTCAACACCTTAGACAAAAAAAGTGGACCACATTATAAAATTGCGCAAGAGCTGAATCAGCAATGCATTGAGTCAGAGATCTAGATAAAATAGTGAGGATTGCAGAGGTACTACCATATTGTGATATAGGGGAAAACACTGAGGGAAAGGGAGAATGGGTGAAAGTGCAAGCAGAAATCCCTGAGCCTATGGGGCCATGTCACAAAAAAATTTTTTTTAGTTGAAACTGAAACAAATAGCTCAGTTTCAAATGCCTTCTCTGGGATTGTATAGCTCATCGTTTCAGTTTCCCTAGTGTCTCATCAATGTTCCCTCCTTGTGGCTTATTGATATTTCTTCACCACATATACAGAGGAATATGGCTACCAAAAACTCACATATATCTCAGTTCTGTATAGGAAGATAGACTTGGTAAGGCCTTTGAATTCCAAGCTAATTTCTGAGAGAGTTTGCCTTCTATAGTTGATTGCTTCCACCAAACCTTAATAAGAGATCATAACATCCAATAAGGAGGTAGGAACTATTTCATATAACAAACTAAACAGCCCTCACTGTCATACTCACCTGTTAAGGACTTAAAATACCGTTGATGAATAAATGCCACTGATCAATCTAGAATAGCTTCCCACCTGAAGTCTGACTATTTCACTACAGCTGTTGATGAGCTAGGACAGTGGTTCAACCACTTCCTAAGTACCTTCATAGATGAGCTGTAGGAGTTTTGAGTGATAATCAGAGGAGAGAGCAAGATTTCCCAGTGTTTCCTATCCCCTCTCTGGTACAAGCCCAGGAAGGTTCATACATCAGCTTTGTAGCTCTGCTCCATTAAGCATGTTAAAGCCTGGTGGTCTTTGACTTATAATCACAAGTAACTATCACTGAGTAGCTCTAGGTATAACAGAACACCAGTCAACTTTTAAAAAGATTTATATATTTTTAGTGGAAAGTCAGAGATACGCAGAGAGAAGGAAAGACAGAGAGATCTTTGGTCCACTGATTCACTCCCTAAGAGGCAACAAAGGTTGAAGCTGAATTGGATCTGAAGCCAAGAGCAAGGAGCCATGTGCTTTTTTTTGTTCGCCAACATGGGTGCAGCACCCCATCGCTTTGGATCATCATTTACTGCTTTCACAGGCCACAAAGCAGGGAGGTGGATGGGAGTTGGAGCAGCTGGGATGTGAAGATGCACCCATATGGATTCCTGGCACATGCAAGGTAAGAGCCTAAGTCACTAAGCTACCACATTGGACCTAGGACACCAGCTTTAACTAGTCGTTAAGAGGGCAATTCTCCACAACTAATCATAAATAAGAAAAAAGCCAACTGCACAGCAGAAATGTTTAAGGTAGAAACTTTATGTTCACTTCTCTGGAGCAGTGGTGGAAAAGTAAGTATCCAGTGCTTAGTCACATTTTTAGATATCCAACATTTGATTTCACTTACATTGAACAGCTAATGCAGACTGTAGTAACTATTCATGTACATATAATACCCTAAATTAACAAATACTGGAAAAGTTCCACTTATATCTGCACTGATTTTTATGATTTTGGATATCAAGATGTATTATCATTAGAGACAGCATGATTGACAGTAAAATTGGAAATAGGTACATGATGTCACACTTTGTTGACTCATCTGTGATAATGTAGGCCCTGTGGCAATAAAAACCAACCTGTGCATCTCAAAGCCTTAATCTTACTCCCCAATCATATGACACTCATTCATAAGAGAATCATCCTCAATGACTCTTCTCCAAAAGGTGGGTCATAGAGTCCTTGTATTTTACTGAGAAGTCACATAAAGCATTTGGCTTCACAGCTTCCAAAAGAAGACTCAATGTACCAGAATGGTGAATTTCAAAGTCAGGAGTAGAAGCAGCTTCCAGTGGCTGTATTTCACCTATGACCGATCAGCCTGCTTTGCCAACCAGGAGGAAGGAAACTGTGATGTACATGGAGTTGTCACTGTGACAGCAGTTGACCGTGTTGGACAGTTGATTGGAAAGTAAGTATTACTTTTGGAGGAAACTGAACATAATGTTAAATTTTAACAATTAGAAATGAAAAACTTAGGCAAGTTGTACAGAATATATTATCTCCAATTTTCTTTTTAAAAAGACATTCATATTTTTATTGGAAAGGCAGAGTTATAGAGGGAAGGAATGATGGTGAGGAAGATTTCCATTTGCTAGTTTACTCCTCAAATGGCCACAATGGCCAGAGCTGAGCCAATATGGAGCTAGTAGACAGGAGCTTCTTTCGAGTCTCCCATGTGGATGCAAGCTCCCAAGACTTCAGAACATCCTGCAATGCTTTCCCAGGCCAAAAGCAGGGAGATAAATATGAGTGGAGCAACCAAGACATGAACTGTCACCCAAATGGGATGCTGGCACTTGAAGGTGGAGAAGTGGCCAGTTGCACCATTGCGCCAGGCACTATTTTAAGTTGCAGCATTTTTTATATTAATTTTGTTGATCTTATGGTATTGTAGGTTAACCCACTCCCTGTGATAACAAAGTGACAATTCCAGTCCCTGGCTGTTCTGTTTATATTCCAGCTAACTGCTCACAGGCCTAGAAAAAAGCAGAAAATGGACCAAAATCTTGGGCCCCTGCCACCGACATAGGACATCTGCTTAGAATTCCTAGCTCCTGATTTGCATCTACATCAGCTTCAGCCATTGCAGCCCTTTGGGTATTGAGCTGGTAGATGGAAGATCACGGCTTGTCTCTCTGTCAGTCTCTCCACCTTCCCTCTATTTGCTCTGCTCTGTAACTCTGTTTTTCAAATGAAAAAAAAAATTCAACAAAAAAGAGTTCATTAAGTCCATGGATTGTGGATAGTAAACACCTTGAAAGCAAGGTACTTAGATTTCCCTATCAGCACAGGAAGCCTAGAACTTATGATATTTTCTGGCGTATGAGGATAAGTAAATATTTCTTAACAAGATGAATACATAAGATAGATACCAAATTTATCTTTCCTTGAATTACATTCTTACAGTGTAGTTGACATTAATTAACTTGGATGTGAGGGAGTAAAGCTGGGATTCTGTGAAGTCATTTTCATTTTTTCCAATGCAAAAGAACAAATGTGTGAATAAGTAAGACAATTATTTTTGTTTCATATATGAAACAATAAATTTTACATTAAATAGTCCCAACAGATTGAGTTCTTTATACGTGCTGTTTTCTCTGTAGTTACAATGAATAAGATAGAGGGAATATTTTCCTTCATGTGGTTTAAATTCTGACATGATGTAAAGGCAAGAAAAAATATTCAGCAGTAACTTTAAAATATCAGGAAAATAGAGAGAAAATATCACCCTAAGTTTGGCTAGGTTGTCAGGATTTATAACATCACCTGTACACATACATGCAACAAAATACAAAAGCAGTGTTCATTGGAAAGGCAAAGTAGAAATATCAAAGTTTAAACAGATGGAGAAAGCTAGACTATAAAAGAGACAGAGGAGAGTTTGTACATGTGAGCAGGTTCCTCTATGATTTCAATTTCTTGCTTATGCCAAAGGAGTGAGAAGCATACTTTCTTATCATCTTGCTCAGATGTGGAGTGCAAAAGAGAAGAAAGAATGACACTTGATTCTTATCAGCAAGCTGGCACAGTGGCACATTAGCCTATTCCTCCATCCTGTCCTGCCAGCATCCTATTTGGGTGCTGGTTTGTGTTCCAGCTGCTCCAATTCAATTTCAACCCTCTGCTTATAGCCTGGAAAAGAAATGTAGGATGAGCCAAGACCTTGGGCTTCTACACCTATCTAGGTGACCCAGGAAAAACTACAAGCTATTGGCTCCTGGCTTCGGATCAGCTCAGCTCTGCCACAATCATTTGGGGAGTGAACTGATGGATAAAATATCTTCTCTGTACCTCTCCTTCTCTCGATAAAATCTGTTTTCAAATAAAAAATAGGTCTTATAAAATTATCAGTAGTCACACATTCAAAATTGAGCATTTTGATTCTGATTGCACATACAGCATATTGTTGCACGCACTACAGAGAATAAGGAAGTAAGACAGGACAATGAATGATATTGAGAACACTGCAGTTGATATATGGTCAACAGAGAAGTCTTCAGTGCTGCAACACAAGGGGGAATTCTTTTTCCTGGGCTCATCACATCCATGTCCACCTAATATGAAGCAGACACATTTTTGAAGTGGTTTTTTTTCTCAGGGACAAATTTCAGGACTGTTGTGGAACAAGAAGCAGTTGGGGATGAATGTTTTTGCTTGGCTCTCCAACTCCAACTTTGGAATTAATTATCTTTTTCAAAGAACCAGAAGTGGAAAACCCAGGACTCATAAATAAACCATGCCCACATGGGACACCAGCACTGTAGGCAGTGGCTTAACGCACTGTACAACAGTGATAGTCCCAGTGTTCCTATGAATGCAATGCATCATATCAATAACAATCATGAAATCCTCTGTGACGAGATGAATGAAACTGAATATCACTGTGTAAAGGAAATAAACCAGAACAGATAGACAACTATCACATGGTCTTATTTATACAAGAAAGCTAGGGAGTTGATATGTAGATGTTGAAAGTAGAACAGTAGTGACCAAAGGCTGGGAATAGTTGAGCCAGGCATATGTGGAGAAATTGTTCATTGAGTATAATGTAATGGATATGAGGAAATAAATTCTAGTGTTTTATTAAAGTGTGCGGTAACTAAACAGTAATAAATTAGCATATACTTCTATAGAACTAAAAGAATTTTGAATGTTGGCATCACAAGTGATAAATCTTTAAGCTTACAGACTAATACTTGTGACATGATATATTGTGTTCATGTATTAAAATATCACAATGCATCCTGATAAACATTTCCAAGTCTTCTGTTCCAATGAAAAATGAAGCAAAATATCTTCAAATGTCATCACAGTTTTTTTTTTCTCAGAAAGAAGAAAAGAAGTAGAGAAGTTAGAAAGATAATATTCTTAATATGTGTAAAATATTCCAAATAATTTCCTGAGGATGAGTATTTGCATATAGACAAAATGAGCTCATGTGTAATAACATGTGCAATCATTAAATGCTTATTTGTTGTTGACTCTGACTTGGGAGCTCTATGTATATAAGCTGATTTTAATACAGAAGGAAGCAAATTATTACTAATCAATATTATGTCTTATATATTTAAATATGGGAAACCTAAAGCAAAAATAAATTCAATCAAGTTATCTTGTACTCTGGAAACATAGTCTCATCAAAGTAATACTGTGCTGCCTATCCCTAGTCAAGATTTCATTCTAGAGAGAAAAAGGATGTCTCCTCTACCCCGTATTTCTGCCTTCTGGTTTAGACAGATAAAGAGGGGAAGTGTGTTCATCATTCATATGATGGTCATCTCCAACTCACTTTAGTGCTGTCGTCTACGAAATGTAAGGATCAGGCAAAATCTGTCTTGTTGTGCAGATGTAGTTAACATCTTAACATCTTTATTTCAATTTTCTTTCCCAAAATGGAGACATGGAATAGCTGTAAGAATGATATCTATCTGACTTTGTAACTGCTGTGGATTGACTGATAACAAATCTTTAAGGACCATATGGTGGTTAAGTTCTTCAAAGGCTATACAAGCTGCAAAACAGATTTAAGAGTGCATCCCACCATCAATATGTCAGCCTTGACATGAATAACTGCCATTAGCATTACAAAGAATTTTCAGGTTAACTCTCAGGAGAAAAGATCCAAGCCATGTCGTCTATCTCACAGACACACTAAATTATTACTCATCGAGCATGCAGAATTGCCTACATCGGATGTCCAAATGGAGGCAGTTGAGTTTTAGTGGTGATGTTTCTTAAGAAAGAGTGGAAGTTGTTTGCAGCCATTTAGCAAATTAATGGTCCTGTGTAGCCTAGCCAGAATCTATTTCTTCTTTATACTTGAACATAGTGTCAATTATACTTTCAGATGCATGCAAAGTAGTTGACGGACATTCAAGTGCACAATCTGCATCACTGGGAACACATTTTAATACTTATCAAAAGGATTGCAAAATATTTGATTTTAGAGAGCATGCAACTTTATCGTTCCTGCTTTGCCTAAGTAAGGGTTCCAACCTCTAACACGTGTCCTTGTCTCTGCTATTTACTGTGGAGTCTACTTCATCCGAACAAAATCCTATTTGAGTCAGGCAGAGATTCGATGTCTTCCAAGTGGAGTACCTAGGGAAATAAGGGAATAAATGACTTTCAAGCTTCTTTTCATTAATTAGACACCTTCAGACACCTTCAGTGAAAGTGCAATGGCTGAAAAAATAGAAGTTCTAAAACAAACATGAATAATACCAACAGAATGCAATTCCATGCTTCAAAAAATAGAATCTTTTTTTTTCTATAAATATTAGTCCCTAAGACTGTGCCTTATACTCTAACTCTTGCTTCTTAGTATTTTTTTTTCTATCCACATTGATGTTGGTAATTTGTGTTTCTCTTAGTA
The DNA here is from genome assembly GCF_030435755.1 of Ochotona princeps. NCBI lineage: Eukaryota > Metazoa > Chordata > Mammalia > Lagomorpha > Ochotonidae > Ochotona > Ochotona princeps. The sequence continues at coordinate 14,679,716 of NC_080836.1, forward strand.
GTATAGGTTAGGCCTATGTAGTGATTACTTGTTCAGCCAACTTGTTTGAGTATTTGACACAGGCTCTGCAGCAGGAATTAAGAATGATATTCAATGGTTCATTATGTCCAATCATTAGGCATCAGTTCTACTTATCCAGTAGAAGAATGATGATCAGAGTTCAGCATCCTGGTGTGGTAGGCTAAAGACCCTGAAGAATGCCAGCTTCCCAAATGGGTGTTATCTGCGCTACTTCCAGTTCTTGTCCAGGCTCATGACCTGGGAAAGTAATAGAGGATGGCTCATTTATTTGGGATACTACACAAGTGGAAGTGCTTAAAAGAAACTACTGGCTCCTGTTGCCAGATTGGCTTGCCTCTGGCTGTTGTGGCCATATGGGTAGTCAACCAGTAAAAGGAAGATCTCTTTCTATTTCTCCTTATATCTGTACATCTACCTTTTACATAAATAAATATATAAACAAATCGTTAGAGAAAAACTTAATCATCTGTCACACCTGAAATTTTAATTCAGCTGGCATATTTTACAGTCAATTCCTACAATTACACAAAAGTCAAGTATAAATAAGTTTAATTACTCATTCAATCAGGATATTTATAGACTTCTTTATGGCCCACTATATAAGGAAATGATATATGTCCTGGCATTTTCCTTTCTGTACCTGGATATGTTCTACATCTGCCTGATTATCGCTCAACTTTACTGTGCTAAAGTGAGTAATATAGTAGAGGAATCAGTACAATTCCTTTTAGCACCAGACTTCTCCATCCTGAAAGGCCTTCATTTCCTAATTCCTGACACCTATAAACGTATTTCCTTTCATGACATAAGAGACTTTGCAGATTACAGTGAAGACTGTGAGAGGGGAGCCTAAGCAAGTTAGCTCAGTCTAATCATGTAAATTCCTGAGAAGCACATCAACTTTCCCTGAGGCTCCTGGCTTGGCACTGGCTCAGCTCCCACCATGTGGCCATTGAAGGAGTGAGTCAGGGATGGGAGATCTTCCACTGTGTCTCTCCTTCTTTCCATAAATTTGATCTGCATTTCCAATGCAATTTTAAAAATCTTTTAAAAATTAAGATTTGTTACAGTAGAAAAAGAAAACTAATAAAATGTTCATATTTGAAATATTGATAAGTAGCTGAAACACAGGAGTTGGCTTTGGCCTTGGCCTGAGAGGGAAAATATTTTGAATAACATTGGAGAAGATTATCTCATATGAACTGTCATCAGAAATATGGATTTTGAAGATTCTGCCTGTGAGATTTCTGAGGGACGTGTAAAGCATGGCAGGAAGGTATGTCATCCTAGAGAAAGCCATTAAATGTTGTGAAGTCAGTGCTAATAGGAATAACAGGAATAAGGGTCTTAAAAATGCCCTTGCTGAGAGCTTAGAGGGACATGAAGAGTATGCTGTTGTAGAGTGGAGGGAAGGAAATCATTATTATACAGAAGCATGTAAGCTTGGTGCTGTTTTGTTCTGCAGTTCAGTGAAAAGTGCAATGAATTTTAAAATTAGAAAATTGGACACTTAGTCAAGAAGAATCCCAAGAAAAATGTTAGATGCATGGGAGATGTTAAGGGGAGAATGAATCAAATAGGAAAAAAAACCTGTTAGCGATGATTCTGGAAAATTGCAGCCCATGGAGAGAGCAAAGGCTGCTGCAGGCAACGCTCGCTCATCAGGAAATCCTCCTCTGAAGAAAACAGGATGGAACATTTACGAGGACCTCCTCCTAGAAACATGCAGAGATGAGCGTATTCAGTCACACAGAGAGAAACAATCACAGACTGACGCATCAGAGGTGTGAGTCATAGCTCGGATCAGCCTGACAGAGAACAGGCTGGAAGTTTCAGAACATGTTCCTGCAGCCATTTCATGGTAAAAGTCAAAAGTAGTTGAAGAGTTTCTACGGAAGATGTGCAGAGATAAACTTCTGTAAAAGGAATGAACACAAATTTGCATATTCAGAAAGTCCACGTGCTTTCTGGGATTTGTATGGAGCAGATGAGGATGGTTTTGGCTAAAAAATGTAATAAAGACTAAAAGTAGAGTGATTAAAAATAGAGAACCATGGAACTGCTCCAGAAAGCATGTTAAGAAACCTGTTCGGGTATGCACACCTAGGTGCTCATTTTTACTAAGAGCAAAACTACACACCTGGGAAACAGAATTATGGTCCCAGAAAGTGACCCTATAAATACAAGAGTGTTATCCTCACTTCTAGGAAACAAATGGTTTTTACTTAACGGAATATCTAAATTGCTTGTTTCCGTAAATCCTTTCATTTTTCTCCTTCATTTTTCCATTTTATAGCAAATATGTCTACTTTTTTCCACATGTATTCATCATGTATATTGGAACCAATAATTAGTTTGTTAAAGACTCTCATATCTACAGATTGGAAAGTATTATTTCTAATTATACCTAGGCTCTCCTTCACAGTTTAGATGCCGTAGGAATGTTTATGGCTGAAAACTTAATGATCCTACACTATGATGAATGTCTTGTGTTAGCCAGGTGTGAATTTCAGGGGCCACAATGTAGGCCACAATTTGGAGAATAACCGCCAGCTCCCCAGAGTGCGCACACCCTAATACCTCCACACTGCTTGAAGTCTTGGAAGTTGTAATTTAGACTAGAGACCTTGAGACGGAAACACTGTCCTGGATTACTCAGTAACCCAGCATAAAAAACGTGGCTGAAATGTAGACAAAACTGTGGTGATACGCAGAGAGAAGCAGCAGTTGCCAGGTTTGTTTGAGAGGAATCAAGGAGCCCAAGAAAGTCACAGGTACAGTGGAGTCACTGGAGAGGAAGAAGATAGAGAAAAATTCCATGAGCTCAGGTTAAGGAATGCTTATGAACACTGATCCTAAACAAACCAACCAACCAAAAAAAAAAAAAAAAAAAAAAAAAACATGTCAGAGATTTTGACAAACAAATTCAAGATAGGCCATAATGAATATACTAGACAACAGTTAAATGAGACATACCCAGCAACCCTTCAGACTACTGCAAAGTTACTGAAAAGATAGGATGTTGAAACAACTGCCTGAAGAAGTAATTAGTGGCTGAACCAAATCTGATAGTGACCCTCTAAAACTAAAATAATTACAACTCTGTGAGCATTTGAGAAACCTAAGGGTAGATCTTCAGTCTCATAGCTAGACTGCTCAAATCTCTTGGAGTGTGTGAGATTGATTTCTGGCTCTTAATCGATTCCAGCTTTCTGCCAATGCAGGCCCTGGGAGGCAATGTGGTAAAAGCTCATGTATTTGGCTTTCTGCCACTTACATGGGAAATTTGGATTGTTTGCTGGATTTCTGGCTGCAGTCCCACCCAGCCTTGGCTGTTGCAGACATTTGGGCAAAAGCCAGTGGATGGGATCTCTCCCTCTCTCAGACTTTCAAATAAACAAAATGCAAATGAGAGGTAAATCAATCTATACTTTTAATATAATGTTAAAAATGTGTTGATTTTTAATCAAAATTTAGGGTGTTCAAAGAAGTGTGAGCTTCTTGCCTCTTATTGGAGAAAATAAATGATAGAAAAACCAAGCTAAAAGGTATTGGCAATATCTGATAGACTTTGAAACAACTGTTATATACATGCAGTAAGTGAAAACAATATTCAAATAAAGATCATAACATACACATGTGTGTAAGTGTGTGTGCAAGATTAGAGAACTAAAGGAGATTTTAGAAATAAAAAACACATATAGTGAAAAACATTGGACAAATAGCAGTATCGAGATGACAAACAAAAGCAAATCAATTTGTAATGCTATAGGAATTGCAACTTGAGAGGAAAAAGTTAAATATTGAAATATAGAGAGCCAAAACAGCTGTGAAAATAAAATTTAAAAATAAAATATTTGTATAATAAGAGGCCCAAAAGAGAGGGTAAAGGTTTTGAAATGAAAATATATTTGAGCTAATTCTGTCAAGTCAAACCACAGAACCACCCAAAGAGATCATAAACCGGGGCTGAGAGAGACCCAAGAGGGAAGTGGTGGGGTTCCCCCTCTTGGGTCACTACTCCCGCAAGAGGGCATGAAAACTAGGATGGGGGCTGGGGTGGTTAGAAGGAGAGGCACTCAGCAATATCCGTGAGGGCTGGATAGTTGAGTTGATTGGAGGGAACTGAGCTTCAATGCCCATTGACAGGTACTGGAGCCATATGGGAAGTAGGACAGACTGGACTAGTCTGCTATGTATATTGGCAGGCCAGGGTGAGGGGCGGGCCTGGTGGTGGTTATTGTGGGTCGCCCTGACTGGGCTGCAGACCCCACTGGTTGATGAAAGAGTCGAGTGTGTGCTCGGCAGAACCAGGCTGGACTGCAACACCCTTGGTTCCAGTGCAAGTCGGGACTGAGAATGGAGCCAGCCCAGCGATTGCAACCACCAACTGATTGTGGCGATGGACTGTGCCGGACCCGGTGCTTGCTGGAACATACGGGAATCTGATCTGGGAATACCTCTAAGTCTCTTTGGTGATCTCCCCAATCGAACTGCTGGACTCAGAGCCGTGGCTAGGAGAGGATGGAGGACGGAACAGGTCAATCAACCACCTCAGCTAAACGTTGGGCAGCGAAATACTGGGCAAATGAAAATTCCATGATGGACTGTGACAATCAGTGGCTTCTTCAATGACCTAATCGAGCTGGGAGGGATGTGACTGGCAGCGATCCATAACTGGAAGACTATTAAGACCACTTGAGCAAGTATCTCAGTATGCCCCACATCTGGGACCTTGGGCGGGTGGGAGACTGGGTGGGGATTCTCCCTCAATATCCCCCTTCACCTTAGATACATAAATAATATAATAAAAATATATATTCAAAAAAATACATATTTGAGGAAGCTGGAGTCAGTACTGTCACTGAGCTGGCTAATCCTCTTATTGTGATCCTGGTATGTATATGGGCACCAGCCTGATTGTTACAGTGATTTGTATATGAACTAGAGTTAGAAAGATTTCTCTATCTCACACACTCTCTATATAAATTTTCCTTTAAAAACAGATAAATCTTCAACTAGCTAGCTAGCTAGATACCTATAGCTGGCAACTTCTATATCTACATTTATATTAGATATCAAGGTTGAAAATGACACATGGCAGAAGATATAAACATTCAAATTTCAAAAGTGACCAACCCCAATCAGGATTTCCAAGCAGAATCATCTTAATACAACATTGAAATTTAAAGACATGGGAAGAATCTTCAAGTCAAGATTTATTATCTATAGAGAAACAAATCATGTTTTGAAATTCTTTTTTGTTAAAAACATTTTGAAAGGAAGATCCATGGAGAGGACAGACAGAAAGATTTCTCATCTACTGATTATTGCCCAAATTGCTGCAACGTGCAAAGCTGAGCCAAAACAAAGCCAGGAACCAACAGCTTCTTCTGGGTCTCCCACATGGGTACAAGGTTCCAAGGATATGAGCTACCTTCCTCTGCTTTCCCAGGCCACAAGCAGGGAGATGAATAAGAAATGGAACAGACAGGATACAAACCAGCACCCACATGGGATCCTGGCACTGGAAAGGGGAGGATTAGCCAACTGAGCCATTGCCTGGGGAGGAAATACATATATTTATATGTCTACAGCATGTAACCATTGGGTTCAGAATTAAGTGACAGCATATTTGAAAGTACAAAAGAAACCACTACTGAATTTTAGATACCTGAATTATGTCCCTTAAGAATGAATGTGAAATGATAAAAGTAGTTAAAAGAAAACAACTAGATCACATTTTGTTCCATAAATCAAAACTTTACAAATTTAAAAGAATTGCTATCACACAAAATACATTTTTAAACATTATGGAATTAAACCAGAAATAAAAGATGGATGGGAGAAAAATTCCAAACAGTGAAAAGTCGAAACACATTTAATACTGAGTTAACTTGCCATAATATACAAAATACTTTTAAAAAGAGTGACATTGAAATTTTGTCAGATGCTGAAAATCTCAAGCTTAGAGACAAATTTACAGAATTAAGTGTAGAAGAAGAAAAAAAATTAACTCAGTGCCATAGGCTCAACCTAATGAAATTAGAGAGAAAAGAGAAAAAATAAGCCTAAATAAAGCAGAAGGAAAGAAACAGCAATTATAAACAGAAGCCAGCACAATTAAAACATAATAAAAACCAAAGAAAATTAAAACAGTGGTTATCTGATAACATGAACTAAGTTGATAAAAAAGATTGATTTTTTGAAAAAAAAAAAAGACACTGTCAAGTTCAATGATAGCTCTGTACCCTTAGGTGTGAAAACTTACAGATCTTTGCAGCTCTGATGTAAATATGGGTCAGTTGATTCCTACTGATATAGGTATTTTTGCTTATCATATTTTGTAAAGTTAATCATGTAACTCTTGATTTTCTTCCCATCAGTTACTAGAAATGGAGTCTTAACCAAAAAATATCTAGGATGATATGACATCTTCTACACATCAGCATGTCTTACATCGCTCGTGTCTTGTTTTGCAAACCTATATTGCTTGTTATCAGTCTCTTATTTTTAGAAGGCCATCCCAAAAATGTAGAGTAGCAAATACTTAGGCTTTGCAGTAATCCTAGTTTCTCTTTGAAGAATTATCTTATTCTTCCAGGTGAAACAGCACACTCCTTTTGGCTTGCTACTAGCACATTCATTTTCTTTCAAATGCTGAATGTTTCTCTTGTATTTGAAGTTATTTGAAGTTTCATTGCAGTGTAAGAATCTTGCATGTAGGGAGCAGTGCCTCTTGGCAGATTTACACAGCCTGACACATAATGGTCAGTCAGTAGCTTATGGTGAACAGATGTATCAGTAAAGGGATGGGGAGACCTCAGGTCTATTGAACAATCTATTGATTGAGAAATGGGCATTGATCTTTGTTGATCACTGTTGATTCATTTCCAAAGTAGTAACAGTTACATCAATAGATCACTTGGTTCTTTAGATTTCCCAAAGTTGTTGTTTGAATTCCATTTCATAAAGAAATATAATGTTAGACTGTTGAATTTAAGTGAACAATTTGACACAGCATATCATTTACTGCTGCATAATGAAATCAAGCAAAATTCATAAAGTATTTTGACATTAACTCCCACATACACAATTAAGTCTTTTTCCCCATTTGCTATGCATGAATGCACACAACATATGGCATTCTCCTTATGCAAGAGTAGATAGAAAATATCATTATATCATTATTAAACAAGAAATATCATTAAATATAATCAAATGAAGACACTGAAGGGATAATCCCATGCATTGCTTCTCCATCATTTCAGAAGATGTAGCTTTCTTATTGAGGCTGTTAAAAAGTATAATTTGTTTTTACAATTTGATTTATCAATCAACCCACTGGCAACATCTTCAAAAACATTTTTTACTCTTGAAGTTTGGCAGGAATTTTGACCTGCATTTCATGCAATATTTATTCAGTCTTGCCTTACTCAGTGATATACACTTTACAAACTGGCAGCCACTTATCTTATAATGTAAATGGGTTTTTGTCAATTGGTTTTAAGATGGGACACAATTTTGCAAATTGGGGACATTGGTCTGTTCCATTAGGTAATTCAGTATGACAAAAGAGACTCATCTTAGTGACACACTCTTTGGGTTGAGGGGAGAAAAAAATAAGAAGCGACATTTTATGCTACTAGCCTTTTTCCCTTCAATTATCCTGCTAGAAATTAAGCCATTCAAAATAGTTCAATTGATTGGAATGTGTTCACTATGTCAATATATCTCTTCTGGACCAGAAAAATGAGTTTCTAGGGCAGAATTTAATTTATCCAAAAAGCCATAGTGTTAGCTTATCTTCACTAGCTTTCTGTAGAGAATTGGCTCATCTCTGCAGGAACACAGCTCTCTCTGTTGAAAGGTTAGCTTGGATTTTATCAGGTCACTGAGAAAGACCTCAGACAGGTCTTATTTGACCTATCCCCATGCACAGGGGACTGCATCCATTAACCTGCCATCCCCAGAATCTGTAGCAGAGTGACAGCTCTATGGAGACAGACGCCGAAGGGTAAAGGTGGCTGTTGGTGTAGTCTGAGAGAATAGGGTTGCTGCTGAAGCTGAGAAGCACTGTGATGAGGATACAGTGCTGCAGTGGGATGGAGCATTCCAGATCCATCAGGCTAGCACACGTCAAAGTGGGTAGAGGTGTGGCCTTAAAGAATTGGAGAGTATTCCAAAGTCATTGTGTCCAGTCAGGGCTTCACTTCCATCATGATTCCATGTAGGGGCCTGACCTTCCTCAACACATCAGGGAAGCCATACAGAGGTCCTGAGAGCCAAGTGCCTTGAGTCAGCATGTAAAAACTAGTCAGAATATTTAGTTTGCACTTGCCAGCACTTTCCTTTCTGATTCATGGTTGGTTATGAAGATGCAGTTTGTTTATGACTTTTCCATAGTCCTCTTCTTTCAGAGTATCAAAGCACAGCCCTGCTTCAATCAAATGTCCAGCATCCTTCAGGATGGCATTGGACAGCTCCTACTCATGGCACTAAACGCTCAATCCTTACCAGTGCAATACTCTCTCATATAGTCTTCTTCTGTCCTACCCCAGAAGCACCAAGTGCAAATGCCCGTTTCTTTCTTGACCTCCTGTTATCTCAGACATTGACATCTGTATACTTCACATCATGTGAAATATTTGATTTGGGAAGTAAAAAAGAATGTGTCTAGAGAGTTTCCTGAAGGCATATGAACAAGTAAATACACTGTTTCTTTGAGATTTAGTTGGCATAAAGTGACTGATGAGCCTACACAGTTGTTTACTTTCATTAGTACAGCCAAAAAGAAAGAAACAAAGGAACAAAGAAAGAAAGAAAAGCTAACGAGAGATATATGCATTGCGCCACAACAGATGAAGCCACCGCCTGCTACACCAGCCTACCATATGGGTGTAGGTTGGAGTCCGGGCTGTTCCAATTCCAGTCCAGCTCCCTGCCTAAAGTGCTAGTGAAAGCAGGAAGAGGACAGTGCCTTCAACGTGGGAATGTTAGAAGAAACTCCAGCTCCTGGCTTCTAGCCAGTTTACTTCTGGCCCTTGTAATCATATGCGGAGTGAGCCAGTGTGTGAAGACATCTTTGTGTCTCTCCATCTCCTTTGGTTTTCTGTAAATTTTTCAAATAATACATAACTCACAAAAATGCTTATCAGAAAAAAAATCATTAAAACAGAAAATTTCCAATTATATGGTCTTTGGACTACATTTAAAATGCAACATAGAAAATTTAGAAAAATCTGTCAAAAGGTGGCCTTTTCTTCTCATAGGAATAAAAGACCCCATGAAACTAACACATGGCAGCAAAGTGTAATGAGGAAATCTATGTAATCTATGTGATCTATGTGATCCTTCAGGTGAATCTCAGAAACTGTACCTAGTCTACATTCAGTTCAGGGTTAAAAGAGACATGGAGTCCACTTCTTACCATTGCTCTATTTCATCCTTCTTGTGGATAAAGGGTTTTGTGAGTGTGAAATCTGTGACATATCTTATCATGTCACTGTTTGATGAGGGAATGTATCAGACTTCGAGGCTCCTCCGGCACCAGCTGGGACTGGGGCCACTGACAAAGTTGCTTGGGTGTGCCTGGGAATTGCTGTGCATATGATGGGCTGCTTCCAAGGCATTCTTCTCAAGCTGCTGTGTTCTCACCTGCATGGATTTTTTTGTATATGTCTTGTTCTTCAATGCCCTTTTAGCTATAGTTTAATGTCTAACTTTCCTACATAACATGATCACCTTTTGGTATATGCATTGGTATGTTAATTGAGGAAAATAAATTGGAATAAAGTACATTCAGCATGATAAAAATGAAAGCAAAAACAAATTAAAGAAGTTCTATATAAGGCCTGGCACTGTGGCCTAGCGGCTAAGGTCCTCGCATTGAACACACCAGGATCCCATATGAGTGCTGGTTCTAATCCAGGCAGCTGCACTTCCCATCAAGCTCCCTGCTTGTGGCCTGGGAGGACAGTCGAGGATGGCCCAGTGCATTGGGACACTGCCCCCGTGTGGGAGACCTGGAAGATGGTCCTGGCTCCTGGCTCCGGATCTGCACAGCACTGGCTGTTGTGCTCACTTGGGGAGTGAATCAACAGATGGAAGATCTTCTTTTTTTTTATTAATTATTATGCATTATGTGACAGTTTCATAGGCTCTGGGAATCCCCCCACCCATCCCCACGCCCCTCCCCCCTGGTGGATTCCTCCACCTTGATGCAGTATTACAGTTCAAATTCCATCAAGATTCTTTCCTTGCAAACACATACCAAGCATAGAGTCCAGCTACTTATTGTCCAGATGGGTTGAACAGTTTCTTGGGGAGACCATTTCTGGTCCAAAGTTAGAGCTGGTAGAATATCATCACAGTCAATTAAGAGTCCCAATATAACATTAACAGCAATTTGTAACATTATGGAATTGACATGGTTTTGCATAAACAGTATGTTAAAAAAAAACACAAAAAACAAGTTCTTAACCACAACCTATGATTTGCTCATTGACATTTCAATTTTAGTTTGTACACAGGACCGGCTGCTATATACCTTAAAATGGCTATAAGGTACCATTCAGCTGTCTTCGTGTCTATTTCATTTTAGTATTTAGCCATTTGTTGTGTTGAAGTATAATTTTGCTGATCTTGGCAGATTTCAGGATAATTTAGACTGGCTTGGAACTCTAACAAGACATTTGTCAACAATTAAGGTGCAGAACATTTTTTTTGGGGGGGTGTGCAGGAAAGTCCCCAACATCACGGTGAAGAGTGACTAATCTTCGTGTCCTACCCAGCAAGGCATGAGCCAATCCATTCCAGCTCTTTCCTGTCAGATTCCAAGCTCTACTTTTTGTTGTTTGTCTATTTATTTTAGGTTTTTTTAGTATGTATGATTGTTTGTTTGCTATGAGGGGTTTTCGAAGCGATCCTGATGGTCATTGCAAGGGAGGGTGGGGGTCCAGAGGTGGAGCCAGGCTCGGACCAGAGAAAGCTCTCCTCCCTGGTCCCGAAGGACGTTTATTGTTCTTCTGTTTCTGTGGACCGCTCAGGGCTTCTGGTTGTCTTTCCGATGACGTTGGTTTCTGCATGGTAGTGTTTGGACTTCTTCCATCCCTAGTGGGAGCTCCGGTTGGGGGTGGGTGACCTCAGAGTACTCGGCCTCCGAGGGCATCCAATTCCCTGTGGCCTCCTTGGCAGTTGGGATATAGTCCTTGTTGCTCATATTAATAGTTTGTGGTGAAGGTCTGGGAGTCTTCATGGTAGGGATCCAGGCTTTCTCCTTGCCACCTGCTCCACCCTGGAGTGCCCCCCTGCTCCACGCACATGACCTCCTGTTAAGAGGTTGTCAGGATCACACCCGATTCCCCCCCCCCGTCATGCATTGGTATAGTAGTTTTACTATTGTTTAGTGCCGCTTTGAGTCTGTTGTCTATGAATTACCAGATTTGATCATGATAGGCTATATTGTACTTTTTTCTCACTCTTTTTATGGTCCTGAAAGGCTTCCCTGCACTCCCCCCCCATTACGGATTAGCATAGTGTATTGAGGGTATAGTAGGTTTTACAGTTTTTCGATGTAGATCTTAAGTATTCTGACATTAATTGTTGGTTTATAGATTATATCGCATTATCTTATTGTATTGGATACAGGTTGTTAGAGATAGCAATAATATTAAAATATACAGGTACTATCTTTCAGGTTGTCATCTTTTCATCTCAAATTAAGGCAAACATGTGGTATTTAACCTTTTGGGATTGGTTCATTTCTCTTAGCATGATGGATTTCAGTCGGGCCCATCTGGCCGCAAAGAACTGCATTTCATTTTTTTTAATAGCTGAGTAGTATTCCATAGAGTAGATGATCCATAGGTTCCTTATCCAGTCTTCTATTGATGGGCATTTTGGTTGCTTCCAGGTTTTTGCGATTGTGGATTGTGCTGCTATGAATAGGCGTGCATGTTGGTTTCTTGTGTAGGAGATGTTTTGGATATATCCCTAGGAGTGCTATTGCTGGATCATATGGCATGTTGATTTTCAGTTGTTTGAGTATTCGCCAAACTGATTCCCATAGAGGCTGTACCAGTCTGCAGTCCCACCAGCAGTGGAGAAGGGTTCCATTTTCCCCACATCCTCGCCAACAAGTGTTGGTGGTATTACGTATGTGTGCCATTCTTACTGGAGTTAGGTGGTACCTCAAGGTTGTCTTCATTTGGATTTCCCTCATTGCCAGGGAACTTGAGCATTTTTTCATATGCTTGTTTGCCATTTGGGTTTGTTCCTTTGTGAAATGTCTGCCCATTTCCCGTGCCCATTTCTTGAGTGGCTTATTTGTTTTGACATTTTGGTTGTTTTGTAATTCTTTGTATATTCTGGAAATTAGCCCTCTGTCACCTATGTCATGCGCAAAGATTTCCCATTCTGTGGGTTGCTTTTTTACTTTGTTGATTGTTTCTCTAGCTGTACAGAAGCTTCTTAGTTTGATGAGGTCCCAATTGTTTATTTTGGTCTCGATTTCTACTGCTTTTGGAGTCTTTTTTAGGAAGTGAGGGCCTACTCCTAAGTGTTGCAGTGTGTTTCCAACATTTTCTTCCAAAAGTTTGAAGGTTTCTGGATGTAGGTTTAGGTCTTTTATCCATTTAGATTTGATCTTAGTGTATGGTGAGAGATGTGGGTCTATCTTTTTGTTTCTGCAGGCTATCAACCAGTGGTCCCAACAGCATTTATTGAACAGACCTTCCCATTTGCTTGGATTGTTGTCTGTCTTTTTGTCAAAGATTAATTGACTGTATCTATGTGGATTCCTGTCTGGTGTTTCTATTCTGCTCCATTGATCTTCTGCTCTATCTTTGTGCCAGTAACAGGCTGTTTTGATAACCACTTCCCTATAGTATGCCCAGAGGTCTGGAACTGTGATTCCCCCTGCTAACTTCCTGTTCTTCAGGATGGTTCTAGCTATTCGTGGTTTGTTGTGCTTCCAGATGAACTTTTGAATCATTGTTTCCAGTTCCGTGAAGAATGTTTTGGGCAATTTGATTGGAATTGTGTTGAATGTATATATCGCCTTTGGCAATATAGACATTTTAATGATATTGATTTTACCTATCCAGGAGCATGGGATGTTACTGCATCTTTTGAGGTCTTCTTCAGTTTCTTTTTTTAAGTGGTTTGTAGTTTTCTTCAAATAGGTCTCCTACATTTTTGGTTAGGTTAATTCCCAGATACTTCATACTTTTCTCTGTTATTTTGAATGGCATTCCAGGGATGAAAATCCTACTTGATCTGGATGAATGATCTGTCGGATGATTTTTTGAATTCTATTGGCTAGGATTTTATTGAGTATCTTAGCATCAATGTGCATCAGAGAGATAGGTCTGTAGTTTTCTTTCTCTGTAGGATCTCTGTCTGGTTTTGGGATTAAGGTAATGTTGGCTTCATAGAATGAGTTTGGAAGGGTCGCTTCCTTTTCTGTTGTAGTAAAGAGTTTGTAGAGGATTGGGGTTAGTTCTGTTCGGAATGTTTTGTAGAATTCTGGAGTGAAGCCGTCTGGGCCTGGGCTTTTCTTTGTTGGGAGGTCTTTAATCACTGATTCAATCTCTGCTTCAGTTATGGGTTTGTTCAGGTCGTTTGTTGCCTCTGGGCTAAGTTTTGGCAGGTTGTATAAATCTAAGAACTTTTCCATTTCTTGGTGGTCTTCTGATTTGTTGGAGTACAGTGCTTTGTAGTAATTTCTAATTATGTTCTTAATGGTTGTAATGTCTGTTGTTATGTTGCCTTTTTCATCTTTGATGCTGTTAATTCTTGCTTTCTCTTGTTTTTTCTTCGTCAGTCGGGCCAGCAGGGTGTCTATTTTGTTTATCTTCTCAAAAATCCAGCTTTTTGATTCATTGATTTTTTGTATGGTTTTTTTTATTTCTATATGGTTGATTTCCTCCCTTGTTTTGATGATTTCTTGTTTCTTGTTGTGTGTGGGGCTCATCTGCTGCTGCTTCTCCAATTCCTGGAGGTGTGTGGTTAGTTCCTGTATTTGGCGCCTCGCTTGGGCCTTGACATGAGCTCCAATTGCGATGAATTTACCCCGCAGCACTGCTTTGGCTGTGTCCCACAAATTTTGGAATGTTGTGTCAGAGTTTTCATTGGTTTCCATAAATTTTTTGATCTCATCTTTAATTTCTTCTCTGATCCATTGTTCGTTCAATAGCATATTATTCAACCTCCAAGAGTTTCTGTATTTCCTTGGGCATTTTGAATTGCTGATTTCCAGTTTCATTCCGTGGTGGTCTGAGAGGGTACATTGTATGATTCCTATCTTTTTGAAGTTACTTAGATTTGCTTTGTGTCCTATCATGTGGTCGATCCTGGAGAAGGTGCCATGTACTGCTGAAAAAAATGTATAATCTGTGGCCTTAGGATAAAAAGTTCTATAAATGTCAACCAAGTCCAGTTGTTCTATTGTTTGTGTGAGCTCTGTTGTTTCTTTGTTGAGTTTTTGTTTTGTTGATCTGTCTATTGTTGTTAGTGGGGTGTTAAGATCACCCACTACTATTGTGTGCATATCTATGTCTCCCCTTAAGTCTGTAAGTAATTGCTTCACGTAGCTAGGCGCTTTGGGATTTGGTGCATATATGTTCACGATGGTAATTGCTTCCTGATGGATCAATCCTTTCACCAATATATAATGTCCTTCTCTGTCCTTTTTGATGTCTGTAAGCTTGAAGTCTATATCATCTGAAATTGGGACAGCTACCCCAGCCTTTTTTCTCGTCCATTGGCGTGAAATATCTGTTTCCATCCCTTCACTTTAAATTTCTTAGAGGCTTTTCTGGTTAGATGTGTCTCTTGTAGGCAACAGATAGTTGGATCTTGTTTGATGATCCATTCCGTTAATCTGTGCCTTTTGATTGGTGAGTTTAGACCATTTGTGTTAAGAGTCAATATTGAGATGCTGTGATTTTGCCCTGCCATACATATGTGTCTTTGTGGGTGTTGGTAACTGTGTAATTACCCCTCCTTGTGTGGACTTTAGTGGGGAGATCTTCCTGTTTGCCATCTTTGCTTGTGGTTTGCCCCTGTTTTTTCTGGATTTAGCACGTTTCTAAGGAGATTTTGAAGAGTTGGCTTTGTGCTGGCATATTCTTCAAGTTTCTCTTTGCTATGGAAGTATCTGATTTCATTCTCGAATATAAATGAGATCTTTGCTGGGTACATTAATCTTGGTTGACAGTTGTTCTGTTTCAGGATTTGGAAGATCTTTGTCCATTCTCTCCTTGCTTGTAGGGTCTCTTCAGAGAAGTCAGCAGTGATTCTGATTGGTTTTCCCCTATATGTGATCTTTTCTCTGCTTCGTACTTGTCTCAGGACTCTTTCCTTGTCCTCATTGGAGTGGAATTTGAGCACCATGTGTCTGGGTGAGGATCTCTTTGGATCATATCTTTTGGGAGTTCTCTGTCCATCCTGGATTTGGGCTGGGTTCATGTTCCAAGTGTTTTGGAAGTTTTCCTGTATAATTTCGTTGAGCACCATTTGCATTCCTGATTCTCTTTCTGCTCCTTTGGGAAGTCCCATAATTCTGATATTAGATTTTCTTAGGTTGTCTTTCATCTCCTGAATGGTCTTATTGGCTTTGTTCAGGCTTGTTTCTAGCTGTTTAATGAGCTGGGTGTGTTCATTTTGTGTGTCTTCGGTTTCAGAGATCCTCTCTTCTGCTGCATTTATTCTGTTAGTTAGGCTCTCAAGTTTTTGCTCTAAGTCAAGGATTTTGTTTTTGACTTGCTGTATTTCTGTGACTATGTGGTTCTTGAATTCCTTGAAGTCTTCCCAGTTCTTCTCATTGTCTCTGCCAGCTTTTAACATTATTTTTTAAAATTCCTTGTCTGATAGAGCTTCCATGTCTTCATCTTGTATCTCCGAAATAGATATTGGCTTTTGGTCTTTTTTTGGTGGGGTACTGGCTCTCTCGTCTGGATCATTGCCTTTTCTGAAGTTTCTTCTCATTGCGTTATTGTTTCTTGTTGATTTCAGGGATGTATTCTCTGATTTGTTTATGTGCAGTTTCTGGTCTTTGTGCAGTAGTTTGGAGTAGGTGTGAGTTCGCTGCTTCCTTTAGGTTTACTTTTGAAGGAGAATTTCTTTGAGTTCTATTGGAGACGTTTGGTGAGGGGGGATAGCTATATCAACCCCTGAATGTCTATAACCCTCTGTAGCTTGGTTTCTCTAAGGTCTGTTGGTTAGACCTTTCGTCCTGTGTGCGTCTTCAGGGGTAGGGCTTAGTAGCAGCACTTTGTAGCTTCAGGGCTCCTTGTCTATAGTTTTGGGGCGGATTTGGAAGACCCCTAGCGCCCCTCAGGCCCGTGGGGGAGTATGTGTCAGGCCGTCGGGAGCTCTAGCTATGTGTATCTGAGCCACTGTTTCAGGGCCTGCAGTTATGGAGCTGCCCAACCCTGGCCTGATGTGAAACTCAGATGCTGGTGTGCTGAGGGGTTTGCCCAGAGGGATTCCTCAGAGGAAATGAAGCTGCACTTCCCGCCTCTGGCGCCGCCTCTGTGGGGCCACAGGCATTCAGCAGTGAGAAGCTGTGCTGGCTTGCACCCCAGATGCTGTTGTTGTGCTGAGGTATTTTTCCTAGGGGGATCCCTCAGAGGAACTGAAGCAGCGCTCCCCGCCGCAGGCGCTCACTGCTGGCGGCCTCCTCTGTGGGGCCTCGGGCGTTCAGCAGTGAGAAGCTGCGCTGGCCCGCACCCCAGAAGTTGTTGCTGCACCGAGGGGTTTTACCGAGGCAGATCCCTCAGAGGAGCTGGAGCAGCACTCCCCGCCGCAGGCGCCTGCCGCTGGTGCCCGCCTATGTGGGGCCACAGGCTTTCAGCAGTGAGATGCTGTGCTGGCGCACCCCAGAAGTTGTTGTGCTATGTGGTCTGCCCAGTGATGTCCAGTAGAGAAAGTTAAGCTGCGCAAGTCTCCTGCACCTTACCACTGGGGGACCTGTAGGAGCTCTACGCCCTGGCTCCCACACAAGTTGGAGTGTTCAGTTCTCGCACAGCCTCAGACTGGGAGAATTCTGGGGGACAGGGGGCACTGAGCAGGGACAGTCTCAGTATAGTTCTCTCAGGGAGCGAAAAGCCCGAAAATCGGGGGTTTTCACCTCTGGCGCACTCCACCTCTCTGGGTTCCTGTGCGTCCCAGCGAGACAAAGCCGCCAAGCTAGGTGCCTCCAGGAGCTCGTGTTGCCCAGAGCGCCAAGCAGTCTCACAGCTTTGGTTGCTGGAAGTTCCGCCAGGAGGAGAGGGGGTCGCTGCTTCTGGTGGGGGCCTTCACAAAAGGCAGCCCGTCCTGCTGTCTCCAGTTGCCCTGGGTCCTCTGGGCTTCCCACTGATGCACCCCCTTCCCGGGATGACTCACCACGTTTTAACCGGGTCTTTGTGTTTCCTGCGTTCCTTCTCTGGATTTCTTCCGAATTATGTGTTTCTTCTTGGATGCTCGATGTCCAGGGAGCTTCTGGCACTCCTTCCTGTGGTTCTTCAGTCCGCAGATCTCTCTCCAGCCGTGCCCTGTCTCTCCTTCAACGCTTCCCTTTCTATGCCCGTCCTCCCAGGTCGGCCATCTTTTTTCCCTCCGGAAGATCTTCTTTGTCTCTCCTCCTCTCTGTATATCTGACTTTGTAATAAAAATAAATTTTAAAAAATCTTAAAAAAATAAGTTCTATATGTGTGTATCTGTGTGGACTTGAGAGGACAAGGGCAAGTTTGTAAGCCAAGATTAGCTGGGATACTTAACACGCTGAGAAGATGCCATGTAGTCAGTGACACAGATTCATAAAACTCAACGTGAGTTTTCAGAGTGATTAACTCAAGAAACCTCTGCTGCATGTTACGGAGTAAGTGTTCTCTCTTAATGTCATTATAGTGTTAGGTAGCTAGATATTCATTAACCATGTGTAAGGGAGGCCAAAGAAATGGAATTTTTTATTTAGTAGAAATTTTTAAAGGAAATGGGAATTTTTGCATAATGGAATGAGGAAACAAAGCTTTAAAATCAGACAACCAATTCTGTGTCTAAAATATGGCTCTTGGTAGGTGTTGATGTGTTTCAGCCCTCCCCCTGGTGGAAGCTAACAGGAAATATCCCGACATGCTCAGCGAGGGCTACAGGTCCAAAATGCAAAAATACCTGGTGGATGTTGAGAAGCTCCACACACAGAAAACCCTGCAGACAGTGATTTCCCCAAAGACAAAGGAGGATATGAAACGTAGGGCCCCACATTCAAATCTATAGAATTTCTAGTGTGAAGGTGAACTTGGCTCTGTCATTTGTTGGGATGCCCACTTACTAGATCCGGTACTCTCTCTCTCAGTTACCGGTCTGAATGCAAATCAAGTGCTCAGTTTTTTCCTGAGATGCCCACCTGGCCTGTTAAGTTTGTTTTTCTTCATTAAACATGGCTCCATCATTTACCACTACTCTCGCTCTTGTTGTCTAAAGTCTTTCTTGCTTGAGGATGAGAATATCTGAGCAGCAGTCTCTGTAACAGTTGGAAGAATGATTACCGATCTCAATGTCTGAATGGTTACCCCATTGTTTGCCTCACTCTGTGGGAATGCAATGCACTCCTGTCGTCAGTATCTGAGTTATGAATCATCACCAGATGTGTAAATCTCTGATTTTAACCTAGACAATGACCATGGCATTGTTCTGTTTAAACCTGACTCAGTGGACCTTCCCACCCCTTATGAAACAGTAACTCTGTAAGCAGAAGAGTCTGTAGGACAGTCTCAGGCAGCTGAGCGACTGCTTCTGAGGCTGAATTTGTCACTTGAACTGCTTCTCCCTCTCTCTCTCTCTTTTTTTTCTTAGTTTGTCATTTATTTGCAAGTAGAGGATGAGAGAGAAAGTGTCAGAGAGATCTACTTCTGCTTCACTTTGCAGATGTGTGTAATGGTTGGACTGGGCTGGGCTAAGACTGGGAGTTGGGGTAAAAGTCTGCACATGGTTGACAACAACCTCATTGAGTCATTTCCACTGCCCTCCAAGGATCAGCATCAGCATGATAGTGACAAAGAGTCAAAGCTGAAGTTGAGTCCAATGCATTCTGAGGTGGAACGTAAGACTCCTCTCTGCTAGGTTAAATGTTCACGTCTTCTTTTGAGTTCTTCATTTGCTGCTGCTTTTTTTCTTAACCATTTATCAATTTAGTTGAATAAAAGGGATACAGGGAGAGAGAAACAGGGAAAGAAAATCCGTCCATTGGTTCAGTTCCCAAATGAGCATATCTTATCTGGTTTGGTCTGAAGCCAGGAGCCACAAGCTGCCTCCAGGTCTTACATGTGGGTGCAGAGCCCATACACTTTGGGTTGTCCTCTACTGCTTAATTTAGTCAATATAGTTACCCGTCTTTCAGGCTCCAATTTATCACTATGAAATGAGACATTTATAGCATATTTGATAAAGTTGATCAGCAAGATAGTTTTCAATAAAGTCCAGTTCCTTCTTTGAATTATTTTAACCTACCTTTATCCTTTGGGGCTCCAAACAAATATCCAACATTGGGCCCAGAGTGGCAGCCCAGTGGCTAAAGTCCTCACTTTGCATGCACCAGGATCCCATATGAGCGATAGCTCATATCCTGGCTGCTCCATTTCCTTCCTAGTTCACTGCTTGCAACCTGGGAAAGCAGTAGATTATGGCCCAAATTGTTGGGACCCTGCACCAGTGTGGGAGCTCTGGAAGAAACTCCTGACTTCTGGTTTCAGACCAGCTCACTCCTGGCCCTTGCGGCTACTTGGGGAGTGAACCAGTGGCTGGAAGATCCTTTTATTCATCTTTCCTCTCTCAATAATCTGACTTTCCAATAAAAATAAATAAATATTTAAAAGGCATTGGACCCATAGCAGTAACCTGTGGCTGAAGTCCACACCTTGCTTGCACCAAGATCCCATATGGGCACTGGTTCATGTCCCAGATGTTCCTCTTCCATTCCAGCTCATTGTTCATGGCCTGGGAAGGCAGTAGAGGACAGTCCAAAGCTTTGCAACCCTGCATATGTATGGGATCTTTCAAAATCCTCAAAAAAAAATCTTTTAAAAATACTGAACAATAGTGAAAAATGTTACTGTTCTTTAGAGAACAATCTTACATTTCCTCAAAACATCCAAAGTTATTACACTGAAGATGCAATTTCCTCTGAATGATTTTAGTTTATTCCCTGTCTCATGATTCAATAATTCTTTTTTTTAAATTTAAAGATACATTTTATCTTTTTAAAAATCCGAGTTACAGAAAGAGAGGAAGATGTACACACATAAACACAGAGAGAAAAGGGAGGACAGTATTTTCTCGTACTCATTTACTATTGAAGTACTGGGCCAGGGTAGCTCTGGGAGCTTGGAACTCCATTTGTGTCTTCCACATAGGAAGTAGGCAGTAGGCAGTACTCAGTCCATTTCCACTGCTTTTCTGTGTGTGTTAGCAGGAGGCCAGTCCAGAGGTGAAGCAACTGGGCTGTAACCATTGCTTATAAAAGATGCAGAAGTTGCAGGTTGTACCTTGACCCACTATTTCACAACTTGAACTGCAAGATTCATG
Source organism: Ochotona princeps (assembly GCF_030435755.1). NCBI lineage: Eukaryota > Metazoa > Chordata > Mammalia > Lagomorpha > Ochotonidae > Ochotona > Ochotona princeps. The sequence continues at coordinate 14,700,308 of NC_080836.1, forward strand.
TGTTCTAACCATCAGTGAAAGCTGTGCATATTGCCTAAAGCAGGTTGCTGACATGGAAGTACATATAAATCCAGCATTTTTGCCTTCATTAGTTTTCCATGTACACTTAAATATAGGTTCTATGGGCTTCTTTTGTATCTTTTTTTTTTCTAATCCATTACCTCTGATTAGTACTTCGATACCAAAAACTAATATCAAATATGTTTAAATTATTCTCAGGGAATCTATCTGGTTCCTTCTTAAAATCAAACCTCTTCAGCAAAGCAGATTATCACTCTCAAACTATGCTGAGCTGGAGAAAGAACTGTTTGGGTCACGAATCTGAATAGCTGGAAAAAATGAAGCGTTTTAGGGTGATCTGTCAGTTCCAGATCATGTTTACACCTTAGGGAAGGAGGGATCTGCTGTTGCTCTTCTGCAGAGGGCTTGATGTTGTGGGTGATATTTTGATTGTTGGAAGAGGTTGTGATTGGCTTGTGTGACTTTCCACCTATGTAGGAGGTATGATACATTTCTAACTGATGAGAAGAAGTCTCTGTCTACAAGACTGACTTGGTAGCTTGTCTAATTTGGTGTCCAGAAGGAGGAACTTTATTTCCAGAAACACAACTAACCTATCCTTTTTTTTTAAAGATTTATTTTTATTACAAAGTCAGATATACAGAGAGGAGGAGAGACAGAGAGGAAGATCTTCCATCCAATGATTCACTCCCCAAGTGAGCCGCAACCGGCCGGTGCGCGCCGATCCAAAGCCGGGAACTAGGAACCTCTTCCAGGTCTCCCACGTGGGTGCAGGGTCCCAATGCATTGGGCTGTCCTCGACTGCTTTCCCATGTCACAAGCAGGGAGCTGGATGGGAAGTGGAGCTGCCGGGATTAGAACCGGCGCCCATATGGGATCTCGGGGCGTTCAAGGCGAGGACTTTAGCCACTAGGCCATGGCGCCGGGCCCACAACTAACCTATTCTTAGATTCTCAAAAAGAAGCTCTCTTACAGGGGCTTGGCAGGGAGTTTTGTTTGTTTTAATATTCTTAGGTTATTTTTTCCCAGAAAAAAATGACAGCAGAATAAGGAGACAAAATATGAAAGTTCAATGACTATTCAGTTGTTTCATCCTAAGAATGACAAACACTCTTGAAAGTGCAAATGTCACTAGCAGTGGCTTGCTTTGATCTTTATCACTGCTGGAGTGATAAATTATAGTTCAAAGAGGGAAAAGTGGGGACAGTAAAACAAAGGATATTAAAGTACACTTCAGTGTCAAAATGGTCCAGCTGAGGGGAAAAAATGATATTTTTGACTGTTTATTTTACTGTTTGGGTACTTTATACCTAAAAAGTCAGTAGTGTTGACGGGTGAAATGGCTGGAATGCTCATGACTGGCAGCTGTGAGTTCAACACCTGAGCTCTCTGTACATGTCACTTCCCAGCATTCACTGGGAATACCCACTGGGGAGGTGCAGAATGGAGGAGGAAGCGGGACACACTGCTGCCATGCCAGCTGGATCATGCGCAGATAAAGAAACAGGGCTTGTTCAAGGTCAAAGTGGTTCTCACAGCATATGCATGATAAACTACACAATTCTGGTTTGGCTGAGACCCTATTTTATATACCACTAAAACCACAAAGTAGGTGGTCTTAGGTGTTGTGGGACAGACACCAGGGTCATTTCCCCTCCTCAGATGAGTAGAGGCGTGGTCCTGCCTGGTTGTTCATGTTTATCTATCTGATACAACACTTTCACTAATTGCTCATTGCAAAACAAATAGGGAAAACATAATGGGTTGAGCATAAGTTATTAGGTAATTTATGCTCAAATGAGCATTTTGTAGAAACTTGACATCCTAGCGGCAACACTTAGGAATTATATGAATCTTAGAACCCATCTCCCTTCCTGCTGTTTGGTGTTCATTCCTTACTTATGAAAGAAAGATAAGTATGTTTGCCCACTAAATTGTAAATATACAATTGGCGATGGATTAAATGTGCATGATAAATTTTAAAAGGCTGGGCAAATATGATTGTCTTTATCCTGAAATTTCACATAAAATAAAAGCTCTTTTCTGTGTAAGGTTATCCAAGTGTCGAAACAACTGTGCAAGGAAGTCATTATCAAAACAGTCAAGATATAGGATATGTCTATATGCCTTATAATAGGTAACTTCCCCTCTGATTTCAGGCTTTGACAGAAAAAAAAATACTTAAATCATTGCTGGGATTCGCACTGGTTTTCCTCAGGTTTATTGTCTTTCGCTTAGTGCTACACAGTTGAAATTTATTCATGCTAAATATACATGAATAATCTGGTCCTTCTGTTACTGGATGTCATTTTATTTCCTGGATTTATGACTATTTTTGCATTTTTCAGTTGTACAATATTTTTATATTTTTCTTTTGAAGATTGAGAATAAACCTGACATAAACAAAAGCATGTAAGTTGTTATATGAATACAGTTTATAATTTCTCTTGGGTAGACGCTGGAAGTGATAATTTCTTGTTCCTGAGGTGTGTATTCAGTTCTATACAAATCTTTTCAAAAATAAGTATATATAATAATTCATCAAGGTCTGACATTTCTATCTGCATTAAATACCCAGTATACTTTTTGTTTGGTTTTATTTATTTTCTAATGCTGAGGTAGGTGTATGTTTACTGGTTCACAGTAATTAAATTCACAGTCCTCTAAAGATTAATGATACTGAGGGTATTTTCATGACATATCCTCTCTCTAAATATATATAAGTATATGTATAATATAAATGTGTGTATAAAAGTTGGTGAACAGCATTTTTATTGTCCATATGACAGAAAGAATATTTCTTATCTTAATGTTTTTAATATTACAGTACACTATGCTGTATCACTCTTGTATATACATGACATAATTGAGTGTCATTGCTGCTTAAACCCATGTGCAGTGGGGGCCAGCATTGGGAGACAGCAGGTGAAGTGGCTGCTTTTGATAGCAGTATCCCACATGGCTGCTAGTTCAGTTCCTGGCTGTTCCACTTCCAATCCAGCTCCAAGCAAAAGCTCCCAGGAAAACAGCAGAGAATAGTGTAAGTCCTGGGGCTCCTGCACCCATCTAGAAAACCCAGGAGACCCTCCTGGCTCCTCATTCCTGGCTTCAGACTGCTCAGGTCTTATCCATTGTGGCTATTAAAGGAACAAACTAGTGAATGAAAGACTTTCTCATTGTCTCTCTGTCTCTGAACACTGTCTTTAAAACAAATAAAGTAAATCGTAAAAACCTCCCATTCTTGGTTTTCTTTCTGTGATTTCTGTTATCTGTGGTTCATCATAGTTGAACTGGGACTTGGAGTGGGCTGGTCTGGATGCAGGCCAGTTGGGAGAGGTTGCAGGACTACGTGCCAAGTGCCAGGACTGGATGCAAGTCATGTCAGATTGTACCATAGCTTATGGCAGGCTCAAGATCTGGGGTTGGAAGTGGGCCTATTAGGAGAACTGGGGCGCTCCCCTACTAGACTGTAGCTGAGAACCAGGACTAGGAGTGGCACAGTCTGGCCCAGGTATTAGTACCAATGATTGTGTACAAGAATGGGCTAGGCTCTAGTACATGCAAGCACATGCAAAAACCAGGACTGGGGCCAGACATGGTGGGAGTTATTGGGGATTACCCAGAGTAGGCCATGGTACCTGTTGGTGTGTGTGTGTGTGTGTGTGTGTGTGTGTGTGTGTGTGTGTGAAGAACAGGCCTGTGAAGTGTTGGGCTGTGCTAGGTAGCAGCACCTGCTGGTTTGGATGAGAGATGTAGGTGGGCGTGAAACTGACCAGACAGCTGCATCCACTGATATGTACATTAGCTGACACAGGTAAGGGACTAATCCTGAACCTGTACTAGCTGGCACTTAGAGGAATCAAATCTGAGGTCACCACAAAGGAGGTTTCCTGGGGGGCATCCCCAGTGAGGATTACTAGACTCAGTTCATGGCCACAGGGGAAAAAAATCACAGACATGTGGTATGAGCTTAGAAAGTGTATTATTGGACTGAGCTGCTTCTGTTGCGGATGCCAGTGCAGTGTACAGCATGCCACAATGCACTTTGGGGGCAGGGGGACATGATAGCCAGCTCATCTGGGCCAGCAAAGGACACTGAGTGCCTCATAAGAGGATGGAAAGCAGAACAGGCTGCTAAATTCTCCTGGCTGGGCATTGCAGCAAGTATCTATCTGTGGATACACACTGAGGTAGACTAGCTCAAGCTTGGTGCAACAAAGACAATGACATCTCAGGACTATCAAAACCACTCACTGAATATAATTGTCTCCAGTTCAAACCACTTTGTTGTACATGGTGGAATTTTGTTCTTTTAAATTGTTGAGTAGTATTCCATAGGGTCTTTCTTCATCTGGTGTTTCTTTATCCAGTCCTATTTCAATAGATACCTAGGTTGTTTCCATGAATTTGCTGTTGTTTCTTGTGCTGCGATAAATATATAGATGCATGTTGCTTTCTTGTGTATATATATCACTTCCTTTGAGCATATTCCCAGGTGTGAGATCACTGGGTCATATGGTAGATGGATTTTCAGTTATCTGAGCACTCTTCATACTGTATTTCATGGTGACTGCACCAGTCTACAACCCCCTCAGCAGTGGAATAGGGTGCCTTTTTCCCCACATGCATGCCAGCAGTTATTATATTTCTGTATATAGGCAATTCTCACTGGGATTAAGTGCAGCCTTCGTGTGGCTTTTATTTGTATTTCACTTATTGTTAGTGAGCTTGAACATTTTTTTCATATGTGCTAGCCGTTTTGAATTTGTTGCTTTGAAAAAATATCTGCTCATTTCCTTCACCCATTTCTTAACGGGTTTATTTAAAGATACATTTAAATCTCAAACACACCAAAAATGTGGAGGCCAGAGTACCAGGAATCACAGAAGATTGACACTATGCATCTATATTCCTGAATAAAAGTAGGCCCCCAATATAACTTCTAAATGTACCTAGAAAACAACATACCAGCTTCTCTATGATTGCCTATGCCTGCAGTGTCATGATACACATAATGAGCAGAATGCTGGAATAAAGACTACAGGTGAAGGACTATGTGATTGTAAAATATTGGGAACAATGGGGAGTGGGAAGAGTGAGGGAAAAAAGATAGGGAAAGGTGGAAGCCCTATATCTACAAAACTGTATAATGCAAAATAACAACAAACAAATAAGTAAACCACTCAGGTAATACCCTTGGAACATACCCACATAGAGATCTCTGTGGTGTCATTAAAAGACTGTTTCAAATCCTCAGGTGCTGATGTAGTTTGAGAGCAAGGTATGGTCCCCTGTCACCTGCCACCCAAGCAGACCAGGGCCATAAAAAGACAAGAGTTGAAATATTTGTCCCACCTACTTTGATCCATCTCAAAAACCTCCACAACAACAAAATAAAATAAAATAAAATAAAATAAAATAAAATAAAATAAAATAAAATAAAATAAATATATTAAATGGAAATATCCAAGAAAACATCCTAAGCTTTGTATTACATGTAATTCTCAATGGTAGCATCAAACTCCACTCATCCTACTCAGTCTCACAGCCAGGATATGAGTCGATGCTTAGTAGGCTCTGCCTGTTGTATATGCAATCTACCCATTAGTCACTGAATGGCTATCTTGATCATCTTGTGTACAAAACTAAGTATGACTGCTGCAGTATTTTAGCACTCATGTTGAAGTAACATTTATTACAAGATTTATTTATTTTTTTGGAGACAGAGGGAGAGACAGAAAGATCTTCTATCTGCTGGTTCACTTCTCAAGGGACGGAGATGGCTGGAGCTGAGAAGATCTGAAGCCACAAAACAGGAACCTCTTTTGGGTTTCCCATGTGCTTATAGGGTCCAAAGGCTTTAGGCCATTTCTACCTTCTCAGTACACGAACTGAGAGCTGGATGGAAACTGGAACAGCCTGGACATGAACCAGTACCCGTATCATATCTTGGTGCTTGAAAAGGGAGCATTAGCCAGTTAAGCCATTGCGCTGGGGCCTGAAATAATTTTATTTTACTTGAAAATATCCACAGAAGGTTGACTTTGCTCAGGTGGGTGGCAGTGCCCACCAGCACGGGTTGAAAAGGGAAAGACCAGGCCAGTCCAGTCTACAGTACTGCTAGCAAATGCCACGATGAGACAGGCCATGCCAGACTGGGCCTCGGCACCCATCAGCACATGAGAGATGGCGGGAAGTGTGCAATCCTGGTAGGGGAGTGGTGGGGCCAAACCTTCTGGGCCACTGCTCCTGTTGGTAAGCATGAGAGCTGCGACTGGGGACAGATAAGGCAGAACACGGCTATACCCTTTTGGCCTGCATGTGAACTGAGTTATGGAGAGAACCAGGATGAGAAAACTGATTGTATCCACTGATACAGACACGAGCTGGAGTAAGGGAAGGTGGGTTGGGCTTCGCCACAGCATCAGCTGGCAAGTGCTGGAACTTGGGGTAAGTCCTGTTGAGCTAGACTGCACAGACGCCTGCAGTGTTCAATCTCTGGGGAAGGGAGTAGGTCCTTTGGGTGACTGTGGGTACCTCTCTGATGGGCTGTGAGGATGAGGACCAGGACTGAGGGAGGGCCTGGCTTGACAGGTGATGGCACCCACTGACAAGAGTGTGGGCTAGAGGGTGTAGTCAGTTGAGTTGAGTTAGGCTTCAACACCCAATGGTGTGTATGAGAGCTAAATGTGATATGATAGACCAGCCCAGCCCACTGCCCATGTTGGCAGGTACAGAAACCAGAGCTGGGGGCTGGTCCAGTGGGAGTTGCTATGGGTCACTCTAACGTGGCTTCAGCTCCCCTTGGTGTACATAAGTGCTGAACATATGTTGGGCAAGGCTGGGCTGGGCCTCAGTACCCATTGGTTTGCAGAGGAAGGAGGGCAGAACAAATTGATGAACCACTCCAGTGAAACTTGACAGCAAATCTCTGGGTGAAAGGAGACTCTGAGGTGGACTATGTCAGCCAGTGGACCTTAGAAGGCTTTCATCATCCTTGGAGTGGTGATACAATAGCTTCTCAATACTATCAAAACCACTTGAGCAGAACCCTCAGATCATGCTCCACAACGGGGATCCTGGGATGACAACTGGTGCTGGAGAGGCTGGGTATGGTCTCTCCTGCTGTATCCTCCTCTCCCACAGATGCAGGAAGAAGAGGAAGCTATGTAAACAAGGGTCTTGCCTACTTTCCCTTGATCCTTGGCCCTTCCCCACCCTGATCAACTATGTAAAAATCATTGAAAATAAAATGTAAAAAAAAAATGGCTCCAAATGGAAGATTCATAATGACAGCAATAATGACATGCCAAAGATGAGCTTATAAAATGCTCCCATGTAGAGATAAGTGAAAGTTATCAACTTAATAAGTTTAAAAATAGATTAACATGCCAAGGATGCTAAGATCTAAAGTTATTGGAATCATTATTGTTTGGTTGTCTTTTATTATGTCTAATTAATCAGTTAATCTTTATCATTTGTATGCATTGAACAAAACATGGCCTATTTAAAGTTTAGTTTAAGTCAGTTTCAAGTATCACCTGAAGTTCTAAAATATAGTTCCTGTGGTTGGTGGGTGGGAGGGTGAGGAGCATCTGTGCAAATATATAAGATAATAAAAGATGTCAGAATTGCAGTGAAAGAATAGGCTTATCTGGCTATAAACCCCATTCTAGTTACCTAATGCTACATTATGTTCACAAAAGTCAATGTGTTCTGTGAAAAGTTAATTTCTGTTTGGCTTTAAGGAAATGATGTCCCTTGAGGACTCTCTGTGAAGAGTTTTGAATGTAAGATCAGCTCGCTTGTCCTTCAGCATCTTTCAGAAGTACTTCAGTGCTCTGGCTTGCTATATTTGCTGAGAAGGTTAAAAAATTTAATGTTTAGAATCGGGTATTGAATCTGTTTGAGAAACTGCAGGTGATTCATATAGCATCTGATATATATATATAATTTGAGGCTACATACCTCTTTGGTTTATTCATGTCTCTCTCTTAGTAGTCTAGAAACCCACAATTATTACTTCTGTTCTCATTATTATACCACAGGTACAGATAAACAAATGAACAAATAAACTTATGACAAATATTTGTGAGTCAATAGAAATGTTTTATCTATGGAATGAAAGGCTCTAGTTTCAATCTCCTTAGGAAGACAAACAGGGTTATAAAGGTGCAATGTTGAATCCTATTTAGAGATAAAGTATGTGACATGTTATGAACTAAGGGTTAGTGAGTGATAGCCTACTGTGTGTCAGGAATTTTGTTAAATAAAGGAACTAATCATAACATTCTCATAAAATAAGTGGTATATTCTCAATTTAGATGTTAAAAACTTGACATTATAAGAGATCGTAAATTTAGTGAATGGGTTTAAGCAAAATCTAATTGACTCACGAGTCATACTCTTGGTCTCTCGAGGGGATCTCATGGTGACACAATGTACTAAGCTGATACCTGCAATGTTGGCATCCTACAGTGGAGCGCAGCATCATGGTAAGGCTGCTCCTTTTCAAATGTGGGTCCCTGCTAATGTCTCTGGCAAATGGCCAGGTATGTAAGCCCTTCTCAGTTACACAGGAGATGACGATGAAATTCTGGCTTCTGGATGGACCTAAAACCACCCTTGCCATTACAGCCATTTGGAATGTGAGCCTTGCAGAAGGAAGATATTCTCTTTCTCTCCTTCTCTCCTTCTTCCCTCCATCCGTTTCATAATAAATACACAAATTTTTAAAAATAAAACAAATGAAGTCAGGCATTGAACTCATTACTTCCATATGAAACACGGGCATAGTTGCTGACATCATAATATTCAAGTCAAACTCTCAGTAGAGAATACTTATTTTTAAGGTCTTAATTGTAATGCCTTGGTTAGAAAGTATACTTTAAGGGAGAAGATAATGTAAATACAAATGTTAATATTTTATGAAGTAATTATGAACAACCTTTGTGTATTATTTAATACTTAGTAGGTTGTTATTTGTTAATATAGTTTTTGAGCACTTTAGAATCATAAATCAAGAGTATGAAAGTGCTAATGACTCTGAATTCCTTCAAATAGAACTTGCAAATATTTACAATTTTAGAAAAAGTTTGTTTCACACATCCATAAGCTGGAAGAATTTTAATATATGAAGTTGAGTAATGAAATCATGCCAAATATGTTCATCAAGTGACCATACAACTCTCAAAATATATTAGCAAGAATATAAATGTTGTTGATGAATGCTCTGGATACCAACCTAACTGAAAAGCCAACCTTGTGGCATAGTGAATAAAGTTGGCATCTATGACACCACTATCCCCTGTGGACACTTGTTCAGGGCCCAGCTCCTCCACTTCTCATCCATGTTCCTGTTAATACCCTGAGAAATGCAACAGAGGAGAAACCCAGTGTGTGGGCCTGTACTAACCATGCAGGAGACCTGGAAGATGCTCCTGGTTTCTGAGTGGTTCTTGTGAGACTCAGAGGGATGAATCAAGATCCTCACCCCTCTGCCTCTCCTTTGCCCTCTATAACTCTTTCATAAATGCATCAATTAAAAAGAAGTGTATTTGAAATGAACAGGATAAAAATTAGAAGTCACTGTGTTATTAGAATTCTACCTCTTAGTTATACCATGAGATCTTTCCATTGCTATATTTATACCTGCATATCTTTGCCTCTCATTTGAGTATACTCAATAAATATATCCTCCACACTGGACAAATTAGTTTATTCCAAGTGAACAATCAGATAGAAGATTCTCTCTCTCTTTCCACACCCCCTCTCTTTTTCAGCATCTCTCATCCTCTACCTAACCCTCTTTTTGTCTTTCCCTCACTATAACCCTGCCTTTCAAAAAGTACATGAAAAACAAAATTATCAGGTCCTTCAAAATAGTTTAAGAATTATCTGTTTATTTATTTACTTATATTTTTATTTGAATGGCTACTAGGTGAGAAAGGAAGAGATACAGTTATCTTCCATCCTCTGAGTCATTCCCCAGGTGACTTCAATGGCTGGAACTGAAGCAGGCCAAGGCCCGGAGCCAGGCTCTTCATCCAGGTTTCCCACGAAGGTAGCAGGGGCCCAAGTATTTGAGCCATTCTCTGTTGCAATGCCCAAGATACTATCAGGGAGCTGAATTGGAAGTGGAGCAGCTAGAACTCAAACCAGTGTCCATATTTGATGCCAGTGTCACCGGTAGCAGCTTTACTCTCAATGCCACACACAAATGTCCTTCCCTACCCTCCATCACAGCTTCCAGTTCCTAAGGTTCATCTATTGTGGAAAGTGCTTGCAATTATCAAAGACATGATAGGGGAACTTCCTGTTTCTGAGGTTGCACATGGATCAGCTCCCTCATTTCTATCCAGCTGGCTGTATACATCGAGAAGACATAGCTCCTATGCTCATAAGTAATGGAGGAATGGCAGAGACAAAACCAGTAGAACTACATACATCCTTTGGTAAGAGATTTTATTTTGAGGTTGTCAGATTACACTCCTCAATCAATATGTAACCTGACTGATGAGCCCAGTCCTGTGATCCATATTCCCAGGAATTGGAGGAATGAGAATAATATTATTAGTAACTAAATAATTCCAGTATGTGAACTTCTGAAAATGGTAAAAAGAAAAAAGTTAATGGCATGATTGTTATAATTGTTAGTTTAATCTGGTAAACTGTTCTGAAAATTACGACATTTTATATATTTAGAAAATAATTCAATTTTACTTGCTATTTCTAATGGTAGAAAAATCAAAATTCATATTTTAGAGAGGAGTTAAATTAAGGGTTCAGAGGGATAAAACAATTTGAAGAGTCTTACTCTAGAAACCTTCCCTCCATTCCATATTATTGTTGTTGAATCAAATTGTTTTAGATAGATATAGCCAATGTCAGATTCTTAGACCAGAATAAACATATTTCCTGGAATTAGTCAGTTATAGCACTCTTTCACCACCTGCTCACAGACATTGTTAATTCACTTTTTAAAGCTGTTTTTGTTTTTTTGTTGTTGTTGTTGATGATGATGATGTTTACTTACTTTATCAGGGTAGGATGTATCCAGGGCTAGGGAAAAGTGGGTATGATCATTACTTCCAAATTTTCTATTTCTTCTTGTGTCTGGGAGAAGGGGGATCATAGGAAGAGGAGCCATACGCAGGCTTTCAACCACCCTGGTACCCAGTGATGGGGGATGGCCACCTGATATCAAGCCAGGGTCCTCAATATGGCACATGCTACAAGGATTCTGCCTAGGTGGTTTTGCTAGTTTTGAAATGTTGACAATCTCACTGATTGAAGGGTGATGAATGCCTTCCAATGTCCATTGGTTGATACAATAGAACTTAGAATCCCCATTAGTCCAGATATTTACTGTAATCATTTAGCTGGGATAGTTATCCAATTTGTTCTGTTCTTCTCCCTCTACTATGGTAACAGATGTCCTCTGCAGGCCCCAATGGGCTGCCATATCTTCTGGGCCAGCCATCCACTGCTCTGTCTTTTCCACTGAGAAGGCACAGCTCTGACACATGAATTCTGCACTCAGACCACCAATCCTGAATGTGAAACTCTGGTGTCCCCACAAACCCACCAGCTGTGGGTTTCGCCAGACACCTGCAAGCCCACACATCAAATCTCCACAAATGTTCCCATGGGTGGCCAGTGAGCTTCCCCCAGTGATACTGGCGACCTGGGCTGCTTGATCAGGGCCCTGCCAGACCTTCCACCTCCAGGGCTAATGGGCTCAGCACCCACCATGCAGGCAGGTGATGGACCTGAACCATGAAACCCAGGCCCATCCAGACCCTCCTGCCTACTGCCACATCTCAGTCATGACACCCACTGTGTAGGCAGGCCCAGGGACCAAGCTATGTGACCTGGGCCCTGCTGGATTACCCACCCTTGCCCCAGCCCTAGGGCTCACAGATACAGCACCCACCAGGCAGGCAGACTCAAGGAAGCGGGCCAGGTGACCTGAGCCCTGCTGGACACCATAGACTCATAGACCTTGGACTCATAGACCTGGCACCCATGGCACAGATGGGGGCAAGGATGCAGGCCATGAGACCTGGGCTCTGCCAGACCTTCTACCCCTGGGGCTCACGGGCCCAGCATCCATAGTACACATAGGGACTAGGCCAGGCAACACAGGCCCTTCTGGACCTTCCACCTCTGGGACTTATGGACCCAACACCACCCCACTGGCAGGCCCAAGAATTCAAGGACCAAAACCCCACTGACACCTGCCCTTTGGACTCACAACCCCGGCATCCACCTTGCCCAGACTGGCATGGCTTATTTCACCTTGGTATCTCTAATGCGAACTGGCTGGTGTTGTGGCCCAACCTGGCCCATCTCTTTACCCATTCTGGTTCTCAGATTTGCCAATAGATGTTATGAACTGTCCCAGCCTAGCCTGGCCCCTGACCAGATCCACGTGTATGCTGGTGGGTATTGTAACCTGGCCTGGTCTGGGCTGCTCCTTGCTGTGGTTCTTGCACTCATCTGCAGGGATTGTATCCTAACAAAGGAGTTTTCAAGCTCTTACACCAGATCTCCCAGTGACAGAGCTCATCCATGCTGGTGGGTCCTTGGCTAAAATTGACAGCCCACCTCTTGTCCTGACAGGAATAGTGGCATTGCATAACTGGCCCACACCCATTCTAGTTTTTACTGTTGATTGCTATAGCCAGCTCACCGTCCATACCCAGACGCAGCTCTCACATGGTTTAGCAGGAGCCAAGACCTATTCCAACCTGTTCTGTACCCTCCATGGCTCTCACAAGTACCTGTTGGTACTGGAGTCTAGCCCAATCTGGCGCTCCCCAGGCTCAGTCCCTACCCATGCTGAGAGAGACTGCAGCCTTGTCCAACTGAGACCACTGCCTTAATTCCTCCTCACCAGTGGGAAAACCAGTCCAGTCAATGTTGCCTTAGCTCCCCAACAGGGCCTGTTCCAAACCACAAATTTTGTGCCTGACAACAGAGATTGTACTTCCACAGGGGTGAAACTCTCCCTGGTGGTTACAGTGTTTTAGCCCTGCCAGGTAGTTTGTGCCAGTGGGTGGTGTTCGGTTTGGGTGATATCAGCTACCTCGGCCCAGGTCTCTCACATGTGCTGGTACTTCAGTTTGACCCTTAAAGGTCCTCTCGTTCCTCCCTCTAAACCCCTCGATCTCAGCCCCCTCCTTTACTTTTAACTACAGTGGGCTTCTGGATGATACTTTTTTCTGCAGTCCTTCCTTACCTGGGTGTGAGCTGTCAGATGCCCCTACGCACCCAGACCCAAGTCCCCAGAACCAGCTGCCCAGCCCAAGCTTCTACTGAGTTCCCTGTTCCCAGGGGTGAGCTGCCTGGCCAGCCTCACAGACATTAATTAGAAATGGCAAAGTGAACCTAAGGCTGGCAATGGTGCAATATCCCAGTAGTGTTGGTAGAAATCATACTCTCATCCGCTATTACCACCATATACTATGAGAATTCTATGAGAATTAAAACAAGATGCACAAAATGTCAAATCACAATTTGACATAAATTGAGTTATGTCCATAGTATGATTTAAGTTTAGAATTTTTTCAATTACAAGAGTCAATAATTTGTGATTTTTATTGTAATCAATATAATTTGCTTAAACTATCTTAGTTCTTCAAAAATTCTATTACCTAACTAATAGGGAAATATGTGCTAGAAATATTTGCATAACAAATCTTTATTTTCCAGTTTTCATCAAGGAATGTGCCCTTTTGTATGCTTACTGTGGTAGACACCTGTTCATTATTTCTTTCATGTCTGCATCCTTTAATTGAGCAGGAACTTGTTTTTGCAAATTACATTTCATTGGGTATGAATTAACAAATAACTTAGTCTAAAGTAATAATAAAATCATTTCTAGTTGTCAACTTGAGAAATTTTCCAAAATTAGCATTTATAATTAACTATGGTTTACAGCCAAATAGGAAGACTAATATATTTTTTTTGTTTAAAATTGATACGGGGAAAGCTAGTGAGGAAATAGTACCTACCAGAGCTTCATTTGTCCTACAGATAGAAAAACAATTAACATTTTCAGGCCAATAGGTTCTCAAGCTCCAGTAACTCAGATAAATTGAGAGTCAAATCAAAATGAAAACTTCTAAGAAAAAAATCAAGTCCAGAAAGAAAAAGTTTTTCTTATATGCAAAAATAATAAAAATGTGACTCTGTGTAAACAAATACCAATATAGGAAAGTCTTAAAAGTGATCCCAGAGCTGAATGGGACAGCCCAGGAGAACAACCAAAAAAAAATGTTATCACCACTTTTGCTCAAAGAAGATAATTAATAAGATGGTGAGTCCCCCTTTGTAAATCTTGTAAACAAAATGTGCTATAACTGTTGTCCTGCAAAACAAACAAAGCTGAAACATTTGTGATGTCCAAATTGCAGTGTGTCGGTTAGTGTTTGCTCCAACCCCATTTGTGCCACCTCACTTACATATACAATGTCTATGTAAGAACACGACTATATTTGAAAGTGCTTGTACACTTAATTAGTAAAGGATCTTAAGATAAAACCAGTCCAGAATTGAATGATCTCCAAAACTAATGTAGGTGTTCTAGAAAAGAACAAGAGACATAAAAACACAGAAGGAAAAACAATGGGCTCACAGGGGCCGTGCAGGAGTGGTGCAATAACTCAGTGAGGTATTCCCAGTGTTTGCTGGAGCATCGGGAAGCTAATGCGCTTGCCTAGACACAGGTCAGAGAGTGCATCGCCCAGCTAACCCCTTGATTTTATACCTCCAGCCTCTAGAACGTGACTCAATTAATTTGTAATGTTTTAAGTAAGTCACCAAATTTGTTGTGACCACTAGAAATACAACAAGGCTGGGAATTAGCACAGTGGTTTTGTTACACAGGCAGGAAGAACTGATCCTCAACTCCACTCTTCATCTCAGTCACTCTATCCTCACAAAACATGTGTTCCAAAGAAGAGGTTAGGATATGTTGACAGAGGAGGACATTTTTGAAGCAGAAATCTTCTACAGAGTTGTTGGTAAATTGTCCCCAAGAGGACTGCAGAATAGTGTAGACATTACCAGTGGAAACACAAAATCTAAAATAGAAATGCATTTAAAGTGTGAAAAATATTCTTTACCCTAAAACTACTCAAATATGAGTTCTAGTAACCAGAATTGGACCAGGACAATAATTTGCTCATTCCTGGCCCACGATGCATTCTAACTTCAGTTGTATCTATAAAATGCAGAAAACACGAAATATTTATATACACAAAGCTCTTTAAGAACAAAAAAAAGTTTATAAAAAATTTCCAGCTCAAAAAATTATAGATACAAAAAGACATGAAATTGAACACTTTAAAACTAATGGCAGATTTAAGAAAGGACAGGAGAAATACAATGAGAGTTATTTGGGCCCAGAAAATATCTGGAGCCAGGAAAGAAATATCTATAATGGCACATGTGTGTGTACGGTTATAAAGAATAATTATGAGATATTCAGTGCAGACTGGGTTTAATTTAAAAGATCGATGAATAAATTTGGAATGGAGTCAGCAGAATGAATAAAAAAAAAAGGACTAAGTTGGGAACAAAGAAAAATTAGAAAAATACATATATAATTATACATATTATATATTATATGTTATATATAAATATTATATATTATATATAATTATATATACATACATATATAACTAAAATTAGAATATATGAAAAAGTGAAAGAAAATAATTGAATGAATTATATTTCAAATTAAGCCACAAAAATCGAAGAATACTAAGGCAATATTCTCCAAAAGTAGAAGGGTCAGGAAATAATTGATAAGAGGATGATAAGCAAAGAAAATGTTTGATGACATAATTGGAGTCCCTGAAAAGGCAGAGAAAAACCATGGGTGACACTTTGAACATACATCTAAAGAAGCCAAGCTCACCTGCTGGTGATGGTATCAAACAGGACAGCAAGTTGAAATCCACACACATGTCATAGCAATAATCAAATCAAAGCATAGATTTTTCTACAAAAAATCGATTCAGCTCCAAAAGCAAGAATTAATTATACATAGTAAAAGCAAACAACCTCTCCAATAAAGTTAAGTTAAAATGATATAAGTAACAGATGGACAAAATATGTTGATCACAGAAAATTCACCAACTGTAAATCTCTGCTCAATAATGCTTGGAGAACAGAAAAAAAAATAGATCAAAGTCTAGGAAAAACTAACATGAACCATAAATTATTATGGTAGAAAATAGTGATTCAATCCGCCTTATCTACATTGCTAGTGGGCTGCATGAAACCCCAGGTAGTACTCAACCTTCATGTTTGTTGAGTACTACCAAAGTCATGGGCCCAACAGCTTGGCCTAGTGGCTAAAGTCCTCGCCTTGAATGCCCCGGGATCCCATATGCGCACCGGTTCTAATCCCAGCAGCTCCACTTACCATCCAGCTCCCTCCTTGTGGTCTGGGAAAGCAGTCGAGGACAGCCCAAAGCTTTGGGACCCTGCACCCACGTGGGAGACCCAGAAGAGGTTCCTGGTTCCCAGCTTCGGTTTGGTGCAGCACCAGCCTTTGTGGTCACTTAGGGAGTGAATCATTGGATGGAAGATCTTCCTCTCTGTCTCTCCTCTCTGTATATCTGACTTGGTAATAAAAATAAATTTAAAAAAAAAGAGAAGAAGTCATGATCCCTTTTTACCTTTTCACCCAGGTTCAGAAGCGTGTCACACCTCTTTCACATGTCTTGACATACCCAAATATCAAGCATTGCTACTATTGTTGTTTGTGGCCATTATGAAGTAAGACACAGGTTGCTTTAATATAGGCATTAAGAAACTGACGGTTGATCGGGGAACTTAAATGTCTTATTAATTGCTAATGGCAGGGTTCTGAATAGACTGCATAAGCTGGAAGAAAAAGCAGAGTTTCATGTCTTGGATAAAACTTTGCATATAATTAATGCATTTTCATTGTTCAAAATTTAAAAAAACGAAATATATATCAGTCATCTCATCAGTTTGCAGCAACAGAATAGTATGTTTACAAAAATTAGGATTATACTCTCAAAATTAAAAAGAAATGAGATTGATACAAATGTTGTGTGTTTTTGTTTTTTATCTTTTCATTTTGTGTTGGAAAAATGATTTAAGATCTGTCTTGGGGCCTGTTGCAGTAGCCTAGCAGCTGAAGTCCTTGACTCTCACACACCAGCATCCCATATGGGAGCTGGTTCTAGTCATAGTGGCCCCATTTTCCATCCAGTTATCTCCCTGCTTGTGGCCTGGGAAAGCAGTCAAGGATGGCCCAAAGCCTTGTGACAATGCACCCGCTTGGGAGACCCAGAAGAGGCTCTGGGCTTCCGGCTTCAGATTGGCTCAGCTCCAGCTGTTGTGGCCACTTGGGGAGTGAATCATTGGATGGAAGATTTTCTTAACTCTATTCCTCTTTGTATATCTGATTTTTTAATAAAAATAAAATTAAAAATAGAATTAATAAAAATGTTCTGTGGTTTTGTTTTTTCATCTTTTCATTGTCTATGGGAAAAATGACTTAAGCTCTATCTTGACATCTTATCTAGCCTGTGTTGTCTACTTACAAAATAAGATGAGAATCATGGAATAAATATGATGTGCTCAAAGGCTTATGACTCTCATTACCAGGATCTCTGGACTCCCAAGAAAACCACCTGATTGCATGAAGGAAAATGACATTAACACAACGTAAAATATTTCTTTCATATTTATCAGTCTTGTTATTCAGTCACAATTTTGCAAGTGGCGCCGATTGTCTGATATTGAGCTTTTGGGCTTTTACCTAGGTGCAAAATGTTATCAGGAAATGTAATTGTTTTAGGAGATTTTTTTTTAATCAAATGGCTCTAACAGAGTCCTTTGAAGAAAGAGATATAAGAATTACAAAGGTTGTAAGTAAATTATTGTGGGTGGACACATATTATGTTAATTATACAATATGTGTTATTAGTGCTCTACTTGTGAAATATTTCAGTATAGCAACGTCTAACAAGTAAAGCAAGTGGACTCTAATAAGACAATGTGGCGTGCATGAGAACAGCACTGTGAGGACGTTCTCTGCTGTGAATGTGTGGTGCAATGTAGAACTCCATGCCTGAGCTTCTCTGGAATACACTCCTGAGATGGTCATTAACAAAGTTAAGTGCCACTTAGTGGGGTATCCATTAAGCGGGCACACACTCATCATCCATCCTCCACTAAAAGTTTGGAACATCTACTAAACCACTTAAGGTGATTTTTCTCTTTAATTTTTGTGACAATAGACTAGAAAGAATTTAATCAGATATGATTGGTAATGTGGAACCCAGATAAATTACCTGTAATGAACAGTTAGAGAGGAAACATAATACATATAATTTCAAAGATAGCATTGAAGTGGATAAGCCAATGGTGTACCTATCTCATTTGAGAGAATGAAAGTTTGAATTGTGACATCCTATGCATAATAACAGTTCTATAAAAATTTTTTGAGTGTTTCTTGGGTGTCTCCCCAACTTAGACCAAGTGCTTGGTGTAGCTAAACATGGCAGTACTTTATTTTGCTTCTTGTGTTCTTATTCCATTAAACTACTTTAATTCATTGCATTAACTTGGTTACAGAAATAGATATCATCAGATTGTTTGTCTCTGAAGAGGAATGCTAAATATCTAATCTTAAATGTATAACAGCATAGGCCAGGTGCCTCCTCCCTCTGCCCCCCACCAAATTCCTCATATTCTTACACTAGAGTTATTTTGGTGACTGTTGCCAAGCTAGAGAACATACTTTTATCAACTTACATCTGGAGACATATGTTTCTTTTGAATAGAATGTGAACAATGACAGATACATTGAATATGAATTTCTTATCTTATACCTCTCAGTGATCACTATAGTTAGTTGGATCTGTAGCTAACAAAAATATTCCCATCAGAATCTCACTTTTTTGTTGTTGTTGAGAACATACCTGACCATTTATATAATGTTCTCTAGATGAAACCTCCCTTAAAATCCAAAATGATTTCAATGATGTACGATTAAAGTAGTGAAAAAGGCAAGAGACACACAGAAGAGACCAAGTGAAGATAAAA
This sequence comes from Ochotona princeps, assembly GCF_030435755.1. NCBI lineage: Eukaryota > Metazoa > Chordata > Mammalia > Lagomorpha > Ochotonidae > Ochotona > Ochotona princeps. Next base: position 14,719,427 of record NC_080836.1, read on the forward strand.
GCAGAAATTGGAGGGCAGATACAAACCAAGCAACATGAAGGATTGCCAACAACAATAAAGCTAGGGGAAAGGAGGCTTGGAGTCTCCATTTTGACACTTTGTCTCCAGATTCCTTGGCTCCAGGTGTTCAAACAAATTCATAAATAGGTCAAGTGATTTGTTATGAAAAGCTAGGAAATGACCTTCGAGATTATGTTTTAAATTTGATACTGAGAGATGAATTATTGATCACTGAGTACAAAATACAACACCCAAAAGTGTCACCTGCTCAGAAACTTCTTCAGTAGTCTTATGAGCAAGAGGCATGAATTATATTGTCATTTAAGCCTGTAGTTTGCTTTTTTCCTCCTTTTGCTAGTAAATAATTAGTATGTTCACTGTGAGAAGATCACATTTATAAGCCTAATGGACGAATCATAGCCTATGCTTTTGTGTGGCATACAAAAGACTGATTTTTGTTTTGTTTTGTTTTGGTTTGGTTTGGTTTTTTTTTTTTTATTCATTAATTACATTGTAATATGTGACACAGTTTCATAGGTACTGGGATTCTCCCCACACCCTCCCCACACCCTCCCCACACCCTCCCCCATGGTGGATTCCTCCACCTTGTTGCATAACCACAGTTGAAATTCAGTTGAGATTCCCTCTTTGCAAGCATATACTAAACATGAGTCCAGCATTTTACATTCCAGTCAAGTTGCTCGACTTCTTAGGGAGACCATGTCTGGTCTGAGGACAGAACCAGCAGAGTATCGTCCCGATCAATTAAAAGCTCCAACATACCATCAGCAACAATTAACTTCATTGTGGAATTAATTGATATAGTATTGAGTAACCAATATGTTAAAAACAAATGCGATTTCTTAACCACATTCTGTGGTCACCTCATTGACATTTCAATTTTAGTTTATACACAACATATAACATAACATACATAAAATAACATGTTTTACATAACATCATATCATCTTAAATTAAGACAAACATGTGGTATTTAACCTTTTGGGATTGGCTCATTTCCCTTAGCATTATGGTTTGCAGTTGGGCCCATTTGACCACAAAGAACTGCATTTTTTTTTTTTAATAGCAGAGTAGTATTCTATGGAGTAGATGAACCATAGCTTTCTTATCCAATCTTCTGCTGATGGGCATTTTGGTTGCTTCCATGTTTTTACCATTACTGATTGTGCTGCTATGAACATAGGGATGCATGTTGGTTTCTCATAAAACAAGTGTTTTGGATATATTCCTAGAAGTGCTATTGCTGGATCATACGGTATGTTGATTTTGAGTTGTTTGAATGTTCTCCATACTGATTTCCATAAAGGCTGATTTCCAATCTGCAGCCCCACCAGCAGTGGAGTAGGATTCCCTTTTCCCCGCAACCTCGCCAGCAAGTGTTGGTGGTGCTTTTATTCATGTGGGCCATTCTTACTGGCATTACCCAAAAATTGCAAAACAAGAATCACATGATAGTATCAATAGATGCAGAAAAATGTAATGAGAAAATATTGTATTACCACGATGTGATCAAAATTGAAATGAAAACTGCAATACTATTTATCTAGAATGATTACAATTTAAGGAGCTTCTGGACTTAAATGCAGTTGCAGATTGATAAACTATGCAATTAACCAATATACAATTTACTAGAATAGCAAGTCAAGCATTCAGATGAAACTAGGTCAGAAATATGCAATGGTTTCTAATTTAAAGGTTTTTAAATGTGTTTCAGAGATTAAACTGCAGGTTTTCGATTACTTCAAGTAAAACACTTTCATTTCCTTATGAATTTATTGATTTAGCCTGATTTTCTTTGACCACTTCCCATTCTCAGTCTCTAGTGGCAGAAAATTTCCTGGGGGGTATTTTAATTAAATTCTTCCCAATAGCCATTTAATTAATAGCAAGGAAGAGTGTAGATCTCAAACTCAAGGTATGGTTAGCTCCAACACGTTGTCACATGATAATTTAAGGGTAAGTAAAGTATTTGACACATTTTGTTCCATATTGCTTTAAAGAGACTTGTTCATAAAAATTATCAGCATCGTAACTATTCAATTAAAACTACAAGTACAATACGTTAATGAGCTTTAACTGAAGTTTAGTTTTATTTTGTTCTTATTTGTCCTCACGACATAACTAGAGCATTAGGGGACACACGATACAGAGAAAACTTTCTGAGGGATGGGTATAATATATTTTAAAAGGGAGAATTCAAAACTATCATGCAGAGAAGGCATCTCTTCTTGGACAAAAGAACTTGAAAGGTGTGTTCTGAGGAGCAAGTTGGAGTTTAAAGGATCAGTGAAAGTGAATGGGGTGGGGTATTGAGGAAATCCTCTGGATGAGCAACCAGGGAGGATGGAACCAACCATGTTTTCCAAAGTTAACATTTTGAGGAATTTCTTTCCATGATTCAGTTTTGTATTGTTATTCCAATTAACCCCCACCCATTTTTCTCCATAGTATTATAGTAGTACAGTTCTTAACTATCAGTACAAATTTAACATTCTGTTATTTTATGCTATTTTGTGTATTTTAAGAATAGACAAATGTCGAAAGTCTAATATTCTATTGTCGAGGTATATTTAACAATTTCATTGAGAGTTCTCATTTTATTCATATGTAGGGATAAATACTGCACTATATCTTCACTTCCTGATATGCTCATCTCCATTTCACAGTTCATCTGAGAATATACATATATACTTGTGTGCAAATATGTATATGTGTATATATGTTTAGCATTTTGCATGAAGATTACTTTATTTCAGAACATAAAGCATTTGTCCTCTTGGAATTGACTTATTTCACTGAGTATAAACTTCTCCATATAGGACCTTTTTGTTGCAAATGGTAGAATTGCATTCTTTTTAATGGCTGAGTAGTATTTCATGGAGTAAGTATACCATGGTCTCTATCCATTCCTCTTTTCAATGGGAGTCTGGGTTGTTTCAATCTCTTTGCTGGACTGTGTTGCTGTAAATTTAAGGATGACAGTTGCTTTTTCATATCCAAATTTTACTTCATTTGTATATCGTCCCAGGAGTTGGAAACATAGATTGTTTGGTGGAACCATTTTCAGTTGTCTGAGGACTCTCCATACTGACTTACATATTGGTTGCACTAACCTATATTCCCACCAGCAGTGGAATAGGGTTTCTTTCTCCTCACATCGACATCAGCAGGTATTAGTAGTAGATTCTGAATGTAGGCCAAACTCACTGGAATTACATGAAACCTCACTGTGACTTTCATTTGTATTTATCTAATAGCTAAGGAGCCTGGACCCTTTTTCAAATGTCTGTTAGACACTTGAATTTATTCTTTTGAAAAAAAATGCCTATTCATTTCCTTCACAAATTTCTTAGTAGGTTAGTTTATTTTGCTATTGTTGAGGTCATAAACTCTTTGTAAATCCAAGATACAGGTCCCCCATCTGTTGTGTTGTGTGTCAAGATTTTCTCACTTATATTGACTGTCTCTTCACTTTGTTGATATTTTCTTTTTCTGTACAGAAACTTCTTAATCTGATATAGTCTCATATGTTGATTTTTTGGCTTTTGATGATTGTTTCTAAGAAATTTTTGTCTATACCTACAACATGATTGTGTTGTAAAATGTTCCTTCTGGGCCCAGTGTGGTAGTGGCTTAGTGGCTAATGTCCTTGCCTTACACATGCCAGGATGCAAAATGGATGCTGGTTTGTGTCCCAGCTGCTACACTTAGCATCCAGCTCTCTGCTTGTGGCCTGGCAAAGCAGTTGAGGTGGCCCAAAGCCTTGGGCCTGCACCCATGTTGGAGACCCAGAAGAAGCTCCTGGCTCTCGGATTCAGATTGGCTAACCTCCAGCCATAGCAGCTACTTGGGGAGTAAACCAGCAGATGGAAGATCCTCCCCTCTGTTTTTCCTTCTCTTTGTCAATCTGACTTTCCAATAAAAATAAACAAATCTTTAACAACAACAACAACAACAAAATGTTCCTTCTATGTTTTCTTGCAGTTTTAAGCTGCAAGAAGTGATATTGGATAGTTGATGTGCTAAATAACTAAATGGAGATTTGAGAGTGGAATTGTGACTACATGGGCCTGAGTCAGCAGGGATATTGTCTGTGCAGTGCAAATGCCGTGAAGTCATTTCCGTTATTTTACATAAAACTCAAGAGATTTTATGACCCAGTAAACTATACCTTAAAGCTATGCTTATGGATAATATGGAAATGTGACAATGAAATACACCACCTAAATCAATAACCAAGACTGTAACTATTATTAGTGTCCTACTTAATATTTACTGTGATTGACAGGCACACACGAATCATTCTAAACCCAACTCAATGAACAAACCCATTAATAACAATAGTATAAAACTTGTAATCATACCAAAGTTTGTGAAATTGCGAATGCAAGAGGCTTTGCGGGATTAAATCAACTGAAGAATCGTTTGACTCTGAAACTCCAGCCAGACTCTAATGCAATTGACATCATAAGCAACAAAAATGCCTCAGTATTTTACAGAATGCTCACTGACAGGTATACAGTGATGTGGCCTTACAGCTAAACCAAAACAGGAGTAGTTTAATAGGAGGTCATGATTTATGTGGACTTAGGGTCTATGGGTAAGTCAATACTTCTGCAGCACTTTTAGTGAACAAATGGTTTGTTTTCTCCTATTTGACAGAGGCCACCCCAGCTGCTCTCTCTGGAGAGTGCATGCCAGGGCCCCACAAAGAAAAGTGGAGAGCCATGTTTTGAAGTTAAAATGCACAGGTAAGGCATTCTAGGAGCAAGATCCCAGCAAAAAGGGATCAAGACGGAATCTTCTTCTGACACCCACTGGAGCCTTCAGAGTGACTGACTTCTTCCAAAACCCAGTGTTTGATGTTAGTGAATGTATTCACAATAAATTCCCTAAGACAGAAAGTAGTAACAAACACTCAAAACTGCAAATTATCCAGCAACATAAAAGGTAGCAGGCATTTTAAAATGGGGTGTTTGGTCTCCCAAGGAATCACACGCCTGCATCCTGGGTTTCCGAGATTTAGTTAGTGACATAAAGACAATGTTAGGCTTTAGATTTAGAGTGTCAGAAACCATCATGCCAAGGTGTTAAAAGCTGCAGGTTGAGCCACCCTGAAATATGAAAGGCTCTTAAATCCACAAGGTTTTAAGGGTTGGCAAGATAGCACAAGTTGACAATTCCAGACCTGACCTCCCCTGATGCTTCAGAGTACTAAAGATACTTCATAAATTTACTTTCAATTTGTGGATTGTATGTACTTGAAATATGAATAAGTATTATGTTTAGATAAAGATGTTATCCCTAAGATGTTTGCTTATATGTAAACATCCCCAAATTCTAAAACTTGGATATCTATAACCCTCTTGGTCTAGGCATTTCAGAAAAAGAGCACTCAACCTGTACAAACTATATTCTTTCCATGATCAGATCTGAATATGTTAATTCTGGAAACAAATGGACACATAAACAAACAAACAAAAAAAAGAAAAAAGAAAGGAAGGGAATCCAGATTTCTCAAAATTCTCAGTAGTAAAATAATCAGTTTCTAATGGAGTTATTTCACTAACTGAGCCTTTCCTTCCTCATTTTTTGTTTAAGATTTATTTATTTTTATTGGAAAGGTAGATTTATAGAGAGTAAGAGATACAGAGAGAAAGATACTCTATCTGCCCCAGCAGTGTCAACAGCCAGAGCTGAACTGATCTGAAGCCAGGTGTTTCTTCCAGGTCTCCCACATGGGTGCAGGATTCAAAGACCTTGGGCCATCCTCCACTGCCTTTTCCAAACCACAAGCAGGGAGCTGAATGAGAAGTGGAGCAGCTGGCGCACAAAACAGTGCCCATATTGTGCCTCAATGCATGCAAGCAGACGGTTTCGCCAATTGGGCCATTGTGCTGGGCACTTTACTTCTTCTTTTTAAAATGTCTTTCTTTATTTGAAGGATGGAGTAAACAGAGATCTTTCATCAGCTGATTCATTCCTCAATTTCTGCAACAGTTGGGACTGGTTCAGGCCAAATACAGACAGTCTTCAATAGCACCCAGGTAAGAGACAACAACCAAAGGACTTGAACCATCCATCACCTGCTGTCTACAAAGAGTGTAGGCAGAGACTAGAATGGAAAGAAGAACCAAGACAGCACCCCAGACACATGCCATTTAATGAATATACAGTCTGTGGAACCAGCCATGGATTTTAAATCCTTCAGACAAACAGCTATGAAGTTCATCAGCAAGGCCAATCCAGCAGGCAGGTAGACTGAATGGTAAACTTGAGAGGGGCATTGATCATCACCTTGGGATGCTCAGGGATTAGGGAACAAAATAGTGTGTCACCAAAGTGATTACTTTCCTATCTTACTGGGAATATTACATATTTATAGACCTAAACTATGTACAATAGATTCTGAAGTTAAAGGTGATTGTAGGTTCTGCTTTATCAAGAATTGTGTGTGTGTGTGTGTGTGTGTGTGTTGGGGGGTGTGGTTAGACCTGGCTGCTTTTCTGAAGCCAATTTCAGTCAGATACTGGTCATTAATTCAAGCTCTGTTTTGATAAACCTATAAAACCTTAGTTTTACATCGATTGTTTGGTCTAGTGTTTCTATGTAAGTTCTTCTTCTTTTTTTTTTTAAGATTTTATTATTATTGGAAAACCAGATATACAGAGAGGAGGAGAGACAGAGAGGAAGATCTTCCGTGCAACCATTCACTCCCCAAGTGAGCCGCAACGGGCCGGTGCGCGCCGATCCGAAGCCGGGAACCAGGAACCTCTTCCGGGTCTCCCACGCGGGTGCAGTGTCCCAATGCATTGGGCCGTCCTCAACTGCTTTCCCAGGCCACAAGCAGGGAGCTGGATGGGAAGTGGAGCTGCCGGGATTAGAACCGGCGCCCATATGGGATCCCGGGGCATTCAAGGCGAGGACTTTAGCCGCTAGGCCACGCCGCCGGGCCCGTAAGTTCTTCTTAAATAGCATTTTCCCTGCACACTCTAATTTTTCTTCGTGAGTATTATATATGTCAGTGTGCTGGTATCCTATGCACATTTGCATTAATTATTATGCAACTCTACTGGTTTTTCTCCTCATGAAGGATCATGTCAGCATGATAAGTTATCTTGTTTGCTGCTTCATTTTTGTGGATGATGTTGAGGATATATATTTCCTTTTTCTTCTTGGCATAACCACTAGTTTCTGCATAATAACCAAGCCTATATTTGACATGGTCACCATTTTCCACCCATTCATACACACATAAATATCTCTTAGCAGTTTGCAAGCAAAAATATACTTCCCAGGTTATGTTTTTTGCATATGCATTTACACTCTTTTAATTTTGTATCACAATTATCCAAATTTGTAATAATTGTTCACTTTTAGATTTCACTGTAAAATTCTAGCCTTTCAAGGGTTTGTTTTAATTCATTACGAGTTTTTAATGTAATTATCAATTTTACAGTTTCACACTTCAATCAGTGTGATTCCATTTAGTAAAACTGCTTTTTGAATCATGATACCCTCCCTCCTCCAAGCATAATTGGAGGAATTCTTGCACTCTAGAAATATGAATATGCTCTAAATTCAGAGTGCTTTTTCCCACTACCACATGTAGAATTGATCCATGAAGCATAACTACATTTCCATTAGAAAAAACACTGGAAACCAAATCCTAGGGAAATATGAACATTGGTGCAGCAGAAATTTGCTGGGTTTGTTATTGGGTTTCTTTGACTAAGATCATAGCAGAAGATATTTCTTTTTGTTTTTGTTTTGTTTTCATTGATATTGCTGATATGACATGGCATTTCATTTTTTTTAATTAGGTGGAATATGATTAATCCAAAAAGCTATCCACAACACTGAAAATCTATACTGTACATAGCAGACAGAACATGCTGATTTGGCAACTGAGGGTCTTCTTTTTGTTTGGCAATGCTTGCTGGAAAAATACATACTAAAGCCAAGAGTCGTTACTGGACACTAGAAGGAAGATAAACACTTATTTGCTGAGCCCTGGCTTGTACTGTGAGGCAGGTGAGGGTTTTCAGAATTGTTATCACTGGGTTAAAGTGGCAGAACTGAGTAGTGATGACTGCACGGACAAATGCCAGGGCTCTAACCAGATTGCTAAGTGGTAGATACACGGATCATGCTTTATTCTCTCCCTATGTAGCATGATCATCTTCAGAACATTCTTGTGATCTGAATCTTCCAATGTACAATGGTTCAGTTAGGCAGAGGAAATATGCATTTGCTTTTGGAATGAATATTATTCAAGGGGCTCCAAGGCATGTTGTTAAGAAGTTTAAAGAAGCAGTGTTTTTTTTTAAGAAGATCAGTGTCCCATACTTAGTTTGACAATGCTGGGATAGAACATGCTAATTTATTTCTTCACTGTAGAAATGCACAAAACCTTGACTATCCTTAGGTACACAGTGATATAATATTTTTATTTTATTTTGAGCATGTAAATTCCTGTAACAGTAAATATTAAATATTTGCAGCATATCTCTTACATAATATGAATGTATAGGAATCACTGATATACCGAGTGATTTGTCCAGTGTTTAAAATCTAGTATTTAAATAATATATCCAGTATTTAAAATCTGATTTAGGATAAAGTACATAAACAATTGGTAGATTGATCATTTCTCCTCAAAATTAAGTGAGTTTCTAGTCTCATATATGTATTCAAAAATAGCAAATCGATCAAATAATCTCTTGGCCTTGGATAGCTGGCATTGTCTCTGAGTAGCAGATTTGGGGGAATATATAATATGCTGGAAGTGAATATTTTTGGCGAAATGGTACTTTAGGTCTAAGTGCGTTGGTAAGAAAACAGTACTCAAAAAAAAAAAAAAAAAGATTGTATTTGCTCATTGTATCCATTTTACTTTCACTTTAGAAAAAGTCAACAACTTTCTCCTCTCTCTCCCTTCTGTCCCCTAGCCATGCCAAACTGATTTACCTAAAATTCTATGACAGATTTTTAGTCTTCTGCAACTTATCTGTCCATCAAAATAGTCGTGGTAGTAGCAAATGAGAGTGTTCTTTATTTGGTGTTAGGTGCGGAAAAGTATTTTGAAATTCATGGATCAGTGTTTAACAACATTAACAGAATTCAACCCAATACAATGGGTTAATTGTTAATACTCTTACATATTGAGACCTATAGGCTTTCTCACTCTTACTATCTTAGTCTGAACTGGTTTTTGAAAGATTTTCATAGTATTTCCAAGTATACATCCGTTTTGATGTTTATCTGTTATGTTATTTCATCCACTTAGAATGGGATTTTCGCAATGTACTCATGGCCCTATGATAGTCCTGACACATAATAAATTCACTACTGTATCAAAATTCTTAATTTCTGCCTTCTTGTGGCATAGAACAAAGTATTTTTTTAAGTTTTGCTATGGTTATAAGCAGAACATATTTTAACTTGAATATTAAATTAAATGGTTGGTTTCTATTCATGATTATTGAAGGAGTCCTTCAGAAATATACCAAATACTTTGACAAATCTCATACAGATCAGTGTGCAATTTACTTTCAATGGTGCCTTCTCTTGAAAGCAACATTTTAATTCTGGTCATGTCAAAGAAATAGATGCATTTTTAGTTGGTCTGCGTTTGTGCTCATATATTACTTACAAAGCTCTGTAGGAAACTGTACTTTGGGGAGAAATGAAAGACATTGGGTGAGAAGTTATCTATGTCATCAAATAATCTACACTTTTTTTCTTGGTGAAAATGGTGCATACATTTGAATTGATTATGTGCTAACAGCCATAATTTAGTGTTCCATTCTATATGTGCCTTAGGGATAAAAATGCAACCTCTGTGCCCCCACCAATTAGCAATGTTCTCTCCTGTATTTGGGTTTTAATTGTTGAATATTGAATGTTCTCATCTTTCATCTGGGCAATATATTTCTATAGGTTTCCATTCATGCATTGTTACTCATAAAAGCAAAGCAAGAGTTCTATCAAGCTGTAATGATTTATTATTATTGTTTTCTTAAAAGGAGTTATTTTCACAAGAAAGCAAAAATTTTTGTACCAGTGCATTCTGAGAATGGCAGCTTTTCATTTGTGACTGTTAATTTTGACACAAAAAAGGGCTCTTTCTCACTCTCTTATTTCTACTGTATCTGGAGCAGGAGGAGCTTTTTTCAGTTTGTTTCAGAAGCATGAAACAAATAAATCACTGATGACATTTTGAGAAAAAAATAAGATACTTAGCTTTTGCTGAATATATTTGACTTATCAAGGCATCACAAAAATCACAATGGAATGAAGAGTGCAAACACACACACACAAAAGAAGAGAACGTTACCAGGAAATATATTCTCAAATCTGAACACTGATTCAGGGAAACTGAAATAAAACATGTTTATTGAAGTGTCATGATAGAAGAAAAATTTAGCAAGAAGATGAATATGATAGAGAAAAGAATATTCACAAAAAATGTTCAATATGTTGGAGAGGAAATTAAAACTATGGAAGGCAAAGTAATCTGATTTTACATGTAGGAAAAATTAAGTTACAGTGTTTTGTGTAACTTAGGAATGGTAAAATTGTATATTTCTTTGATGAAAGCCGGTAAATGTGAGTGGTCTTGCTATTTGTGTGGATGAGTTGGATGTATCTACATTTATTTCTCTAATAAGTAGGAAGCATATCAATGAAAGCTAAACAGCTTCCCCCAAACATTTATTCTGGGAGAATAGAACCAACTACTTCTTTCAAACACAAGTCAAGTGATTATTAATGAGTCTTGGGAAGTGTTCCAAAGTGATTAAAATCTAGTGAGAATATGTGTATTCTATGATAGTAAATTTCCCTTATTTTACACCGTGGATTTACATAGACTTGGCCCCAAATAGCTGACTGTAGGTAAGCAGGAGTGAACACACATTGCAGCTTACTTTCTTCTGGCCATGAAGGGGTGTAGGCATTATGACCCAATGAGTGAAGTCGTCTAAACTTTGCATATTAGAGTACATATTTTATGACTATTCTTGAAAGTCAGTGACACTGGGCCAGTAATGCTCCACTATTTGGTTAAGCATTATTTCATGTGTATCTGTGAGCCCTTTACTGGATGATATTATTAATATTTTAATCAATGTACTGAAAAAGGACCATAGATTTCCTCACTTTGGGAAGTTCCCAATCAACCAATACAAGGCCTGATTAGAATAAAAAGCCAAAAGAAAAAGAATTTGCCCAACTGCCTGACTTAGGCTAGGATATTAATACTCTGTCTAATCATTCACACATTGACTGGACATCTTGAGTGTCTGCTGGATATCTTGAGTGCCAACTTGCTGATAATGGATTAGGAGACCTCTCAGTCAATATAATCACATAATCCAAATGCCTATAATAATCTCCTCTCGGGCCCAGCGGCATGGCCTAGCGGCTAAAGTCCTCACCTTGAACACGCCAGGATCCCATATGCGCACCAGTTCTAATCCCGGCAGCTCCACTTCCCATCCAGCTCCCTGCTTGTGGCCTGGGAAAGCAGTCGAGGATGGCCCAATGCATTGGGACCCTGCACCCACGTGGGAGACCCGGAAGAGGTTCCTGGTTCCCGGCTCCAAATAGGCACAGCTCCAGCCGTTGCGGCTCACTTTGGGAGTGAATCATTGGACGGAAGATCTTCCTCTCTGTCTCTCCTCCTCTCTGTATATCTGACTTTGTAATAAAATAAATAAATCTTAAAAAAAAATAATCTCTCTTTCTCTGACACAAGTGTGTGTGTATACAAATACCTATTATATATAATTATTAATGTATATGTAATTATTAATGTATACATAGTATATTTTATGGGGAAGTCCAAGTAACCTTGATAAAGGTTATAATATATGTGATACAAAGCAAAAAATCTAAATTAAAAATAATTTTAAGTTATTTAGCAACATGAAAGAAATATTAGAAAACAAAACTAAATAAGGTCAAAGGAAAAAGAATCATGATACAAAATCAGACAGGGGATTATGTTTTATATACTATTTTGATAAATGTTTTTATGTTTATGTAGAAATAATATAAAAATAAAACACAAATTACAATATTACTGATAAAGGATAGAACACATTATGAAAACAGAAATAAATCATATGATAAAAATGGATAACTCTAGAGAGAAGAAAGAAAATATTGAATATTGCTTGGTTCCACAATGAAATTTATGCACATTGTTTGAAGTAAGACATCCCTACTGAAAACTGCAAGTTAAAATAATTGGTACTTTATGGGCCCAGTGCCGTGGCCTAGCGGCTAAAGTCCTTGCCTTGAACACGCCAGGATCCCATATGGGCGCCGGTTCTAATCCCGGCAGTTCCACTTCCCATCCAGCTCCCTGCTTGTGGCCTGGGAACGCAGTCGAGGATGGCCCAAAGCTTTGGGACACTGCACCCGTGTGGGAGACCTGGAAGAGGCTCCTGGTTCCCGGCTTCAGATTGGTGCAGCACCGGCCATTGCAGCTCACTTGGGGGATGAATCATCGGATGAAATATCTTCCTCTCTGTCTCTCCTTCTCTCTGTATATCTGACTTTGTAATAACAATAAATAAAATCTAAAAAAAATTGGTACTTTAGAAGCTGAAATGAAAATAAGTAATCTCTCACTGGGTATGTGAAATGTGAAATATTCTTCAGATTGCCTTGTATGACATCACTAATTTGAAACTCATGTTTAATTGGCGGATGTGCCACAATCCCAAATTTGCAGATGGAGTCCTAGACAAATAAGAATGAAGACTATTCTTTGAAGTCCTTGAGCAATCAATGAGGGAATCTAATGGCATTGCTTGTGAAATACATGCTTTTAGTCCCCACAATATTCTTCTCCCTTGAATAATTCAAGGGAAATGAGAGCACTTATTGTAGGAAGAAAGGTACCAGTAAAGTATGCAGGAAGCAATATCTAGGTAATAGAGGAGGTCTGACAATCATTCATGAGCGCAGCAACAGAGCTAACAGTGATGCTGTCTTGTGTGCCCACACAGTTCTGCTCTCATCATGTTTCCTCATCCAAAATTGAAGATTTACCTAGATTCTCTCTGACTTTAAAACTACAAAATATAATCATCACTGAATAATATATGGAGCTCATATCTCAATTTCTCTGAGCTTATATTTTCAGAATGGAAGTATAGGCTAACTTGGCATCCTCTATGGACCTCCATGAATTTTCATTTTGAGTAGGAAAAAGAAAAACCTACTCAAGTCATTTTTCTTATTGGCATTATATTTGCATTGTATCTTCTTTTTTGATGAAATCCCTTAAGAGTCATTGGCAAAAATCTGTACTACCAAAAGCAATGTTTTATAGCCTACAACGACAATGGTAAATTCGTTGAATTAAAAACAAATTGATTGACTGATGCTGTGCTTTTCAGCTCAGTGTTTCCATTACTGGCCAGTTGTGAGGTTGTTTTATGAGTAAAACTTGATAAATAGTCACACCATTACCTGTCATTCCAAATGCTTACAATAAGAAAATCTCCAATAAATTAGATGTGTTTATCTCTTTATCTAGGGTTCTTTTTGCAAAGAAACAGGGAAAAATTCTTTCTTACTTGGAACGAAGAAAGAAAAGTAATGACTTCAGGCATCTTTTCTCTCCCACGTGCAGCATAATAGAACATTTCAAAATAATAGAGATGGATCAGATCAAATCATATCATCCTATCCAAACTTCAAATTCTCAGCAGAAAAATCTGGGCATGTGGCTGGCCATGTGATTTGTCACAATGCTTTTTAGCTAGAAGAAGTAAAGCTCAGGTCAGCACAATGGGCAGGGAGTGGTTTTGTGTAAAGACAAAATAATGTTGTCATTATTTAAAAGAAGATAGAGAACAAGAATTTAAACACAATAAAACAATAAACATCCAATCAAATTCTGTATTCTTGTATTGCCATGAACGATCCAGGGCCATGACCCTCTCAAATCTCATAACATTACATTCCATATAGTTTGGCTTTTACATAGTAGATCACTACAAAGTATAAATATTTTATATACAATATATCAGATAAAACATATTAGAAAGCTAATGGAGAAATTTATGAAGAGAGAAGCAGATTATAGTCATCTTATAAAGACAAAGAGCCTGACTAACCTTCCAAGAAGATATAGATCTGAGATTGGATGAGAAGTTTTTTAATAAATCAAGTTAAAATGGGTCTTTATTACAACACAATGTGCCTGTGGTAGATAAATGTCTCATTTACTCAAAGAATTAAAAAAAAATAATTCTCCAGAAACACATATGTCTTTTACCTGCATAAATCAAACAAATGGAAGATGGAAGTATAAAGATGTATGTCTGTGGCAAAGAAGATTTTCAAGGGGTTTTCTAGCAACATCTATTTCTATTTTATTGTAAGCAAGTAGAGGGATATTTGATAAATGAAACTAGAGTATAACTTCAATATGATACCACATAGCTTGGAAATACTGACTTGCCAGGCTCTGTGCAGTAGCCTAGCAGCTAAAATCCTCACCTTGTACCCACCAGGATCCTATATTGGCACTGGTTCTAATCCTAGTGGCTCCGCTTCCCATCCAGCTCCCTGCTTGTGGCCTGGGAAAGCAGTCCAGTATGCCCCAAAGCCTTGGGACCATGCAATCATATTGGAGACCTGGAACAGGCACCTGGCTTCAGATAGGCTCAGCTCCGGCGATTGCATCTGCTTGAGGAGTGAATCATTGGATGGAAGATCTTCCTCTCTGTCTCTCCTCTTCCCTGCATATCTAATTTTCCAGTAAAAATAAAATTAAACTTAAAAAAAAAGAAAGAAAGAAATACCTACTTGGCAAGGATGGTCACCAGTGCTTGATGGAATGTTAAAGCCTATTTTACACCATTGTGCAATATCTCTGGAATAAGGTCCAGGATAAAGCTAAAATTCAGAGAGGTGAGTAAGGGAATATCTTCACTGGGGAATTAATTAAGTGAGTAAAATAAAGTTCAATGCCCAGGAAGAACACACAAGCCCTTGAAAGCCTCACAAAGCTGGAATGACTAAAATGTACATTGGATACTAGTAAGGTATTCCCCAGAATAAGTGCAGGTCCCAGTCTCCCAAGGATTAACTCCACAGCTTAGCTTGTTTCTCAGAGAGTAACAGGATTGGCAATTTTGGCCTGATACATCTAGCCACTGGCTTAACCGCAAGTTCCTGCTTCCTATTTGTCAAGTTATCTGCCAAGGGATTGGATAAACACTGGGAGGAACTCAAGGGATTTAGGGTGGCCACTAGAGGATTGGATAAACACTGGGAGGAACTCGAAGGATTTAGGGTGGCCACTTGAGGACTGGATAAACACTGGGAGGAGCTAGGCAGAGTATAAAAGAAAGCCTGGAGTTTCAATAAAAATCAATCTATCATCGATCGGCATTCTGTGTACTGCGTGTTGTCTTGTGTTGTCTCTCTGCGTTGTCTTTTTTGTAACCCTAGTCCCTCCGCTCAGCTCGGGGTACGTGGCGACACGGGCGTTGCCAACAAATAAGGATTGGTTGATGTGGTCAAGCTTTCTCCGTGGGTGCCACCTCTTCAAATCATTTCAAAATTTAAAATTGAATTAATATGTTTCAGCTTGCTGGTGTCTGAGTCTCTTGCCAGAGAGAAAGCAAATGCTGCTTCTAGAATGAAGCACATGGATAACATTTCAAGTCAATAAGTTTGTTGCCTGATGTGCAATGCAAAATGCCAAGGTGAAAAAGAGGGTGAGGCACATGAAAGAACATCAGAAGAAAAATTAAAATATAGACAAAGTCAATTCTAGAGAAAAAAATACTATTAAAAAACATAATTTATTTTGACAAAATCTCTATGTAAACAAATCGTCACCGCAAAATTGGAACTCACTCCCTGCAAAGGCCAAACACACAAAGGATATTTTAAAAATAAGCAAAAAATGAGAACCTAAATTTGATAATTTACTTAGGGAATTCAAAGAATGCAGTATATAATTTTACTCAAGATTATAATGAATTATTTGAAAGGGAATGGCTATGTGCAAAATTATGTCAGTCTCACCCTCGCTTACACAGTGAAGTCTTAATTCCCCAAACTCACAATGTGACTGCATTTTGAGGCAGTATAATTAAACAGGTGATTAAATGAAAATTCGGCCAGAAACGAAACACTGAGCATGCATCACACAAATGAAATTTCCTGTGAGATTGCAGCATAATAGGATCTTCTGTCAGGCCAAGAATAGACACTATCAGGAGAAGCAAACGCAACTAAAAATGTTCATCTTGCATTTCTTGCCCTCATAGTTGTGAGAAGAAAAAAAATCCTTGCATGCTTGCTTAATTATTTGAGAGAGAGAATATCTTCCATCCACTAGTTAACTCCTTAAATGACTATGATAACCAGAATAGTAAGGGTCAGACCAAGTATAAGCCAGGAGTCAGAAATTAAACTTGGGTTTTCTCCTAGGGCAACCGGATCCCAACACTTGGGCCATCACCTGCTACCTCTCTCTCTCCATTAGAAAGAAGGAAACTGGATTGGAAATGGAACAACCTAGATTCCAACCAGCATTCAAATATGGGATGTTGGTGCCTGTGCCACAAGTCCGACTTTGCAAGTTCCTTCTCTTAATAACTCATTCTGTGATACTTTGTTTTGGCAGAGCTCATAAACCAATTGAGGTACCAAGAAAAAATCATGAATGGGCCATGGTCAAATAGACTAAACACCAGTAGAATAAATCCCAATAACCATAGATGTCTGTGTTAAAAAATAGGCTAAAATAGGTGGCTTGCCCATTAGATTCCCTGCATTACTTTTTTTATTTTATTTTTTTACAATTATTTATTTTATGATATAGTTCATAGGCTCCAGGATTTCCTTTCCCCTCTTCCCAAATCTGTCCCTTTTACTGATTATCCCTATATTATCATGATAGGGTAGCCATTCAAAAACAGTAATAAATCCATTATTCTGCCATTTAAGTGTATCCTGACATTGTAGGTATAGATGGTGGCAGAAAGGCTAACATCCTAGTAACCCGGCCTAAAGGCAAACATTCCAGCACAATGTAATCAGACCAGCAGGTTGAAGTAGACTTGCATACCTTCTGCAGCTCAAATATTTTCATGTTGATTCATTCACAGACACATTAAAACAATACAGTCTTAGATGTCACAGTTGTGCCCTGCAATGAGACTTCACACTGGTTGGGATTCCCTCAAAGGACATACATTTTTCAGGCAGTAAAATTAACAGGGCCCCTGATGTGTCTTCTCACCATGGGGCCTATCATTCCAGTATTCTAAGCCTAGTTCCCTTCACTTAGACTCAGTCCTTGTTTGCAGAGGAGCACCTGAGGCAATTAGTTGCAAACAACTTGGCTTGTCCTTGTCCCCAGTTCATTCTGCTCACAACTGTAGGGGCCTCTTGAGATGTTCTGCCTGGGAAGCCACGGAGGCCGTCTGTGTAGAACACAGATGCTTCATGCCCAGCACTCAGATCACATTCAACATGCTCACAGAGGCTTTCAAAGTCAGTACTGGGAATTTGTTTTCTCTCTGTGGGAGAAGGGAAAAGTTTGGTACAATTTTTGAACAAGAACAATGATTGCTTTTTTTATTTCCCCAGACCTTCCCAGGTGACAGGATTTTATTGTTGCTAATAAAAGTCAGTATGCCCTTTTTAGCCATCTAAGTTTGTAATTTCTCCCTTTTTATCTGAAAGAATTATTGCATGAGAGACAAAAGCACTTTCTCAGGAGATAAATAAATAAATAAATAAGCAAATCAACCAACCAACCAACCCCTGGCAGCTAAATCAGAAAGACAAATGTGTCTGGACATTGGTAAGGCTAAATCCCTGAATTTTCAAAAGATTTGAAATTAATTTATCTAATTTCTCCATTTGATTCTGATCATTCACCTGGTAAATCTACAAATTTGCCTTTTGGGGTGCAGTCTCATCTATCAATAATACTGTTTTGCTAGTCATGTATACCAGGTAAAAACAGATATCACCCAGGGCATTCAGAACTTTCTCGAACAGGCCTTCTAGCCTGCAGTTTTTAGTAGAGATCACAAAGTTTCAGGATTCAAGCTAGATCAGAAATTGCAAGTGGATTAGGAGTTCAGTTTCACATAGTCCCATCTGAGAATGAACCTGTTTCTGCAGGCATATGTGTGTAACCTGGAGGCTCTAGTCTGTGGCAAGGATATTTTCATAGCAGATGGGCCCATCGGGAAGATTCTACCTCTGTCGCTGACTAGAGATTTTGTTCATTAAGTCTAGGCATGCCTTCAGCTCAGCATTGCCATGATGAGTTTAATTAGACCCCAGAAGAGCTAATACCAAGTTTTAGGTTATAGTTGCAGCCATGAAATTAGTATCTATTCATTCAGGCAGTGAGCAAAAGGAGGGGACCTTCCCTCAGAGGCAGTCAGATGAACACAATGTAGAGCCAGGCTGCTGTGAAAGTCAACAGGAGGGCTTTCTTGATCCTCTTATCTTGCTACTCATGGATTCCAAATTGACCTATTCAAAAATGAGCTCATGAAACGAAAACAAATCATCCGCTTCTGAGGATCAAGTGCCTTGTAGCATAAGAGCTCATTAGCAACTGCTTGTTATTAAAAAGGCAGTTTTAAAAACTTAAAAATATATCTTATTCTAGATATTGACTCCGTATATATGTTATTTTGTTTAATCTGTGTCTAACAATAGGCAAAGACCAAAAAGCAAAAGCACATGCTAATAGCTTACATATTTGGTCTTAATTAATTACAGAATTCAAATTTCATCTAACCCAGCAGGGATAAATAGCAAAGAAAGCATGCTCTTCCAACATTTCCTTTGTGAGGCTATTGAGCTCTCAAGAATTTGTGAAATTACAAGTATGTAACATGTAAAAGCATCACTTACTCAAATTACTCAGATGTGATACCCATTCCAAAACTGAAGACATCATTTCCTGTCCCTTGAACTTTCCTCCTTCCCCATCAGCATATACATATTTTTGTGAATCTGGCTCAAACATTTGAACAACCAGATAAAAGCATTCAGCGAATTGTACTTCTGACAACCAAGCATGTGGCTTTTAGCAAGACTATTCCAGAGAACAATTCATAAAATCAAAATACAGTCTTACACATGATTGTAGTTTATTACACACAGATAATAGCAAATTAACTCAGCAGAAGGAGAAATGGCAGAAGTCCTGGAAAGCTTCTAGCTTCACCGATTTCTCTGCCTGGACAGTCACATGTAAAATGAATTTTTACAGACTGACATGAACTCTGACAACGTATTTGAAAAGCTGCCTTTCAGTGACGTTTCATTAGAGAGGCAGTGTCTAGCTAGATATTTCCTTAGAAGTAGGTTGTGTAGGCATTCTCAGCAATGGGAAATGACGCATCATTTTCTTAATGCACTACTCACAAGAAATTTCCCATTATAGCCACAAATGCAGCTTGTGCTACAAGAGACAGTGAGGCAAGAATAAGGTCTGTGGGTATTTGAGTCACTGGCCATGAAGCTTACTCCTCATTGTTAGGATTTATTTGGTCCTTCTATTGAATATAGTACCTTTATTTTACACAAAAAATGCTGCTACAGTCTATAAAGTATGTAAATTTTCTATTATCCCATACCACATCATGAAGGTAATGTATTGATTAATGGTCAAGCAAGCAGCCTATATCAGGGACCACAGAAAGCTACTTATTTTGTCTAATTTAAAACAATAAAGGCCAAGTATGAGATATGAATCATAGATTATGAAAGATTTTTCTGGAATTCATCCATTGATATCTCTCAAAGTTCTAAAGCACATATCTGTCTGCATCATATCTATGCAAGATTGATGAATCTGAAAACAATTCTAGACTTGTTCTGGATCTCCACTCAAATTAGAAAGCATATGTGTGGTTTTATACACAATGTGCCATTGCAAAATGTGATAAATAGAACAGTCATGAATACTATAAAACACTATATAATTCACTTGATCCATTTGATGTAACATCCTCACTTTAATAGTGATGATTTTGCTAGTGATATGCTGCGTTACAAAGAAGTTATTAGGCCTTAAATCTAGTATCTCCAAAGAGATTGCTAAGACACACTGTGATGGCTTCTGTATTTAAATTATATTTGTCAGATTCTTAAGAATTTACTAATAATTAGGGAAGGTGTGATGCTGCTCTAAAATCCAGTTCCACAAAATAATTGATTATACTAATAGACTTAGTGAGTCAAATATATAAAGAGTGTCAAAAGATGTAGTTTTTATGCTTTATCATCATCTATTGCTTTTGTTTTGGAAGACTTAAAAAAACTGACACACATGGCTAGGTAAAAATATAGTGACTTTTTAGTCACTTGATAAGGATGACTTGAAAACAGGTTTAACTTTAAACAAGCATCTATATAATCTGTATTGCTTATTAGGGCCTCAGGGAAATCAGAATTCCAACATGCTGATTGAACAACCAAAGAGCAATAAGGCTAGTGGGGAAGGAAGAAGCTGCACAACTTCATTTTGTCTAACATTGGGACTCATATGACCCCATGGCTACCATGTTATGTTTGCCAAATGTCATAAATTGTGTTAGTCACCATCACACTGCAGTAATTGACTCACAACTTAGTCACTCAAAACAAACACATGAAAAACATTATGTGACGATTCTGTAGCTCAAACATCAGAAATACATTTAGTTCCTTGAAGCTCAAGATTTTTCACAGCTGTCTACTCAGGCCACCCAGAGCTTTTTTCCCACCTTCACCCCTTACTGGGGAGGATTTGATTCCAAGATCATCCATGTGATTAATGACAGGAATATTGTCTTGCTGATATTGATCAGGTCAATTAGATCAATTCTTCTTAATACACCAGATCCATCATTCACTGCTTGTCACTCACTTGTCATTTGCTTTCTCTTTAGAACAACAACATGACAGATGGCTTCTATCAGAATGGACAAGGAAAAGATAGCAAACAGGAGAAGGTTCTTTTCTCTGCCAATGCTAGATGGGACATCCCAACTTTATTTTTGCTACATTCTATTTATTAATAGAAAGTCACTAGAGCATCACAAAATAAAGACATCATCATTTCACAAGGATTTGAATTCCACACCAGGTGTGAACTGTTGTGTGTTCTTGTAGAAATTTTCCTCTGCAACCTGTGATCCTACATCCATGACTTCTAACTTTTCCAGATTCAAAACACATTTACATTCAGCCAAGATCGTCCAAGGTTGCCTCACATAATATCACAATTCATATTTCACCATCTCATTATATATCAGTCTGTTTTTCATTGCTATAGTTAAAATGCAAGACAGGAACGACTTAGGGGGGAAAGAACTTATTCTGGCTTTCAGCGTGGTTTGTACTCCATGCCCACGGACTCTCATGAGCTCAGGTGTCTGGTGAGGCTACGGGGTGGTAGAGAGATGTTCGCATGACAAACCAGGAAACAGACACAAGGAGACCTCTTGGGAAAATTTACAAACTGTGTAGAGCATGGTTTTCTGAGGGTTAGCTCAAAGGACATAAAGAATTTCTATCAGGCCTCTTTTTATATGTCATAATTGTTTAAAATAGCCACCATTAATCCATTTCCATTATTCCAACACCTTAACATAAGGCTTTGGCAGTTAAATCTCTGCAGGATTTTTGGGAGTCAGATCCTGTTCATAGTTAACCATACCACCTGCCCCATTTTTGCACTTGCTGATGCACCTTGTATATTGCCAAAGATCTCCCCCTCAAAGGTAGATCATCCCAACCAGTTGGTTTCTGACATTCAAATGATTCTTCCCTTCCTAGTCAACACATCAAATATGTGTGGAGTGCAGAACTAAGAATAATTCTTAAAATACTTCTATTTAAAATGGAATATGATAATGGAATATAAAATACTTCTATTTAAAAAGATGGATCTGGCGCAATAGCCTCATGGCTAAATTCTTGTCTTGCATCCTCTGGGGTGGGTGCTGGTTAATGTCCTACCTGCTCTATTTCCCTTCCAGCTTCCTGCTTGTGGCCTGGGAAAGCAGTAGAGAATGGCCCAAGGTTTTGAGATCCTGGATCCTGGCTTCGAATTGGCTCAACTCCAGCTGTTGTGGCCACCTGGGGAGTAAACCAGCAGATGGAAGACTTTTCTCTCTCTCCTCTCTGTATATCTGCCTTTCCAATGATTCTTTAAAATGATGAAGACACAGAAATAAACAATTAGAAGCAAATCTGTAGTCAGATGGGGTGAAAATTTGCACTAACTTGGTTAAGTCTCACAGCCTGAGAGTAATTCTTGTTGCTGGCATCTTCTCAGTTAGATTTGTTGTACCTGTTGAGCAATACATATAGCCAAGTCATATAGTCAGCCCTAACTCTGCCCCTAGGATTTGTTTTTTTAAGTCCAAAATCATCTTGTTATTGTGTTTTGTCACTTTTTTTAAACTTGCTTTTGCTAATATGATTCAACCCAAAGTCATGTAGGCTTCCTGTGAATATCATTGCAGCTTACTCAATTAGATAGAAATAAAACTCACCACTTTTGTTTGAAATAAATCTTTCTTTACTTTGGCCTTCTAGGGAGACAGCTGAGGGGCATTGCCATTAAGCTGCAGTTTCAGTCTGTTAGAGCTGATATAACATTGAAAGCAAATGCTTGCCACTCTAAGGATTCTACAAATGTTTCACTTTTCAGACCCATGAAAATACAGGCTGATGAGCAACAACAAAAAGACTAGCACAGGACTGCACCTAAAAACTACTAGCATCAAAGCTTGTGAGGTACGTAATCAATATTCTAGGGCTGGCAAGATAAATCATCACAACCTGGATGGGTGGGACTAAAGGGCTGGGGATAGAGAAGTAGTTATATTCATGAGTCCATTTGGGTGATGATATAGGGGCTTGAGGAGTGGGCAGAGAGAGACTGATACGCACTGGATAGTCATCTTGTGTACTTGATTTCCAATATATAATTTATTTTAAGTAGTCATAGGTGTATGGAGTCTGAGATGTCCTGCTACTTATGGCAAGCCGAATATTCAGGTAAAGTGCATAGAGCACTCCTTATAACCAGAGAACTGATGGATTAAATGCTGAATAAGAAAAGAAGCCATACTCTAACTTGATCTTGCAAAGATCATAAATCCTTCCCCATCTCCTCATTCATCCTCCTTTTTTAAAAAAATTTGATTCTGAATGATTCTAATGAGACACATATGACTTTATTAGATTGTCCCACTCCACGTAGGCTAAGGGTACCCTTGTCCAGAAAGATCCTGTTAGACAAAATTCTTTCATTAAGTCAGCAAAGCCATTCATGAGGACTCTACCCTCATGTCTTAATTTCACCATGATCCTACCTCCTCATAATTTTCAACCCATACATTTTTGAGAAACACAGACATTGAGACATTAGCATCCTAAAAGAAATTACTTAAAATGCCCTTTTACTTTGGTCTAAATAAAACATCAAGGTATAGGTAGATCACATAATCAAAGATATAAAACTAAAGACAAATAAATGCGAAATAAAGGAAGAAAATGTTTCCAATAAGTATAACTAAAAAAAATTCATTCAGGTCAAATCATGCCATTTTTATTTTTATTTTTAATTGACTTCATGTGAGTATTTAATATAGCACATAGTAGCAACATCTGATATAATGTAGATAAAATGTGCAAAATTCAAATCCTGCCTTCCCCAGCCATTAGCAAGGAGCTGAATTGGATGTACCACCTGGGTATAAACCAGAGCCCTTATGATGTGCTGACGTTGCAGGCAGCTGTTTGACCATGCTATGCCACAATGTAGATCTGGGCAACTAAGCTTTAACGTACATACACAAAAGAGCACTGTAGAGAGATGAGACAAATCCCCAAATAGAAATGTTTCAATCTCTCTCCCTTTCTCTGTCTCTTAATTCCTTTAAGAAAGAAGATGCAGCAGCAGAAAAACATGCAGTGAATCTAAGCAATGCTATCCATCAATGTGCTCTAATAACATTTCCAGAAAATATTATTTTGAAAAAAATATTAAGTTTACTTTTTCATTTGATACATTTGGAGCATAGTACACCAAGAGCTGATAAAAATCCATATGTATGTAAGACTTAGTAAATAAAAGTAGTTAAAATACTGCATAGTCTACTATTTAAATAAAAATTAAAATTACAAACACATATGCTTAATAAAATCTTCAAGCATTTGGAAATGGTTTCTTGCTGGCTGGCTGCCTTTTTAATAAGCAAAGTATTCATGGATAGGCATAATCTTTAATTTACAAAATTTCTATGAATGTTTTCATTTTACAAAGTAAAGCTAAATAGATGCAATAAACGTAATGTGTATCTAAAAAGTTGACTACTGGACTCTTGAATATATTTACACATTCTTGAATAAAATTCAGAAACCTAGAGAACTCTATAATATTTAAAATATATATGTACATATATATTTGCTAAAATTAAAAGTAAGATAATTATAAAAGTTAACGTCACAAAAGAGGGCCCGGCAGCTTGGCCTAGCGTTTAAAGTCCTCACCTTGAACGCCCCGGGATCCCATATGGCACTGGTTCTAATCCCGGCAGCTCCACTTCCCATCCAGCTCCCTGCTTGTGGCCTGGGAAAGCAGTTGAGGACAGCCCAAAGATTTGGGACCCTGCACCCGCAGGTTCCCGGCTTTGGATCAGCGCGGCACTGGCTGTTGTGCTCACTTGGAGAGTGAATCATCGGACAGAAGATCTTCCTCTCTGTCTCTCGTCTCTGTATATCTGACTTTGTAATAAAAATAAATAAATCTTTAAAAAAAAACGATCACAAAAGAGAATGTGGATGGGTAGAAAAATGGCTCAATAGATAAATCTGAAAGATAACACCGGTCTATTTGACTTGTGTGTTATTCACAGGTAGTCATAAATAAGTTCCCCGATTGCTTTGATACAATTTTCTAAATATGTGCTACATTTTATATGGAAATCTCTCATTCTGTTTTTATCTGTATTGCTACATAGTTGTGTTCATTAAATATTGTGTTTCTCTTAAAGTTTTCATAGAATGCCAAGAAAAGTGGTGTTTGTGTTAGAGAGTGTGTGTGTGAGTATAGATACTATTAAATTTCTATAATGGTAGCGGATCTTGGGCTGGTGATATCCCAAAGCAGATTGGGATGCAGTTACTCTGCTTCCAATCCAGTTTCCTGTTAATGTGCCTGGGGAAAAGGTGGCAGATGTTCCAAGTGCTTGGACCCCTGAGAAACAGGTGGGAGATCTGCATGCAATTCCTGGCCCTGGGCTACAGCCTGGCCCAACTCTGGCTGTTGCTGCCATCTGGGGAGTGAACCTGAGGAATGAAAGGTGCCTTCCCATCATCTTTAAAATCAATGCAATAGTTAACTAAGTACATAAATCAATGTTTTTAAAAGGAGCAAAAGATTTGTCATATTTCTTATTTATTAGTAAGGTCAACTTTTCCAAGTTCTGTTGTGAAATACATGTATCGTTATATACCTCTCTATATTTTGAAGTTAATAGTATAAATACTTCATCAATTTTTCAAGACATGAAAATACTCTCCTTAATCTGTTGATGAACCAGTTTCTGTATAATTTGTTTGGTTATAACATATTTTGTCATAGCACATATATAGTAGACAACAGCATAATTATAATGTAAATACTATAATTATTATCATAAGTCTAATTACAAAATTTATAGAAACATTATAAAACATTTAGGTATACTTATTTCCTATCAACCTACTTATACATCATAAGATGTTAGTATCCTTGGAATATCATATCCCCTTTCCTTTTCACAACTGACATGATTAAGCCAGAAATAATCACCATCTTGAATTTTATATTAAATATTTTACATGGTAGTTTTCTAGCTCAATCTGTGTTTGCTATAAATGCTTCTTTTCCCAAAATGTATTCTTTAACTTTATGTGCGATTAAGATTCACACAGACGGAAACATGTTCTACACATAATTCCACAATTTTGATTTTTCTAATATTTGTTTTCTCCCTACATGTTTACACATGTGGCTATAATTAATCTATTTTTGTTTACTCATCATGAACAACTTTATATATAATCAAAGTTATTTGTTCATTTTGGTGGGTTTTCCCTCCTTTTTGTTACTACATAATTAATTGCTTTTTAACATTGTTATGAATATCCTGGCTGTATATACCTTATAATTTTGTTTTCTCTTGGAAAGCCTCCTTTTGGGGAATTGATTTATCAGGCCTCCATCATTAACTTTAAAAGGTAGTGGCGCAATGTAGAGAGATATGTGGGATTTGGGGTCATTGGGTAAGACTCCTGTTGAGGGGATGGGCATTATGGCACAGTGGGTTAAAGTGCTGCCTGGGAAACATGCATCCCATATTAGAATGGCAGTTGGAGTCCCTGGTACTCTGCAGCTCTTGAAGTTTTCTATAGCTTCCTAGCAACTCAAGTCATGGATCTCTCCTACTGACACAGGAGACCTAAGAAAAGTTCCCAGCCTGTGGCTCCTGGCTCCTGGCTTCTGGTTGTTGGCAGGCCTTTGGAAGCCAACCAGTGGATGGACCATTCTCTTTCCCTCTCTGCCCCTGCCTTCCTTGCTCCTTCAATCTTCCTTTCAAATAAGAATACATAAATAAATAACCATGTTCTTTATAATTCTTAAAAACTCTGTCTGTATCACATACGAAGATGCCTGGGTCCAATATGTAGCTTCAGCTCCTGACTAATACTAAAAGTACTGGGTGTCTGCCATTGACATGCAAACTTGAATTGAGTTCCTAGCTGTAGTCTTAGGTTACAGCTCAGTACCCTTGCAAATATTTGGGGGACAAATCTGAACACTCACATTCTTTTTCACCTGTTTTTCAATAAATAAATGAGTTTTTAAAACTTAAAGTACAATAGAATGAACTTATATGGATGATATTGTAGTTAAATGGAATACAAGGTACATTCTGATACTGTTCAAAGGTCTGTGTAAACATGTGCCTGAACATTATGTATCTCATAAATGTATGCACACAGCCTTAGATCTTAAATTATATTTTTCTGTTCTGGTGCCTATAGATTCTAGTTATAATGCTTTACTCAGGGAATGCTGGATCAAAGATAAGAATAAACATCATTTACAACAATGAAGAGTGAATTAAGAAAGTTTAGCCCTACCATTAACAATTTTATCACCACAGAGGAAACCAGAAACTGACACCAACACAGTCATCCAGACTTCTTCCTCTGAGCAGATGGTTTTGTATTCAGCTATCTAGTCATTTTTGAAGGTTATTTTGGTTTCTGCCACACACTGACTTATTTAAGTGGATTGTTGAGTGTGTGCATAAAGAATATAAGGGGAAAACGTCCCAATAACTATGGATAGCATGTGTTTTCAACTTATGATAGTGGCTCAGGTACAATATTATTGGAATTAAGAAGTAGAGACCACATGATGCCTGGAGGTAAGAGATGTACTGAAACTTATCTGAAGAAATTGACATTATTACTTCATATCTTTCCTCCTTGCATGTTATTTTTCTGCTAGATCAACCACTACTATATAGAATCTGGTATAGAATTTAGAAGATAAGCATATGTTTCTACTTGGCACAAATCTATGTAATTTCATCAAGTTGTTTAATTTATGCAAAGTGCTATTCATTTATTTAGTAGAAATGTAGAACTGACCTAACATTATCTTATTGTATGTTTAGCTCATAATGTCATTCCTATACAAGTTTATCATATACCAATTATAATTAAAGGAAGAAAATAATATATATGACAATTATTGTTATTAGCTTAAAATTTTAATTGAGTGCAGTCTTAGGGATTTTTCCCTGGAAGTGTCTGTGCTAAAGATTATATTCTTTGCTTACACATAGATGATAATTAGCTTTTGCATATTACTTAGTTGAATTTTATTTTATTGCTATTGTAGAGGTTCCAGTTGTGCTCCACAAAAACTCTAAAGCTGGCAAACATTCTGACAATTACAACTCTGTTATTATATGTGCTTACAACACAGTACATTTAAATATCTCCAGTTTTCTATAAGATGTTTTCTAATTCTACTCTAGAAATAGTGCACCATTCTCTTAAAATAATAACTGTTTCCCCAAAATTTATACTGTTAGTTTATTTGGATAAGAATATAATATTGAAATGCACATATAAAAATAAAGGGCTCAAACTATGGTTCTGTTTTCTTAATTCTGGCCCCCAAATGCATACTGGAGAGCTACTCTTGCAGCATGGATTTTAAGAATCATATCATTTTTCATGAAAAGTAAGACTACTTGAAGGATTTCCTTACAGGCA
This sequence comes from Ochotona princeps, assembly GCF_030435755.1. Lineage (NCBI taxonomy): Eukaryota > Metazoa > Chordata > Mammalia > Lagomorpha > Ochotonidae > Ochotona > Ochotona princeps. The sequence continues at coordinate 14,747,798 of NC_080836.1, forward strand.
CACTAGTCACCAAGTTAGATTTACTCTATCTCAAACAAATTTTAGTATGTTCCACATTGCTGTAGCATCACATTACAGAGCAAAACAAAAAATCCCGCACACAAAATAGATGGCAGATTTCTGTTCAAGAAAGGAAAAAAGAGTAGCAAATATGTGGAACTGAAACACCATTAATTTTCCTTTATTGCGGATTTTCTTTATTTCAGTAATACTGATGCTAAATCCTGTAAGTTTGTGAAATGGGAAACAATCGATATGTATTGAGCACAAAATATAATTCCAAGATAGCTATGAAAAGGAGATTGTATTAGCATTAAATTGCAAATTTAGAGCTAAAATATTTCAAATATTTGCTGAAACTGAGGCCTGTGTAGATTCAAAGCTGTTGCACTATCTATTCTACCTACTGACTTTGTTTAGTCACAGTGAACTGCTATCTGGAAGCTCACATGTTCTAATATTTCTTCCCACACTCAATAACCTCACCTTTTCTCTCACTTTATGTATTTGCATTTTTCATAGTTGCTTGTTTATTTAAGCTGGATGAACTTAAAGTCTCCTGTTTATGCCCTCTATTTTCATTATTTAGATTAAATGAAAAATATAGATGATAGATGAATCCTCTGCCAGCATCTTAGACTATGGCAATGACAGAGACCTGTCTACTCAAATCTGTTGAGTAGATCAGGGACAAAAGTCAGAATCTTCAGGGAGTATTTCCATTCTGTAGTTACCATATGTAGCAGGGTGCTAAACAGGTAGCATTTTCCCCACCTACAAATTATGACTCACTCAGTGGTAGGGTATGAAATTATCTCCAGTGGGACACAGCCAGCACTTTAAAAATGAAATAGAATGGGGGGAGGGGAGACCAATGCAGGGTAAAATAGAATAAGACACCTGAGGGTGCATTGTGAAAGTAAATAGCCAATTAAATGTACAGGAGACAGGATAGGCTAAGTTATCCCTAAGTAATTGAGGTTTCCCTTGTGCTAATTTTTCAGCATGTAGTTTTGTTATGTTTCCAGACCAAGTTTGGTGAGTGACCTACTTCCCATATTCTTCCTAACTACTCAACTACTTGCATCACTCATCATTGACTGACTCCAAATCTATTTTTTTTTGATGAATCTAGAACGGCTCTATTATTTTCCTTTCTGGCATTATAGTCTGCTATCTACAGTTTGCAGGATTTAGGTACCCATTTACTAATTAGGTTAAGATAGAAAAACAGTAGATAATTAAGTTTCAACTATATCTTTCTCTAGTATTCAAACTTTACTTTTATCTAAGCCAGATAATAAGGTTTTCAATATTTTATTATAAACATTACACACCCTCTGATTTTTTAACACTTTTTTTTAATTTATTTTATTTTTATTGGAAAGTCAGATTTACAGAGAGGAAAGACATAGAGAAAGATCTTCCTCCCACTGGTTTACTCCCAAAGTGACCACAAGGCCAAAGCTGTGCCAAACCAAAGTCCGGAGCCAGCAGTTTCTTCTGGGTCTCCCACATAGGTGGAGGATCCCAAGGCTTTCAGCCTTCCTCTGCTGTTTCACCAGGACACAAGGAGGAAGCTGGATGGGAAGATGCTTTTCCTTACTAGAATAAAAATTAAAATTGCTTTATCCTCTCTGAAGAACAAATTTGATTTTAGAGTCTCCTGATATTAGAAATCTTTGTACAGATGACATGTACTTGACTGTTCGTTCTTTCCTCTGTATCGTGTTAGCACATTTTCAGTATTTTAATATATTGCCCCTGCAAATACAGATCTTTGTTACTGAGCCATGATAAACAATGCTTGTATGAGGACCTTAGTTGAATTCTGTTACCAGGATACACACAACACTGGAGTTCTGCAGGACCTGGGAAAATTTATCCAGTAGGGACCCTCATTATTATGCATCTTCTCTGCCCTCCCTTCCCATCCTTATCTTTTCTCCTCACCTCTTCTCACCTCTTCTCTCTTCTCCTGTTTCCTCTCCTCTCTTCTTCCCTTCTCTGTCTTTCATGTAGCTATATTTTTACATATGTACTTACATGTCTTAAAGTATTTTGAAGTGTCAGTATTAATAAAGTAATGTGGATCCCAAGATTGTGCCCATATAAATTAATTTTTCTGGACTTGTTAAATTTCAAACTGAAAATTTAGAAGGAAACGATAGCTTTAAGGCAAATATGATCACTTATTAAAAATGATTTTCTATTTTCCCATGTACATCACAACCTAGAGTTTCCTTTTCACTGTTGAGTTGTATGTTCCTGGATGAATTGCTTTGCTTCTTTTCAACACAGCACACCTGCCTTAATTTTAAAATGGTTTTCTTAAGAAGATTAACATGTAATTATGTCACAAATACCAACCATTTTACCGATTTCTACAACAAATTTGTGAGTTAAAAAATGAATATGTTGGGCCCGGCGGCGTGGCCTAGTGGCTAAAGTCCTCGCCTTGAAAGCCCCGGGATCCCATATGGGCGCCGGTTCTAATCCCGGCAGCTCCACTTCCCATCCAGCTCCCTGCTTGTGGCCTGGGAAAGCAGTTGAGGACGGCCCAATGCCTTGGGACACTGCACCCGCGTGGGAGACCCGGAAGAGGTTCCAGGTTCCCGGCTTCGGATCGGCGCGCATCGGCCCGTTGCGGCTCACTTGGGGAGTGGATCATCGGACGGAAGATCTTCCTCTCTGTCTCTCCTCCTCTGTGCATATCTGGCTGTAATAAAATGAATAAATCTTTAAAAAAAATGAATATGTTTAGGCTTTAATTCATGTCATTCAAAAAGTCCACAAACACATCTGTATTTGCAATGTATGAACATGGATTTTTACTTTTTTAGTACTAAGCATTTATGTAACTAATTTTGTTAAGATCTTTTTGTTTCATTTCATGTATGTGAAAACTATTAAGCTTAAATATATAATAAGTTAAGTAGTATATACATCCTTTGGAAATTCTATACACTTTATAAATCTTTTTTTGCTTAAATTATTACTGAAATTTCATTTTTTCTTATTTATATGAAAAGGTTCTTTTTGCAGGATTGATTTGAGCTTTCTGCCTCATTCTCAGCTTAGTGTGTTTCTATGAAGAGTTCTTTCTAGAGAGAATATTAAATTTAAAAAATATTTATGTTTGTTTTTAGTGGAAAGACAGATATACAGAGAAGGTGAGAGACAGAAAGATCTTTTGTTGGCTGGTTCACTCCCCAAGTGGCCACACCTGGCACAACTGAGCTGCTAGGAACACAGGTGCTTTGTCCCTCTCCCACAGCAGTGCAGGGGTCACAGATTTATGCCATTCTTTCCTGCTTTCCCAGGCCACAAGCAGGGAGCTGGACAGGAAATGGTAAAGCTGGGACACAAAACCTATACCCGTATGGGATCCTGGTGGATGCAAGGTGAGTATTTTGCCACTAAGGCATTACTCCTGGCCTAAGAATATTGACTTCTTTGGTAAATAGCTGCTGCTATGAATGGCATGTTACAATAGAAAAATATCTTGAGTTCACATCATGTCCAGTATTTATTGCATTTATTTTCCAAGAAAATCACTTTTTTGGTCCACACTTACTTGCTATTTGAAGGGAAAATGATTTTTGCATCACAGTTGTTTTCAGAGCTAAAATAAGGTCACACATGTAAAAATGCACAGACAGTGTTTGGAATATTGTACACCCTGACTAAACGTTAGCTGCTGCAGTCTCAACTCACCTAGACACCCTTAAACACACACATCAACTTGGTAATTGATCTATATTAACTCAGCCATTTTTCTCTCTGTGAGCTTCTGTATCCTTTGACAAGGGCCTCAGCTGTCAGAGAAATAGTCTTAAAATTCATTCTTCCTTAAACGTGTTCATACTTTAACTTGGTGGTGTGTTCTTTTTAGTTTTCTAATCCCAAGAGTGAGTCCCCTATTATTTTGCAAATCTACAGTGTCCAGCAATAATGAAAGATTTCTCAGCCAAAGACATATACTAGTCAGACACTCAGATCTTGGAAAACTTATAGTCTGAAAAGTTTCCACCTTTAGATTGTTTGAGCAAACCTTTATCAAGAATTTTTCTAGTTGCCAATTTTGATGAGGGCATGATATACATTATATAATTTGTTCATTTGGTTCATAGTTCCTGGCTGAAAATAATTGGAATCTAACTGACTGGAGTGATAGAAAACAGAGGCCTGGCTAGCAGAGAAACTGGGAATTCAGAGTTTATGTTCCAAAATCAAGTGTGTCACCAAAAGGACCTGTACCTAAATCTGGATGAAGTCTCTATTGAAGTTTCTGAATGACCCTTCAGTTGATGGATGTTTGCTTAGAAACAAACCAAACAGAACAATAGTAGGGAAAGAAAGACAACACTGGGTGAGGTCCAGTGATTTTGTTCACATTTAGTTTAATTCCTTAACCTGGAAACAAGTCAAGGAATGGAAAGCTCATGTGATAGAGGTTTGGGATGTCTAGGAAAAGAGGTTGCAGCTGCCAGAGCAGCTGGAAAATTAGAGGAAGGAAAAGACTCAGAAAAGGGATACTACAGGGAAAGTAAGTTCCAAAAGGCAAGTACACAAACTCTTGGCTGACCAATGAGTTGGCAAGTAAGGAAACCAGAGTGTGGGGTGCCATGAAGAAGAGGTGGAGGAGAGAGTAGCTGGACTCTATGCTTGGTATACGTTTGCAAGGAAAGAATCTTGATTGAATTTGAACTGTAATACTGCATCAAGGTGGAGGAATCCACCGGGGGGAGGGGCGTGAGGAGGGGTGGGGGGATTCCCAGAGCCTATGAAACTGTCACATAATGCAAAATAATTAATAAAAAAAAGAAGAGGTGGAAAGGAAAGGCTCAGTTTTAAAATGTGGTAGTTGGAAGCTGAAATAACTGTTCAAGATTATCAACTACTGAGCAAAATAGGAACAAATAAGTTGATTGCTTGAATGTAGGCACATTAAATTACTGCATAGGAAAAAGAAAAGTTCCGGAAAGAACACAATGGTACCTACAATAATTACTGTGTGCTATTTATCATTCACAATGTATAATATTCAGTGGAAAATTACAATACATGTCAAAACCTCAGAAGTTTATAGCCTGGGCATTTTCAGGAAAAGGATGGGTTGATACAAAAGGTACAAGGAAGTTTTTAGAAAATGCTGGAATTGTTGACTCTCTTGATTGTGCAGGGTTTTAGATGGATATAACAGTCTGTCAAAACTTGTCAAAATGCTTACATAAAACTGGTGTACTTTAATGTTCAGAGACCATAGTCCAGTAAAATAAATGCAAAATAAATAAAAAGAAATTGTAAAAAGGGAAATATTTCTCCTAAGTTTTATAAAGATGTAAGAAGGGGTCACAGATGAGGTGGAGAAGCAAAGGACTGTCCACTTCTGTCACAACTCATTAGCACATAGACACTGACACCTGATTGGAAATTCTTTGAACATCTGACACTTGGAACAAAAAGGTATTCTTAACATCTCACCTGTCCCATTTTTCTTTTGGATATGTTTCAACTACCATTTCTTTGATGACTTCATTAATAAGCTTTTGAATACTTTCTAATAATTCCTAGGCTTAATTCAGGTCTGCTAAACACATTTTGTGCTTTTCTTGCTTGCTTGTGAGCTTGCTGAGAGGACTGTGAATGAATAATTAAAGGAATAATTGAAATCTGTTCGATTAAATGCGTATCCTCCACATCTCTGCTGTAGCTAACAGATAGGCCTTTTAAATATTTTATCTATATTTTTATTTTTCAATTAATTTATAGATGCATTAAGTTCTCAAGGTCACAACAAAGCGTGATAATTACAGCAGCACAGTTCTCAGGTTGTGATATTAACAGCATATTTCATACAGCTCACAGATACAAGTCTAAAAATGGAATGATATATTCTGTTCCCTCTTTCTTCCCTTGCCCTTTTTATCTCTATCTCTATTCTCTCTCCTCCCTCTCTCTCAATCTACTTTTTAAAATATAAGTTATAGACAAATGCTTAATTCTGTACTAAATACAACTTCATCAAGTAAAAAGTAAAAAAGTGAAAGAAGATCATAGATCATTGGCTTGTAAGTACTTTATAAACAATAATCAAATGGAAATGTATCCATTTTACTCATAGTAAAACTTAAAATAGTGAAAATTAAAACCTTAGCAGTATATCATTCTTTTTTATTATTTTATTTTTACAAGTATGAAAGCTTTAATTTTTGATCTTTTAAAAATCAACTATTTACATTTCTCTTTTGCATTTTTTCAGCTTTTAAAAGTGTAACAAAAATAATTTACAGATACTAATTATCATAATTTTCCACATTCACCTCATAAAGTGAAACCTTTGGTTCTAACACAGGGAAAAGCACGAATCTATTTTTTTTACAAACTATGTTTGTGAAATATTGGGAAATCATTGTATAGTTTTTTTTTATTAATTACATTGTATTATGTGACACAGTTTCATAGGTACTTGGATTCCCCCCACCCCTCCCCAAACCCTCCCACCATGGTGGATTCCTCCACCTTGTTGCATTACCACAGTTCAAGTTCAGTTGAGATTCTTTCATTGCAAGCATATACCAAGCATAGAGTCCAGCATCTTATTGTCCAGATAAGTTCAACGGCTTCTTAGGGAGACCATCTCTGGTCTGAAGGTAGGGCCAGCAGAGTATCATCCCGATCAATTAAAAGCCCCAACATAACATCAGCAACAATTTATAATGTTGTGGAATTAAATGACGTAGTATTGAGTAACCAATATGTTAAAAAATGCAAGTTCTTAACCACATCCTGTGACTTTTTCATTGCCATTTCAATTTTAGTTTATATACAATCGGGTTCTATACACCTTAAAATGGCTATAGATTACTATTCAGCTGTCTCGTGTCTATTTTCATTATAGTATTTAGCATTTTATAGCGTTGAAGCATAATTTTGCTGAACCTGGCTTTTTTTTTCGGGTAGACTAGACTGGCTTATAACTCTAACAAGACATATGTCAACAGTTGAGGTGCAAAACAGTTTTACGAGGGGTGTGCAGAGAAATCTTCAGTACCCTAGTGAGGAGTAACTAATCTTTGTGTCCCACCTAGTAAGGTGTACGTGAATCCATGCTGACCATTTCCTGTCTGATTCTAAGCTTTCCTTGTTGTTCTCTATCTATTCTAGATTTTGTTTGTTTGTTTGTTTGTTTTAAGGGTTTCCAGAGTGATCCTGATGGTCATTACCAGAGAGGGTGGGGACCCAAAGTTGGAACCAAGCTCGGACCAGAGAAAGCTCCCCTCCCTAATCCGGAAGGCAGTTTACTGTTCTTCTGTTTCTGCGGACTGCTCAGGGTTCCTGGCTGTTGTTCTGGTGCCCTTGGATCCTGTGAGGAAGGATTTGGAGTTCTTCCATCCTATGTGGTAGATCCAAGTGGGAGTGGATGACCTAAGAGTTCTTGGCCTCCAAAGGTAATCCAATTCCCCATGGTCTCCTTGGCAGTTGAGATGTAGTCCTTGGTGCTGGTACTGATAGTCCTTGGTGAAGATCTGGGAGTCTTCCGGGTTGGGATACTAGCCTCCTCCTGTCCGCCTGCTCTGTTCTAGGGTACCCCCTGCTCCGTGCAGATTAATTATTGGTTTTAGAAAAATTAAAACCATAGTGACAGAATTATAACTGCAGCAATACTGATGCTGATACACACATGTAATTCTTGTCTTTTAAAAAATCAGGTTCAGCACGTCAGTATTGTAGTATTTGTGTTTCTGTTACAGGCTTATTTCACTCTACATGATGTCATTTGGTTGCATCTGTTTTGAAGTAAAGGGTGGCTAGGTCTTAATGCAAAAATGTAGCATCAGACAGAGCTTTCCCACTTATTTTTTAAAAGATTTATGTATTTTTATTGGAAAGGCTAATTTATAGAAAAAAGAGAGAACAATTTTTCATTCACTGGTTTACTCCCCAAGCAGCTGCAGATGCTGTAGCTGGACAGATCTGAAGCCAGGAGCCTCTTCCAGGTCTCCCATGCAAGTACAGGATCCCGAGGCTTTGAGCCATCCACTACTACTTTCCCAGGCCACAAGCAGGAAGAGGGATGAAAAGTGGAGCTGGGCCCAGCAGCGTGGCCTAGCGGCTAAAGTCCTCGCCTTGAACGCGCCCTGGGATCCCATATGGGCACCGGTTCTAATCCAGGCAACTCCACTTCCCATCCAGCTCCCTGCCTGTGGCCTGGGAAAGCAGTCGAGGATGGCCCAATGCATTGGGACCCTGCACCCATCTGGGAGACCAGGAAGAGGTTCCTGGTTCCTGGCTTCAGATCGGCGCAGCACCAGCCGTTGCGGCTCACTTGGAGAGTGAATCATTTGATGGAAGATCTTCCTCTCTGTCTCGCCTCCTCTCTGTATATCTGATTTTGTAATAAAAATAAATCTTAAAAAAAAAGTGGAGATGCCAGGACATGAACTGGAACCCATATGGCGCCCTGGTGTGTGCAAGGGGAAGATTTAGCCACTGAGTCATCGTGCCAGCACCCACTACCACCGCTTGTTCTTTCCACAATGGCTTTCCCAACCTTCTTCACTACTGCAGTCTACCTTCTTCGAGCCCATCAGTTTGAATCTAAGCTTTTATTTTCATGTCAGCATTTGTGGATAGTGTGCTTCTTCATCATATTAACTTCTCCAAAGGCAACGTTTCTCTTCTTCTTTTTCTTTCCCCTTGACAAACCATGCCCCCATCACCTAGACCATCCGCAGTGAATACTTGAGTGACCAAAGACTGAAAAATAATGTTCCACCTAGATTCTTGTTTGGTTTGCCATTCTTCCATCCGTAAAGGCTCTTATAGGGTAAAAATTTGAAGCAGTGAGTGTCCAAATTTGAAGCAGTAAGTATATGCTTCAAAAATATTTTAATGTTTTGCATGTAAGAGGACTGAATTTCTATCAGTGACAAGGGGGGAAATGCACCCATGATATGAAGGTGTGTTTTCTGTTTTTTCCACGGAGGCTCTATTATCCCCATGAGATAACGTAAATTTCTGGAAGCAAGTGAATTGTATTACACCATCCATTTTTGTCCATCATCCTTTTCCAGAACAATGTCTTTAAGGATGCTTTTGTAATTATCACAAGGCAACTTAGTTCTTCCGAGGAATGTGGCAGAGTTCCTCGCTAGTAATTGTTTCAATATTTTAACCCAGCATTTTTAAAATAATAAACGTGCCTTCAGTGTGTGTTGTGAACACCTTGTGCTTTGTCTGGGTGCTTAGTTAATGTCTTCATGTCTGTAAACCAGAATTGTAGTTGCTGTTGGTCTGAACGGGTTGTAAGTGCTGTATCTCACAGAATAGAAGTCCTTTTGATAATCCTGTGAAATCTACAAACACTCTGGTTGTTTTCAACTTACAGTGAATTCTACTTTAGCATGACAGCTCTCACTTGCAGTATTAAAAGTTTCAACTTTGATTTGATTCTGTCTTGTACTGATCTGTAACATTTGTTTCCAAACATAACAAAGTGAATGTTCAGGAAGGTTTTTACTTCTGGTTCACCTTTCACACTAACTACCATAGTTTTGCTTCTACAACTCATTATTGGTTTATTACAACACAATGTGGCTGTAGTCAGGGGAGGGGAATTGAAGGGGTGTAAAACATGGATTTTTACATTTTAATTAAATCTATTTGTCCTTAAAATAGCCACACGGGTTTGGAAATTCTCTGCTGACTCTGTATGTGTTATAGCATATTTCTGTGTTGGAACTGGAGAAGGGTCAAGGGAAGCCATGCTGAAAATTCCAGGACCCAAGTTCGCTCAGAGTGGATACTATCTTCCTAAACTGCAAAACGCCTCACACCTGACGACCCGTATTAGTCATATGGGTACAACAGATTTCCCAATATATTGATTGTAGGGTTGATTTTATTGATTGCATATGCAGGCAACTGATTAGGAATTTTACAATAAATGTTCATTTTTTTATTAGGTTCTGTGCCAGGTAGGTGGTTTGAGACGTCCCTAATAGAACATCTGACGTTAAACTAGTCACTTATTTATGAATTTACAGACATATTTTGCTTATTTTAAGGCAAAATGACAGAGGGAGGAAGGTGCTTTTCTCCCATTCACTGGCTATACTCCCCAAAGGACCACAACTCCTGGGACTTGAACAGGCCCAAACCAGAAATCAAAAACTTCCTCTAGGGTTCCCAAATGGATGTCAGGGCATATAAGGTAGGTCAGCACCCACCACCTTCTAAAAGGGCGTTAGCGGCATTGAACTGGAACAAAAACAGACTAGCTGGGAGCTCAACTGGCACCCCAAGAATGAAGATAAGACAGTTTAAACGTGTCACAAGCACAGGCTCTAACCTTTGTTTCCCCAGAGAAGTCTTCTCATACAGTGTGTTTTTGTCTGAGATTACGCACCCTGCACTCATTATCCCATAACACTTTTGTATACCCTGGCTGCTGAAAATGTTATATATTTTTTAAAGATTTACTTATTTTTATTGCAAAGTCTGATATATACAGAGAGGAGGAGAGACAGAAATATCTTCTGTCTGATGATTCACTCCCCAAGTGACCACAATGGCTGGTGCTGTGCCTAACCGAAGCCAGGAGTCCAGATCCTCTTCCGAGTCTCCCACATGGTGCAGGGTCCCAAAGCCTTGGACCATCCTTGACCATTTTCTTAGGCCACAAACAGGGAGCTGGATGGGAAGCGGGTCTGCCGGGATTAGAACCATCTCCCGTATGGGATCCCGGCACATTCAAGGCAGGGACTTTCCGCCTCTTCACATTTCTCATGATCACATCAACACATATTTAGCATATTTCTGAATTCTTATCCGCAAAAATGAGAGCCAAGGGCTGGGTGCAGTAGTTCAGTGGCTAAATCATCGCCTTACTAGTGCCAGGATTCCGTATGGGCACTTGTTCATGTCCCAGCTGCTTCACTTCCCATCCAGCCTCTGTGTCCTGGGAAAGCAGTGGAGAATGGCTCAGCACCTATGAAACAGACCTGGAGGAGGCTTCTGGCTTCAGATCTGCTCAGCTCCAGCTATTGAGGCTACTTGGAGTATGAATCAGAGGATAGAAAATCTTTCTCTGTTTCTCTCTGTATATCTACCTTTCCTATAAAAATAACATAATTCTTTTTAAAAGGAGCTAAATTGAAGAGTAGTAGATAAAGGAGGATGGTTGCTGATTTTTTTCCCTGTCTAAATTAATTGGAAGGTTAAGTATGGATCTGAAATGAAATAATCATTGAAAATATTTTGATGAAAGTTTTGACCCCATACTTCCCAATAAATGAAAATTTATTTGGCTAACATGACCTAGATACTTGGGAAATTTAAACGGCTTTTTTTTTCTTTTTGGAGTATAGAAAATTCTAGTTTGAGTCTTTATTTAGTACATCCAATTAACAGGTGTTTTTCACAGTTAACTTCCACTTAACAAAGTTTGAAGCCGCTGAAAAACATTGTTTATTTAAAGGAAATTACAAACCAGGTAGTTTGTGTCAATCCCTTCTGTAATTGTGCCAATACCCACACATGGTGCTATTATTCCAATGGCAAAATTCATCTCTACTTCCCATATGTTATGAAAGTGAAATACATTTAACTTCTGTGAGTTTCTTATGCAGGGCTTAAAAATTGAAGAAGTGAGGTGGGCACAGTGGCACGGTGGGTTAAGTCACCAGCTGGGATGCTTGCAATTCCAAAATTGAGTATCAGGGTAAATCCCAATTACCTGCATCCCATCCAGCTCTTCCCACTATGTCTGGAAAGGAGCAAAAGTCATCCCAACTACTTGGGGCTTTCTCAGTGTGGGAGACCTCCATGGGGTTCCTGTCACACAGCTCCCGTGGCCGCAGCCATCAAGGGGCTGAACATGCTGTCTTCCACTGGCTCCCTCTCACTTGTCTTCACTCTTGCTACCAACTAGATTAAAATGAAAAAGAAAAAAAATAGTCTTTTAGAAGTGAAACCTAACCCTGTGCTAACAGGATTGTGATATTACCTCCATGTAAAACAAGGCCACTTCTTCAGATTTCTCTGCCACTGACAAGCAGGTAGTACTTTAAGCTGCTCCAAGTGAAAGCATGTTTGATCACTGCATCATTCTAACTTCTTGAACACTTCCATGTGGGATAGAATCTATGTCCTTAATTCCTTCTCAGCATTACCCAAATCAGGCTCCAGTTTACAAGATTTTCTCAAATCTCTTACTGAGACATGTTGCACTTTCCTTCTTTTCATTTTCTCTCCTTTCAGGCAACACACTATAAAATAGTTACTTGTGGCTGAGCGGTATTTGTGAATATCTCTTGTTCTTTTTTTTTTTTTTTTTTGTCTCTGCGATTTAAAAGGCTAGCCACTATTAACTACATAGTTCATAAATGATGGTTCCATGAATATAGCTAGCCAGGTATAGCAGTGACATGCAGTGCAGCGGGAAGGAATATGCTCTTTAGTGACATAAGCAACTTGATTTAATTTTTGAGAATATTTCTGAAGCCTCATTTCCACATTGGGAACTGGGCGGATTAATGCACTTTATGGGACTAATGTGTATGGTCTGTCAAGCAGGTAAAAGAAACAAATTTGAAGTTTCTATGTATTGCCCCAGGAAAAATTCTGCCTACTTGTTACGTAGTCATTATAAATTATTGGGAAAAACAAGTGAAGTAATTAGCAAAATCCTAAGAGTCATAGTTGTGTGATACAAATATTGCTTTTTTCAGGTGCTCACATCACTCGCGGATTTGATTCTTCTCAGTAAATGAACTTCAATATCCCTAAAGAATTAGGCTTTGCAATGCTGTCTTAGAAGTAAGATTCTTATTTTTGAGTCTCAATAGATTAGCAAGAAAATAGGTCTCACATATTAACTCAGAATAAAATTAGCATTCCAAGAGGTACTAGTTAGGATTCTTCTCTTTTCCCATTATTGATCAAAAGTTATGTAACAGCTGAACAAGCAAAAAGACTGCAGACCTATTTCTTTTTATTTTTTTTGAAGATTTATTTATTTTTAATTGAAGACAAAAGAAGGCGAAGAAAGAGTGAGGAGAGAGAGAGAGAGAGAGAAAGAGAGAGAGAGAGAGAGAGAGAGAGAGAGAGAGAGAGAGAGAGAGAGAGAAGAGATTGTCTGTCTGGTGATTCAATCCCCAAATAGCTACAATGGCTAGAACTGGCCTAGTCCAAAGCCAGAAGCCAGGAGCCAGGAACTTCTTCTGTGTCTCCCACGTGGGTTCAGGGGCTCAAGAACTTGGGCCACGTTTTGCTGTCTTCCAAGGTCATTAGCAGGGAGCTGGATCAAAAGCAGAACAGCTGGGACTCAGTCCAGAGGCAATGTGTGGTGCTGGTGCTGCAGGCAGAAGCTTAGCCTAAAACACCACAGCGTAACCTCTTTCTTGAAAATGTAGTGAGTGTGTTTATAGGAACTATCTAATGTCTTATATAAAGCTGGCTGGTACCCTGCCCTTCATCTGTTGCTTTCAGTAATGGGAGACATTTAAGTCCAGATAGCAGGGACTCAAAGTGAGTTTCAACACCTCATGGTAAAGTACATTTCTCACCATGCACTGGGTCTGCCTCTGCCCTATGATGCTGGAGCTGATGTAGGGTAAGGTATTTCTCTTTTTACATTCAGTGCTGCCACTAAAAACATACTGCACGTTTCCTTTTAACTTTGTCATTTTTGCCAAAAGTATAAATAAATTACAGTTGCAGGTAAAACCTCAGGACTTACTAAGATTTATTTTATCTTTTAAAACAGGCTAGTTACCTGCCATGTCTCCTCCAGTTTTCATAGTCAGAATTGGTTAAGGAAAAGCATTTGAACCTGTGCTTCTAAATAAGCACATGGTGCTTGATGGTGATGGTTGCTCTCATGTTATGGTTGTTCCAGACTTCTATCTTTTGTTGGAGTTACAAATGTGTGTACTTAATTGTGTCTTATGACAAGTGTCTTGTGCCCAGTGACTCCAGGAACAATCACTCAATGAAGCAATTTACTTTTTGATACTATTCTGAAAATGTTCAATTGGAACTTACAAAGTGAGGGAGACACAGACTTTTTTTTGGAGAACTCTGTCAAAAATTGGCAAACCATTTTCATAAAAACTTATTATGTTCAATATCTACTTATTGCAACAGTCACTAACAGACTTTCCATGGAATATTCGTTCCAAGGAATGAATACTTTGACTTGCTGAGATGAATAAGCACTTACAGTTTTGTGTGAAGCAACAGTTGTTTCTGTCACAGTAGCATCAAGGAGACTTAGTGGGAACAAATGAGTATCGCTTCTGTGTTGGAGGATTATTTTTGGAAAGCATTATGGTATATTTCACAATCTAACATTTTCCCTCTATGATCAAAATTGAGCTAACTTGTAAATGCACTGGGAATTAAGTGAGTTTTAGTTGTGGCGAAGTCCCTTGCTTTACCTTCCAGCCTTCATCATCATCTAAATTCCATCAGACCAGTGCTCAGAACCTACTGGAGCAATTGCATTGGAATTCAGTGACAGGGAGAATCCCTTTAAAGGTGGGCAATATATCTCACTTGTGTTTAAAACCCATCTACCTCAGTAGATATTCGATAAATTCATTTGAGTAAATGAAACCTATGGGATTAATTTACCATACAGAGGTAAATGTAGCTTAGAGATAATATTAATGCTGTTGAACTGCTTTTTGTGGAGCATTTCATTTGTTTTAGCTCAATCTACCAAGCACAGAAGGGAAGGAAAAACTACCTTTATTTTCTGTAGAGTATTTGTACTCCCATACAGATTTATGAATCCTCAGAAGCCTGGGAGTAAATGTAAAGAAAAAGCTGAGTAAGAATGAAGTAAAATGTCCCCTTTTCCTTCAATTGCCATCCATCACAGGAAACCTTTCCATGGTAATGTTTCTGTATAAATGACTTCTGTAGTAATTTCATCATCATGAAAAAAGAGAACATTCCAAGCTGCTAAGATTTGAAAATGAACAATGCATCTACTAATGAAGTATTTACATTTTTTTTAGATTTTTTTTTCTTGTTGATTACATTGCATTATGTGACACAGTTTTATAGACACTGGGATTCCCCACCCCACCCCTCCCCAAACATTCCCCCCCATGGTGGATTTCTCCACTGTGTTGCATTACCACAGTTCTATTTTGGTTGAGATTCTTTCACTGCAAGCATCTACCAAGCATAAAGTCCAGCATCTTATTGTCCAGATAAGTTCAACAGTTTCTTGGGGAGACCATCTCTGGTCTGAAGGTAGAGCTGGCAGAGTATCATCCCGATCAATTAAAAGCCCTGACATTACATCAGTAACAATTTATAACGTTAAGGAATTGGTTGACATGGTATTGAGTAACCAATATGTTAAAAGAGGAAAAAAGAAGAATGCAAATTCTGACCCACATCCTGTGATTTCTACATTGACTTTTCACTTATTAGTTTCTATACAACCGGGTGCTATACACCTTAAAATGGCTATAGATTACTATTCAGCTGTCTCATGTCTACTTTGACTTCAGTATTCAGCAGTTCACAGCGTTGAAGCATGATTTTGCTGAACCTGGCTGTTTTTCGGGTTGTCTAACTCTACAACTCTAACAAGACATATGTCAAGAGTTTAGATGAACAGTTTTAGGAGGGGTGTGCAGAGAAATATTCAATACCCCAGTGAGGAGTGACTAATCTTAGTGTCCCACTCAGGGAGTTATAAGTACATTCCTGCTGGCCATTTCCTGTCTGTTTCTAAGCTTTCCTTTTTGTTCTCTATCTATCTATTCTAGTTTGTTTATTAATTTTTAGGAGTTTCTGGAGCAATCCTGATGGTCATTGCAAAAGAGGGTGGGGATCCAAAGTTGGAACCAGGCAAGGACCAGAGAAAATTCCCTTTCCTAGTCCCGAAGGAAGTTTACTGTTCTTCTGTTTCTGCGGACTGCTCAGGGATCCTGGTTGTCATTCTGATGACCTCGGATCCTGCAAAGCAGGAATTGGGCCTCTTCCATCATATGTGGTAGCTCCAGTTGGAGGTGGGTGACCTTAGAGTTCTTGGCCTCCGAAGGCACTCCATTTCCCCATGGTCTCCTTGGCAGTAGGGATGTAGTCCTTGGTGCTTGTACTGATGGTCCTTGGTGAGGAACTGGGAGTCTCCAGGGTTGGGATACAAGCCTCCTCCTGTCCGCCTGCTCCACTCTGGGGTCCCCCCTGCTCTATGCATATGACCTCCTGTTAAGAGGTTGTTAGGATTGCTCCTGATTCCCCCCATGTGCCTTTATAGTGTTGCTATTGTCTAATGCCGCTTTGAGTCTGTTGTCTATGAGTTACCAGTTATGATCCTTATAGGTTATACTTCCTGACTTCCTCACACCTTCTAGGATGAAGTAAGATTTCTCTGCTCTCCCTCCCCATTGCCGAATAGCATAGGGCCTTACAAGTATATTAGGTTTTACAATTCTTTGATGTAGATCATAAGCAATCTGACTCACATCAATCGTTGGCTCATTGGTTACTTCACAATATCTTATTGTGTGAGATACAGGCTGTTTGGGGTGAAATAATATTACTGTTTTTCGGATTGACATCATTTCATAACAGCCACTTCAATAACAACAACAGCAACAACAACATCAACAACAAATTATAGCACACTGATAAAATGACACACCAGTGAGTAACCAACACTTGTCTGACTAAAAGGAAACAGAGAAGTCTCCTGGGAAAAATGATGCCATCATATACTTCATGAGCACGTGATGAGTTCTACTAGAGGAAAGAGATTATTTGGAAGCAACCAAACTGAGATAAAAATATCAAAAACACATGGGATACAGCTGAAAAAGCCAACAGACAATAAAAAAAAAAACAGTACAGATTGGACTGTTGGAATTACACTTTCCATGTTGGCTTCCTTATATGAGAGAGAACATATGGTATTTGTTCTTTTTTTTATTAATTCATTAATTACATTGTATTATGTGACACAGTTTCATAGGTACTTGGATTCTCCCCACCCCTCCCCAAACCTTCCCACCATGGTGGATTCCTCCACCTTGTTGCATAACCACAGTTCAAGGATGCTGGTATTTGTTCTTTTGTGATTGACTCATTTCACTGGGCATAATGTTTTCTAGTTGGCATCACCTGGTTTTAAATAAAATAATTTCATTCTTCTTAATAGCTGAATAATATTCCATGGAGTAGATGTACCACAGTTTCTTTAGCTACTCTTCTTTGGACGCACATCTGGTTTGTTTCCATGTCTTTGCTATTGTAGATTGTGCTGCTGTAATATAGGATTACAGATCCCCTTCTCATATGCAGATTTCACTCCTTTTGGGTATATTCCTAGGAGTGGGATAGCTGGGTCATATGGCAGATTTATTTGCAATTTTCCAAGCACTCTCCATACTGATTTCCACAGTGGTTGTACTAGCCTACACTCACACCAGCAGTGAAGGAGGGTGCCTTTCTCCCCACATCCACGCCAGCAGGTGTTGTTATTCGAGTTCTGAATGTAGGCCAGTCTCACTGGAGTTAGGTGGTACCTCAAGGTGGTTTTTATTTGTATCTCTCTGATGGCTAGGGAGTCTGAGCATCTTTTCATGTGTCTGTTAGCCTTGAAAAATGGAGAAACTTAGCATGTTCTTGGATTGGCAGGATCAACATTATCAAAATGACCATATTACCAAAAGCAATATACAGATTCAACGCAATCCCAATCAAAATCCCAGCAACATTCTTCTCAGAAATAGAAAAGATGATACAAAAGTTCATCTGGAATCACAAAAGACCACGAATAGCAAAACTATCCTGAGAAATAGAAATCAAACTGGAGGAATCACAATTCCAGACCTCCAGACATACTACAGAGCAGTGGTTATCAAAACAGTCTGGTACTGGTACAAAAACAAAGAAGAAGATCAGTGGAACAGAATAGAAACACCAGAAGGGAATCCACACATGTATAGTCAACTAATATTGGATAAGAAAACTGAAAACAATCCAGGTAAAAAACCTGGTCTATTCAACAAATGCTGTTGGGACAACTGGATAGCAGCTTGCAGAATGAAGAAGCAAGACCCACACCTGTCGCATTATACAAAAATCAGCTCTAACTGGCTCAAGGACCTAAATCTACACCCAGAAACCATCAAACTATTAAAGGAAAACATACAAAACACACTCCAAGATATAGGAACAGTGAAAGACTTCTTAGAAAAGATGCCTAAAGCAAAGACAATCAAATCCAAAATGAACAAATGGGACTACATCAAACTAAAAAGCTTCTGTACAGCAAAGGAAACAATTAACAAAGTGGAGAAGCAACCAACAGAATGGGAGAAAATTTTTGCATAGTACACAAGTGATAGGGGACTAATATCCAGGATCTACAAAGAGCTTCAGCAAAAAAAAAAAAAAAAAACCTAACAAAATGGCCAAAAGAAATGAGTATTTACATTTTAACTAGTCGATGGCCTTGATATTCAAAGAATACTGAGCATCGCATAGCCATTCATCTATTAGACTGTCATTAACTAACAGAAAAAATTTGTACTCCAGTATTTCCTACCTTATCTAAACTTATTTTCAAGTTTCAGTTTTGAAAATTCCCTGATGTTATGGTACTTCTAGCTCTACTTGTCGATATTTTATGCCATGTGTTCAACTTTAGATCTTGAGTAACAGTGCTTTAATGTTTACCTGGCATCTCTGCATATTGACTAAGCACTTTTTGAGGATTCTTCAATCTTGCATTTAGCCAAAGATCCTATTTCTACCTGATCATTGTCAGAAGGCTGCATACATCGTTTTGTTTCTGATTTAAGAAAAGAAATAGAAAAAACAAAGTACATTTCAGATGAATCTGTCTTGTTCTGATACTTTGTGATAGTAATACCAAAAATGGTTCCCTATGGCAGAAGTTGAATATAACACATCTGAACTATAATCCTTAAAATACATGTGCCTCAGGGCTGGCACTGTGATATGAGGAGTTAAACTGCAGCCCCCAGGGCTGGCCTTCATGTGGGATGCTGGTGTGAATCCCAATAGTTCCACTTCTGATCCAGCTCCCTACATGACCTGGGAGAGCAGTAGGAGATGGCCCAAGTGCTTTTAGACCCTGCACACAGCTGGGAAGCCTGGAACCAGCTCGGGGCTCCTAGCTTTGGAACTGCCTGTTGGCATTTGATAAACCAACCATGTATTGAAGACCCGTCTGTCTCTGACCCTGATTTTTTCTCTGCACTTCTGCTTTTCATATATACACATATTTGAATATATATACAGATTGCATATATGTTTGATATATAAATATACATATATTTGAAACACATAAATATGAAAAGGTCAATGTGCCTTTCTCTCATTCTCATTTCATTGGTACCTTCACTTGCCACTTGTGGTTACCTCAGTGTACAACTCTCTGCAGTTAGAGAATCAAAAGTTGCTCACGCTCCTTCATTAGCATCACTTTTCAGTACAGTGAGTTTCATATTTTACCTCCTAAATATTTTGTAAACAAGTTTATTTCTTACTTTTTTACATCATCCTTTGTCCAAGCCACCATCTACAAGCATTTTCACTGCAGCAATTACCTCTTTTTCTGATCTCTTCACTGTGATTATGTCCTTAGAATTTATTTTGTTAACAGCAGCTGAAGTTACATGTTTTTCGATACACATCATTATTATATTGAAACCACAATAAAAATTCCCTGCTTTACTTAAAATAAGACATAAATATTTTAGTGCAAATTGGGAAGAATTTACCTTATCATGCTTGGCCTATGGAATATGTTCAAATATTTGTTGAATGGATATGAATATTTTGCTGAATAGCATTTGAAAGGACTGTTCAATTGCTTAGCAGAAAGAATTAAGTATGTGCCAAGTAAACACTGCACAATGTTCACTTAAACCCATACATTGTATAAGTAAAAAAATTAATCCCTAGTGACAGTTAAATCATTTGTATCTCATGTGAGAATTTATCTTTTCAAACAATAGTAAGTGAACCTAACAAGTAATGAGGGTAGCAGTATAAAATATGAGAGAAACAAAAGCAATAACTATTTGACCTTAAGAATAGAAAAATAGTGAATAACTAAATATCAATTGTCTTAACGGGTTCCAGAAAACTCTAATGAAAATGCTAAGGAAAGAAGCCTTATGTAGCAAGTAGTTAACCCTGGTAGCTGTAGATATCCTTGATTTCACCTGCACAATGGACACACATTTGTCCCCAGTCCATTCCACCTTCCGAGACAGGGTAAAATGTGCAACTTTAAACAAAATCACAGAGCTTGGTGTTGTGGTGTAATGAGTTAATCCGCAGCCTGCAAAGCCAGCATCACTTACAAGCACCTGTTTGGGTTTTCTCACTGAGAAAACCAGCAGAAGATAGCTCAAATCCTTGAGTCACTGCACCCATGTGGGAGACCCAGATGAAGCCCCTGCGTCCTGGATGCAGCCTGGCCAAACCTTGGCTATTACGGCCACATGTGTAGTGAGCAAGCAGATGGAAGATCTCTCTGTGTCTTCCCTTCCTTCCCTTTTAATTTTTTTTCAAAAAAACAAAAAAATATATTAAAGCTTTAAAAACATAAGTTCATGCAGGAAGAACTGATACTTCAGTGTAATATTTTAAAGCAATTTTTAGGTCAGTAAAACTTAAATAGAAGAATACATACTAAAGTTCCCATATCTCCAACAGTGTTCTCTATTATTGACATCTTATAATGGTATGCCCTTTTTTGTCATAATTGATTAACCAATCCTAATAGATATGTTACTATCATCTGACCTTTTTACTAAAACTAACTAATGTTTTCTGCATGTACGATTTCTGTTCTCAAATGCCATCTGGGATATTTGTATAACATTTGATCACAATTTCTCATCAGGACAATGTTCAACTATTTCTTAATTCTCTATTACCTCAACAATATAAATGCTAATTTGTCAGGGGTGATGTGGTAGCTTCCTCGACTGCAGGTTGCCTGACATGCTTCACACCTGTTAAAGTAAGCATTTGGAGGAGATTTTGAATTAAACAGTGCTTTTTTCCCCTCTACTGCATATCTACTATTTGTACTGCCAACACACTTTTCAGTGTAGGGGTTTATCTTCAACACTAGGATGAGCATAGTTTTAGAATTTAATCTTTTTATTATAAAATCACTTTTCCCTTTTCAATCATTCCCTTTGAAGGCAGCCACTATGTGCAATCTGAATTTAAGAAAAAAGCAGTGGCCAATTTTCTGGAATAGCAGGTTTAGCTGCTGATTGCAATGTTTGTATCCCAAATCAAAGTGCTGGATTGCTCGAGCTGCTCCAGTTCAGATCTAACATCCTGTTAATGCAGCAGGGAAAGCATACAACGTGGCCGACATAATGGGGCCTCTGGTAGTTTACAGGGGACCTATACGGAGTTACAGACTTCCAGCTTCAGGCTATCCCAGATCTGGACCTTGGGGCCATTTGAAGAGTGAAGCAGCAGATAGAAGGTTCTCCTTCTCTGTGTGTGTCTCTTCTCTCTATATCTTCCTATTTTTCATATAAATAGTTAATTCATAGTAATAAAAAAAAGTAATAGAATTATGAACCGATTCTCTGGTGCTGGAGTCTGGATTAGTTATTCAGAATTCTTCTAAGTGGATAATTTATATACTGTTCTATTGTGTTTCTTTGCTTCTTTTGTTTGAGAGGCAAATGGGTATAAGTCACTCATTCATGAATTCATGCCTCACCCACTCATTAACACCATGAACAGAATAGACCAGGCTGAAACCAGGAGTACGATTGTAATTCAGTTACTTGAGGCATCACATCACCTGCTGTTGCCCATGACCTATGTTAGCAGGAAACAAACTGGGAGCTGGAGCCTGAATTAGAATCCAGACTCTCCAAGATGGGATATGAATATTCTAATCAGTAATTAGAAGGTCAGCCTCCAGAGCAAACACCCATATTTAGTTATTCAAAAACTTACTTATTACAGCTTGGACTCTGGGATATGAATTTGATATTTTAGATTTATAGGCAATTGTACTTTATTGACTTTTTTAAATTCAGGAACTTCTGACTTTGCCTACTGGGAGCATTTCCAGCTGGCTGTTCTGTCCCTTTGACATATTCCTTTTATTATGCAATGAGTGTGTTTAAAGTTTTTGCATATAAAATGCCTGTGTTGTACATATCCTGCTGTTAGATTTGGAATCAGTTGTTTCTATTCGCACTCTTTGTTCTTTCAGTGGTATTTGAAAGTGAGATCTGGCTCTAGGCATATGTCATTCTAGTGAGAGTGACGATGTTTCTAGGTGCTTTGGATTGAAAAAACAAGGAACAAAACACACACCCACACACACACACACACACACGGTGAGATTAAAAAAAACTCAGGAAAGTATAATTAAAAGTTAAGTTCATTTTGCTGCAATTTTTTTGGATTCATAAATTGTTTCCCTATAATATGTTTTCCCAGGATATTTGTCCACATTTATGGAATGCTATATGATATTTTATTTTATGTAATATTCAGTCAGGGTAAGTCTATTTAATTTCTTCCAACATTCAGCATTTCTACAGAGTTTACAAAATAGGAATTGCCAGGAACTGGGGAGGAAGTGTAAGGAGACAGGGGTTGAGGAAAGTTGATTAGTGGGTACTAAGATTTGTTTAGATAAAAGTAAAACATTACAGTGCTCTGTATAGTGGGGTAACTATAGGTGAAGTTGCTGTGTCCTGTTTCACTCTTACAGTAAACCTATAATGTTTTCATTATAAAGCATGATATATCATGAATACTAGACTAAAAACTATTGCTCTGGTCTGCCTATACAGAAATATCCTTGTAGAAGTGATCATTTAGTAGAATTATTCCTGCAGCCCTTTGCAAGATAAGTCTCACAGTATAACTAAAAGTAGAAACTCCTGCAGATGTTGAACATTTCAGTGTTGTGATGACAAAAAATGCCACCAAAGCACACCACGATTGGACCTTTTCATGTAAAGAATTTACTTACAGTATAAAGAAGGATGGGTGCAATCCATTTTCAGCCAGAAGGGATCAGTACTTGAAAGAACATTGCAAACAGTAACTTCTTGAGAATTAATGAGCAGGTTATTACATCAGTATCTGAAAATTGATTTGCGTTGGTCTTCTTTTTTCACTCCAAATGAATGCAGAAAGTACAATGAAACGTCAGAGTTCAGTGTGACAGCCTGCTTGGGAGATGGTTCGCTGGATTCCAGGAGCCTTTACAAGAGCCTGCTGGCAACTCTTGAAATCCTTCCTGGTGCTTTTGTAAGGCCTCCTCAGAGAGCAGTTTATATAAAGATTTCCCCCTTGGAATAAGGCAAATCAGGAATTTCAGCAATTTGAAGGGAGAACACATAAATGTCTCCTTGACAGAAATTTTGAATTTGGAATGCTTACTAAGTATATAAAGTTTTCTATGTGGTAAAACTCTTCAGCTGTCACTTTGTATGAGGAAAAGGGAAGTAAAAATCATAGCAACCAGCACAGAGAGGACAGCTTTCTTATTGTACATGAGACGTGAATAAAGGCTTACACTGTCTAACACTCTGAATGCTAGATTTCTTTTCAGTGTAAACTCTGCATATCCTCCCAGACACAGCTCATCATAGCTATTATTTAAAAACTAAACATATTTGGTCACAAATATGATTTAAGATATTATACATATCTGAGTCATTCAAAGTTTAGTTGTATTTGGGTCTTGCCACTCCCTTGTTTCCCTAGGAGAGCCAGTACTTTCCACTTCCCTGCTTGGAACATAAGTACTTAAATAACCTATTACATGAAGTAACCTATTACATGAAGTACAAGTTCTATAACGTGAAACCATAGTTCTCTTGTTCTCTCAGTCTGCTTCCTTTCTTCCCCCATGAATACTATCAGCCTTTTATATATATGTTCAAGGCAATTTATATGTATAGTTGTAAACTTACTGACAACACTAAAATCTTTTTTCCCTTAAAAACACCTCTGTCCTGTCATGTCCATCTACTTGCATACTTCTAACTGCTGAGAGGGGCCTCGTGCTGTCAGTACACTGCAGTTTGATTTCCCTTTGTAATACTAGTAGATATTTAGGATATAAATTCCCAACAGAGTTTTAGCTTTTAAAAATTGTAAAATAAATACAGGGAAGCTATCTAATTTTAATTGTACTATCCAAAATACAGGAAAATCAGCAGTTTCTGTTATCTGATTATATATAATTTACTTACTTATATTTATTTCCAGTCCGTATTTCCAGTTAGTTTTTCAGTCATATTGTTTCTTATGCATATGTGTATTTTTTAATAAATTGGGTGGCCTAATTGTCACACCCCATAGTAACTGCCACATGGTATTTTCTAGAAGGTAGTATTCATGTGATTTTTGAGCAATGACTTTTAAAATTTCTTCTAGTGTTATGAAATATAAAAATTTATATTTCATATAATAGGAAAGGATCTTTAGTAAAATCTTTTATTTCATAATTACAATGAAAATCTTTTTAATTTCTAAACTTCCATGGAAATTTCCTACTGTATGAGCATTGTAATCAAGTCATCAAAATTTGCTTTTTTTTAAAGATTTATTTATTTTTATCGGAAAGTCAGATATAAGAGATGAAGATTCACTCCCAAAGTGACCACAGCGGCTGGAGCTGAGCCAATCTGAAGCCAGAGGCCCGGAGGCTCTTCCGGGTGTCCCACGTGGGTGCAGGGTCCCAAGGCTTTGGGCTGTCCTCAACTGCTTTCTCAGGCCAGAAGCAGGGAGCTGGATGGGAAGCGGGGCCACCGGGATAGAACAGTGCCCATATGGGATCCTGGCGATTGCAAGGCGAAGCCTTCACCCGCTAAGCTATCGTACTAGGCCCTCAAGTTTGCTTTTTCAATGTTTTGTTTTTCTTAAGGTTAATTGTTTGAAAGCTGGAGTTACAGAGAGAGGCCGCATGGAGTGAGGTCTTCCATGTGCTGACTCACTCCCAAATGATCACAACAGCTGGTGGGCAAGAACAGGTCGAAATCTGGAGCCTTGAACTCTGTCTCTCACGTGCATGCCAGGGATCTAAGCAGTTAGGTGGTTGTTGTGTTATCTTTCCAGGCATATTAGCAAGGAGCTGAACTATAAGTGGAGCACCTGGGACTTGCCCTGCCATTCTTCTGGTATGCTGGCATCATAGCAGGCAGCAGTTTAATGTACAGCACCACAACACCAGCCCCTTCAACATTTTCACATTTTGGGGGTGGGGACGTCTATCTTTGTACAGCTCAGACAGGAACTTATATTATAGCTATATTTTTCTGTTCCTATTGAAAACTATTTTAATCGTTAATTTCTTCATGCCATGAAATTCATTAATAAATTTATGAAGAGTGAAATATCTTGACCCTTTATTGTGAAACACATTTTATGTATAACTTTCAGCTATGTTTATAAATGGACTTTCATTTTTTTTCTTCTTTTTTCCTTTCATTTGTTTTTTTTGTTTGTTTCTTTTATTTACCCTGTTTCTTTTTAAAAAAATATTTTATTTTTATTGCCAAGTCAGATACCTAGAGAGGAGGAGAGTAAGAGAGGAAGATCTTCTGTCTGATGGTTCATGCCCCAACCGGTGTCCATATGGGATTCCAGCATGTGCCAAGGAAGGACTTTAGCCACTAGGCTAGTGCACTGGGCCCTATTTTCCCTGTTTCTTTATCACACATTCTGTCAACTTTGTCAGCTTTTAATTCCATAATTAAATAAATCAATCTTTTATGTTAAATAAATAAACCTTTAAAAACAGAAATAAGTCCAACTGTCATTTCCTCCTGCCTTCCCACATTCCCCATATTAAATTCATCTGGGACTTTTTTTTAATCTATAGATAAAAACATTCAAATTATATATAAATATGTGTATATCACTTATACATTAATATAAGGACATAAATATATATTTGTTATACATGATTATATTATACATGTGCTGTATTTTATCAGTTTCTTTGATTATTATGATCTTTACAAATTTGTTTTAAATCATTCTTATTTGAAAGGGAAATTTGACAGAGAGAGAAAAAGAGACAGAGGGAACTCTTCCATCTGCTAGTCAATTCCTAAAAGGCTGCCAAGGCCAGAGCTGGGCATGTCTGAAGCTGGGAGCAGGAACTTCTTTTGGGGCTCCCACGTGGGGACAGAGGCCCAAGGTCTTTGGCCATTCTCTGCTGATCCCCCAGGCCATTAGCAGGGAGCTAGATCAGAGGTGGAGCAGCCCAGAATTGAACTGGCACCCATGTAGAATGCTGGCAATAACAGACAATTAGCTTGCTGTGTCACTGTGCAGGTGCCATTATTTTAAAATCCTGTATTTTGTTATTTCTTTATGCTATAGGGTGCTATTTTAGTGCTAATTCTTTCATGAAGGTCAGTTTTTTTTTTTAATTTAACATACATTTTTTAAGTGCTAGATTTTTTTTTAGATTTATTTATTTGCGAGACAAAGTGTTCTTTCACTCCATCCATGGTGGAGTGACCAAGGCCAGGCCCAGCTGAAAGCAGGATCCAGAGGTTACATCTGGATCTCCCACTTGTGTGGCAAGAGCCCTTGCACTCAGGCCGTCCTCTGCTGGTCTCCAAAATACATCAGCAGGGAGCTAGATTGGGTAGCTGGCACTTGAACTCACATCCGTGTGGGATGTTGGCAATGCAGGCGGTGGCTTAAAAGGCTAGGTCACAACACCAATGCTACATTTTAGTTGTTTTTTTTTTTTTTTACTGTGTTCTATTCATATTTTAGATAATAAGGTTGGATGAACATGAAATAAGTGTTTCTGATGTCTCTGAGATGAACGGATGCTGTTGCTTCACAATGCAGTTTCTTGATGGTCTCTCAATACCTTTCTGCCTTTAGATATATTCCTGTTCTGGAAGTGTAGTAGACTCTGCGTTTGCTTGTTTACCAAGAAGGCATAAATTCATTTTTCACCCTACTACTTAATGTTTCTATGAAATATATAGTTACCCTCCTAGATTAATTCTGTCTTCCAAATTTTAATCCATTTTTAAAATCCATTAGATCTTTCCCTTTGAAGTTACAAGCTTCCGAGTTAGTTTTAATTAGCCTATCTCATTTTCAAGCTTATATACATTATTTTTTAATTAGAAAATATACCTATTTCATTGATGCATCATAGTTGCTTCCTAAAGATACATTGAGCTGTTGGACTTTTAAATAATCATATACAAATTAGTTTAAACTAAATCTTAAAAAAAATAAGGTATTTTCCTTCAAACAAATGAATAAATGATATAAATTTATCTAAATTATGCATTTAGATATAGTTTCTGATACAGGACGCATTTACATGTATAGAAAATATGTATTATCTCATATAATTAACTTGCACTAATATGTAATTTTGCATAATATATACATATTTATCCAGTTTTGTAAAGCTGAGAGAAGTATAGTGAGGTTAGCATTAGGTGTGTTTCATATAGCTATTGTTCTTGACATATTTCCAATTTTAGCAATTTTACTGAAAATGACTTTTGGATTTTTGTAATATGCATTTTGTAATATGCAAATTGTAGATACTGTCCCCAAATAGTAGACTTAGATTTATGGTCATATAAATATGTTGCCTCTTAGATCACTCATATTAAATTTTATACTCGATTTATTTAGAGTATTGTCATATAACATAGTGTCTATTGAGAGTTGTTTGGACTTTAAATTTCTCTAGTGTACTGCCCTCCCCCCCCATTAAATTCAGGGAGCTAGGCCACAAAGCAGTCTAGCAAGACATGCTTGATTTGTATAAGTTTGCTCCCAGTGTAAACATACTCCTTAAAAATATTTTTGCTTTCATTCCTTCTTTTATTTCCTCAGGATTTATACCAATACATTATCAAGTATTAGAAAAGCCTTTGAATTTACTCTCCTATGACAACTATTTAAGGAATTTGCTTGACCTTGCAATGTCCTCTGTTTGACACTGGGAGAATTTAATAAAAATGTCTTTGCTATATCTTGATTTATATTCACCTATAAAATATGGAAGGCACTATATTCTTGACACTGTATCACTTTGATTCTCTAGTAGAAAAAGACAATAGATCTTTGGATGACTTGTTAGTCGATTAACTCATCTTAGACAATTTCTTGCCACTGTGTTCATGACTTTTTTTAAGGCTTTTTTTTAATTTGAAAGGTAAAGTTACAGGGAGGACATGGAGAGAGAGAGTCAGGGAGAAAGAGAGTCAGAACTTCCTTCTACTGTTTCACTCCCAAAATGGCTGAAATAGCAGGACTGGACCAGGAAGATGCTTGGGGCCAAGGACTTCTTCCATATCTCCCGCATGGGTGCAATGGCCCATGAACTGGGGTCATCTGCCACTGCTTCCTCAGATACATTAGCAAGGATATGGATCAGAAGTGGAGCAGCTGGAACTCCAACTGGAACCCATATGGTATGCCAGTGCTACAGGAAGTGGCTTACTCTGTTATGCCAAAATGTTAGCCCTGTCTGTAACTAATTTTACCGTATTTTTAGGTTCATAATTTATTCTGTTTATGTATTACTTTATCTTCCTTAATACTATAAAGTAGTGGTAAAATGTGGCATAGAATATAATTTTTGAAAACTTTCGTATGAAACTTACCATGTCAGTGTTCCAATCAAATAGATATTGAAGTAAAATTAAGGTAATAATGTTTTATTAGCTTATTATTTTTATGTCTTTATCTAGTCCCTTTATATAAATAAAATTCTCAGACATTTTTGCAGTTTAATATTTTCATTGATAAGTACAGAAGGTCAGATATGATCTTTTGAAGATTTCTCCCGTAGTTTTAATGACTCATAATTTTAAAACACAGTGTAGCTAGCTAAATGCTCATATTTTATTCTCTACTGGGATGGGTGTTTTTTGAAAATATTCAGAACAAAATATACTCTACGTTAAAAATCTCTCTATAGGTGAGATGTACTTTTACAGTGTTACAGAGCGGAGCTAAACCTAAAGAAGCTAGAGCTGAAAAAGAAAGAAAGAAAGAAAAAAAAGAAAAGAAAAGAAAAAAAGAAAAAGAAAGAAAAGGAAGAAAGAGAGAAAGAAAAGAAATCTAAATTCTGTAATCCCATCACAATGAGTTCTGCTCATTTCTTGAACTGCTACAAGTTTGGGCACAGTAGCATGACTCTCAGTGAGCGTGCATACTACATTCCGGGTAACACTGCCCCACCCTTACGAGACATCATTTTGAAGCCACTGTTTCAAGTTCACCCAAACCTAGATTACTCTAACGTTGTGTGAGTGTGGTGCCTGAACAATACAGAACCCCTTTCTTATTGAATGGGTCCATTGGCTCTATAGGATTCTGTGTTCACAGGTCAATTAATCTAATGGCACTTGGAGAGTGGTACTAATTAGGTCTTGCAGACAGGTAAGAAAGAACAATGCCACAACATGCTTTTGTTGCATCCCAGATAAATTTCTATCTCTTTTGAGATGAAAGGCTGCAACATAATTAACTTGTCAAAAGGTGCGTTGATCTTTGAAAGATGGTGGCCTGGGGGAAGATTTAGGATAATCCATTTCTAGCAGGTAGGCAGCAGCAATAATAAGTTTTCAGAAATAGGATTAATTCCCTTTCTGTCTAGGCATAGTCTGATTTTCAGCCAATAGTATGACTTAGATAATGGTATCATTGTAGCAGCACAAAGTATGGCTAAAAATACAGGTACTACTTATTGCTTTCTAAGTCTTTGGATAGGGCCTTATTTTACTCTAGGCTCTCTTATGTGTTTAATCATAGGATAATGTCCACTCACTTCCTGACCATGGCAATGGATCCAACCATATGCTTCTCCTATGAATGTCCTCCTATCAAATCTTCCCATGTATCCCTTTCCAGTATTTTTGAAAAGTAACCAATTGTTACGTACATTATAGCTTCAGAACAAATCTCTTAGCAGACGAAGCAGGTAACGAGAGGACAGTTTTAGAGAATTTCCATTTATCACTGTTTCTATGAGGCACCACAGAGTGGTGTTACAATACAGCTGTCACCCCTGTTCAAACTGCATCAGCTACTGAATGTAATCATCCTTTGCAGATGGATGCTAATGGAACTACTATGCAGCTGTTTGTGTAATGGAAGAGAAATAAATTAGGAGAGGATTGGTAGATAACATGAGGGTCTCAACTGCTGTCTGTGTGGACATAATGTGCCCTATGCTTCTATTTTGTAATGGATATGCTACATTGTACAACTGCTTCCAGCTGGGCCTCTCTAGTCTGTATCTTCGTGGTTATGACAAACATCAGCTTACAGAACTTTCTCTACAATCAGTTCAGACAATCTGTTTCCCCAGGAGCCAGTTGGCATACCAGAATCCATTTTTAAGAGGAATTTGATCTTCTGAATGTACTGAGATGGGCTTGTTCAAGAGAAACTTATTTCCACATTTTGATTCATTTGTAAGCCTTACTATAAATTCCATATGATGTCTTTTCCAACACAAATATCTGTAACGCTATGAATCATAAAAACCAAGGGACAAAGCATTTTGCATCTCCATTTGAACTTGCTCCAAAGTGTTTGTTTATTCTCTGTTTCACCCAAATCATCAAATATATTGGATCACAGGTGTCTTGAAGCACTCTATAATACATGTACTTTGCATTCTCTATGCTAGTGTGGGGCAGGAGATGGAATCACTTAACTTAGAAGGAAACACCATGAACACAATTCTGATTCAGCCCACCAACTTCCTCTTGGGCATGCTTAATTGGTTTTTTGCTTCTTTTAGTCACAGTACTTTTCCCCCCAAGATTTATTTATATCATTTCAAAGGCAGGTTTACACAGAGGCAAGGAGAAAGGCAATGAGGAAGGGAGAAGATGGGGAGAAGAGCTTTCATTCACTGGTTTGCTCCACAAATGGCTGCAGCAGCTGGAGCTGAGCCAATCTTAAGCCAGGAACCAAGAGTCTCTTCTGGACCTCCCACATGGTTGCAGGTGCTCAGGGATTCAAGTCATCCTCCATTACTTTCGCAGGTCATTACCAGGGAGCTAGATTGGAAGTGGAGCATCCAAGTTTGTAACCTGTGCCCATGTGAGATGCTGAGGATTAGTATGCTAAGCCAATGAGCCTGCCTGCCCCTAGCCACTGTACTCTCATGAACCCTTCATCTCCATCGCTATCATGGAGTCTTAATCTGTAACTGTGTCTCCTCCCAGCAGCTATGGACTTTAAGGAAGAGAGGAAGAAAGCTCTTCCATCCACTGTTTCACTCCTCAAATGGTCAAATGGCCAGGGCTAGACCACATCAAAGTCAGGAACCAGGAACTTCTTACAAGTCTCCCAAGCAGGGGTAGGAATTCAAGCTCTTTTGCATCCTCCGCTGCTTTCCCAAGCACATTAGCAGAGAGCTGGCTAGAAGTGAAGCATTCAGTAAACAAATCCAGCCCATATGGGATGCTAGTATTTCAGGGATCAGTTTAATGTGCTAAATCACACCATTAATTCCAAATTATTGAATAAGTTGGCTCGATAGGAAACTTTAAAATTATTTACATGTCATATGCCAAGTCCTAGAGATGCAAACAAACAAAAAACAAAACAAAACATGCATTTTCTTCCTCTAGGAAGTTTATCTTATGATCCATCCAAAATGCACATGCAATATAAAATCAAAGTCCTTAGCAAAATTTCAAAATATGGTTGAATTTAAACTTGGGAAAGGTTATGTAAAGAGATTTGCCAATTCCTTTTATATATGGTAATTTTAAAACTATAATGTAAATTATGAGATTATACAATTCACAACTAAAACAAAGTCACCATTTGGAATCCCTGTATCCCAATATCAGAATGGCTTGGATTGGATCTTGGGTCCATTTTCACTTCTAACTTGCTGCCAGTGTACACCCTAGACGGCAACAAGTGATGCTCTAAGAATATGTGTGCTTGACTCCCAAGTGGGAGAGATCGACTGAATTCTAGGCACCTCTGGACAATTATCCATTAAATCAATAGATGGAAGATATTTCTCTCCTCTCTCTCTCTCTCTCTCTTTCTCTCTCTCTCTCTCTCTGTTTCTCACTCTCTGCCTTTTGCTCTTACTCTGTCTCTTGCCCTCTGTTTTCTTGCCTCACTATATTCCCCCATTTTCCCTCGCTATCTTCCCTGACTGTCCCATTACCCCTCTTCTCATCCCCTGTCACTTTGTCTGTTATTCAAATTAATAAAACTAAATTTTAAAAATCCATCATGACTCTTAGTTTGCTACTTTTGTGTACTTTTGAGAAACTTGCACATTATACCCAGTCCAATCTAGCCAGTATTCTCATATAGAGTGTAAAATCAGTGTGATTTGTAACATTGATTCTTTTGGCTTAAAATATTCTCCCATTCCTCATGGGTACCATTCACACATTAGCTTCTTGACATTTCTGCTGTTACCTTTTTCTCTATGTCTTCCAATAGCATCTCAAGAAAGGAAAACCAGAATGTAATAGGACTTTTGAGCTGCCTTAGTCGGCAACTTTAAATGCTTATTACTAGCTTACATGTCTGTTCAAGTTTGCTTAATGTTGAAAGCAGCTGGCAGTATGTCAGTCTGCAGTAAAATATATTTGCTTTATACAGGAGAAGTAAAGCTAGCCATAAATTCTCTCTTATTCACTAAATTATGAGATGAATGGAGTTTATTTCTGACTTCTCTAAATGCAGAATGTTCTGTGGTTGCTTAAATCAATAGAATCTGAAAGTTGTGGTACTCTACAAGTTTTTGGCAACTTTTGGGTTTTTTTATTTTGTTTTGTTTTTTGTTTTTGTTTTTGTTTTTGGCAACTTTTGAACAGGACAAGTAGAATGTGCACTTTTTTATTGTGAAGTTGTGTCTTGCCACATTAGCCATCAGAGCCTCATTATTGTAGTTTGAGGGGTGCAGTTTGCATGCCAAGGCTGTGATGACAGCTCAGCCAAAATCATGATCAGTAGTCCTAGCTGTGTGCTCAGCTGACTACCAGCATCGACTGCCAATCATGTGGATGTGCCATTTTTTCCAGACTTTTATTTTTTTAAGACACAGCTGCAGAGAGGGACACACACATACAGAGAGAGAGAGAGAGAGAGAGAGAGAGAGAGAGAGAGAGAGAGAGAGAGAGAGAGAGATAGCAAAAGAGAGAGGGAGTTTTCATATTCTGACTCACCCCCCAAATTGCCACACCAGCTTGGGCTGGGCCAGGATGAAGTCAGGGTCCAACACCTACATAGGGGTTTTGAAAGTGGCCATAGGCTCCCAAGCACTTGGGTTATCCTTTGCTGTATTTCCTAGGGCATTGGCAGTGGGCTATATCCGAAGTGGATCAGGACAGACTTAAAATAGCGCTCCTGTGAGATGCTGTTGTTACTGGTGGCAGCTTAAGCTGCTGTGCCACCATATCAGCCTTGGATTTGTTGTGTGGTTTGTCTGACTTGTTGAGCATTCAGATGATTTATAAACTTATACTGGCATCTAATTCCAGCTGTGAGAATGCTCTCTGCAGGAAGTTCCTGATCAATCCTATCATGCCCCCAAAATGTGGGGACAATCTATATTTCTTGGTTTGTCTGTTTTTATGTAATTTAGGTGGGGGAGATGTTTCAATAATCAATGCACATAAATAGAAGGGGTAGCAACTTCAGAGATGCTTACTTTCACAAGAACTTTCAAGGGCTCTGCATTGAACTTTTCACTCATAACTTCCTGTTGTTTTACATTAGGAATCTGCCTCTGATTTGATATGCCTTAGATAACTACTGTATGTCTAGCTATCTTGTTTCCTCAAACCTTTCTTCCATTCTACATTCTAGCTTGCTTCCTTCATTCTTCACTACCCCATCCTTCCTGGAGTAGATCTTTCTAACCTAGGAAACTCTAGCACTCAAAAGTTGAAAATGTCCATTCAAATGTAGTATTTTTACTTCGTGACCTTTTCTTGATTTTCAGCTAGCAATTATTTGTGAAGGCAACTGTGGAGCAGACTATAAAAGATAATGCCATTTATACCATGTGGCACATGATCTTTGCAGTTTACCAGAGGTACTCAGCAGAAATCCATTTCTCCTTTTTCAGTTTGGTGTCTAAGAACTTCCCTGGTGTGGCCTTACCTGCAGAGTGAAACCAAAGGTTCCATTCCATCACAGCTCCCATGTCCCAGACTGGCCTAGTGTGCTGAAAACATAAAATCTTCATGTGACAGTATAACTCATTGGGCTTATGCTCTCGAGCACAGGAATCTGACGACAGCATAGGAACATGATTCCTCTGGTGGTTGCTTTTAAACATTGCTTCTAAACAATGCTGTGTTTAATTAACGCCATCTGTATCAAATCTCACAGATACTTTTACATCTTCTCATGCTATAGCAGATTTTCTCAAAATAGATAACCTAATTTCTTAGTCAATAGGCTGTGTTTGCAGAAATGAAACATAAGGAAAAAATGAGTCACAATTATGCAACAGAAAAGGACAAGGAAATGCCAAATTTGTGCTTTTGTTTAGTTTTTAACATGCTAATCAAGGTGTAGGATCTGCAAGGTTTGCAGAGGTCAGTACATGTGAATGAAGAGGTCTCTTCAATAAAGTCTAACAAGAGAAAAGCATCTTTTCTAACTTACGTTGATTCATAGATTCTAAATCATTACAGCGAACAGTAGTTAGTAGTGACAAAGAGCTAGCATTCTGTCTCATCCTTGTAGAGAAATTGGTCATCCAGGAGGGGAATTAAATTTGTTGAAGAATCATTTAGTCAAAGTTGGAAAACATATGTTAAATGCAAGCATTACCAACAAAAACTGCTTGGAGTTAAATAAGAAGATATTCAATTTAGTTTCAGTCTCTACTGACCTTTATGTACTAACTTTCTAAAGTAAACCTCTTAGGAAAGAAAGCAAATGGATGGAGTAGCAGTTAAGAATCAACTTTATAAGCCTTAACAAAACTATATTATTTTCACAAGGGTGATCTAATTAATTTATAATTTATAATTTTTATTACTTTTAAATTTTAGCTAAGTGTGACCCTGGATTTAGTGGAAAGATATGAGAAACAGAAATAAATAAGTATATTTTAATCTTCGGTAAATATTGAATATGTAAATATTATGCATAGTGTTCCCGACTTAGAATTAGGAATGATACAAGGAAGGAATGAGAATTAGTCTCTTTGTTACACTCTGCTTTGTTGGCTAGAGAGCAACTAGATTAATGAATGGCTTCATTTAGTACCAGAAAATGTGCTGAAAAACAGACATATATCCAAGATGTTACAAACACATAGCAGAGCACTTCAGTTCCAAGCTGGCTAGGAATCAATCACGTGGAAAGTGACATTGGGTGAGCCTAGCACTTCGCTCTCTGGTGCCCAACCCCATTCATGACACATATTGAATGCTTAGTGAGTATATATTGACTCATTCCATGCAATGATATAAAGCAGTTTGCAAAGAGAATAATTCTGTAAAAAGATGGTAAGAATTCTGTGAAAGCACACAAAAAAATGAGTTGTTACTATAAAATCGATATTTAATTCAGTATCAAGGGCAAGCTTAAATTATAAGATACGTATGAGCTGTCCAGTAACTGTAGTGCTTCCCACGTTTGTTCCACACAAGTATAACCTACCCTGACCGGGAATGAACATACAAGTACAACATCATTTATCAAGGGATCTGTTTTGTGTGTAAACCACTCTAATCTCTTTTCTGATAAGTTTGTCACTTTTACTATACTTTTTATGATAAAAATGCATATATTTTAAGGATTTATTTACTGTTACTGGAAAGAGATCTACAGAGCAAAGGAGATCTCTCTTTCCCTAAAATAACAAAATATTTAGAAAAATGCAGTACAAATAGAATGTGAGCCTTTGCCCCAGAATGGATACCATCAACAACTTTGTTAAGGTCATGTCCACCAGGATGTCCACTGTAAGTTGGTGTTTTCACTTTGAAAAATAACACATTGTTATCTAAATATATGGAGACTGCATAGAATTCTTGCTTTTTCCATCAAATACCCATTTGCTTTACCATTCACTGAACAGTATAATTTTAGCTTCACAATGCTATTGTAATGACATTCCTTTCCCTTTAACCTCTGTTTTAGTGAAGCCTCCTGGATTCTTTTATGTAAGTGAATGACTGATACTAACTCACTGTCCTTCCTCATAATGATACATAAGGGTTTTGTTGTTCTTGTAGTACACATTTTTTGAGGGCTCCTTCAACTTGATTGCTATGTGTCCTAATGGCATGTTTTCTTCATTCTCTGAATATGTTTTGCTTTATGGCATCTCTAGGTGTTCTAGTGTCTTCTGATGCCAGAGTTGACCGCTCCTGCAAAGATCCTTGCTTTCAGGGCATAGGCATGACTCACCACAACTGATGTGCCAAAGTATTAAACACCATCAGCACATAGAGTTTAGCTCGACAGTCTCATTCCTTTCATACTTCATTCTTGTAAGCACAGAGTATACAGAAAATAGTTCCAGAATGGCTACTGATAACCATGGTTATGCACTGTATAATACTGTGCTTAGTATGGGAGAATGTGTAAACCACACACAATACACAAAAGAGATGAGAAACTTAAGTAAACGCCCTCTGGTACAATCTCCTTCCATCCGGAGAGTGGACCATGCTATACAAGTGGTGTGGATAGGAACTGACGTTGTGAGGGTTAGGCTTCCCTTTGAGATCTTGGCATCCTCCATTGGAGTGTCAGTTTGAGTGCAGGCTGCACTGCTTCCTATCCAGCTTCATGCTAACTTTCCTAGAAAGGCAGCTGATGACTTCATCTGCTTGGTGCTTGGGTTTTTGCAACCTAAATGGAAGACAGGCTGGAGTTCTTCGCTCCTGAATTTAGCGTGGCCCATACCTGTCTTTTGTGTTCATTTGGGAAATGAACTAGTAAAGGGAAGATTGTTTTTTCTCTTCATCTTAAACTAACCAATAAACCCTTATACAAAGGATATGAATACCTAGATTCTCTAACTTCTTCTCCACTATTTAGTAGTAAACTGGGTTTTTTGACATGCCTATCTTCTTTTAGCACCTTGTAGCTAATCCATTGACCTCATATTTTAGTTTGGATGAACACTTGTTAGATCTATCTCTCAAGACTTTGACATGTTAAACCGCATAATGCTTGAGAGCTGAGAAGACTTGGGATGGCTGTCACCATATGCCATTATCTTCACCTGAAAGCATGAAGGATACTTCAGGCAGGTAGTACACATGAAAGACAGGTTTACTGGGGGCAGGCATTTTCCCCAGTGATTCAAATGCCAGTTAAGGAATAGGCATGTGGTATAGTGGTTAAGTCACAGTTTGGGGTACCCACATCTCGTATCCAATAACTGAGCCTTGAAATTGAATCGCAGCTCCACTCCCAATTTTCTCTTCTTGCAGATGCAGGCTGTGTGCGAGTCATCAGGTGTTGGAGCAACTGTTGGGTTCTCTTCCATACACACGGAAGAATTAGACTGAGTTGCTCTGACCCAGAGCTTTTGGAGAGTGAACCAGCAAAGGGATCTCTCTCTCTCTCTCTCTCTCTCTCTCTGTCTTTCTCTTTCTCTCTTTATCCTCTCTGTAATTTCCAATCACATGAAATAAAGACACATATTAACCATTTTAGAGATGCCAAATAAGATTGCCAAGACCCATCTTCTTTGTGTTGGACTAGTGGCTTTGCTTCCTGACTCTAACTCTGGCATACCTTGGGAAGTAGTGTTAACTCCTTAAATCACTGCATTTTTGCCACTCATAGTGGAAATCTAGATTCCTTTTCTGGCTCCTGGCTTCAGCCCTCCAGCCAAGCATTTGCAGGGATTTGTGAAGTCATTATTCAACAGTTGCTCAATCTCTTTTTCTTTGTCTTGTTTCATCTTAGATAAGTAAAAATAAATTCATCTTTAAAAAAATGTGAGTTAATTTTGATCGAATTTTTTAAAACATGATTTTTTTCATAACATGCATTTTCAAAAATATATTGAAGATCCTGCATATACATGAATCCAAATTTTTGTTGCAAGAAAAAACTTTTATTTTTGAGAATTGGCCTTATACAAAATTAATCTAAATTTCATAAGACATTTAAAAACTTTATGGGACATTTATAAAATGTATACAGCTTATCAACATTTTAATAAAATTCTAAATACTACAATTTAAAAATAGTTATTTATTTTGCTTGAAAAGCAGATTTATCGAAAGAGAAGGAGAGAGAAAGTGAGCAGCCATCCCAGTGGTTCACTCCCCAAATGGCCACAATGGTCAAAGCTGAGCCAACCTGAACTCCAGGAACTAGGAGCTTCTTGCTGGTCTCCATGTGGGAACAGGGGCTTAGGGACTTAGTCCATACTCTGTTGCTTTCCCATGCAGTTACCATGGAGTTGGATCAGAGCTGGAGCTGCAGGGATGACAACCGGTACCCATATAGGATGCTGAAACTGCCGGCAGAGGTTTAGCCACAATTCCTAAAATCATTATAAATTTTAGTCTATTGTTTTTAAAATTATTAAAATGTATATTAATAGTATATAAAACTTATATAAAACACAAAACTATATATAATTTTCCAAGAATTTTATAAAAATTTTGAAAAAAACTTTTTAACACATTTATGAAATTTATATATCAGGTTATCAGAAGGCTGTACTCAAATATAGGGCAAGGTCTCTGAACTCAAGCACTCTCAAGAGCTATGGGCATCCCAAGTCACATTTTAAACATTCTGCTAAGCAGGTGATCTTAAAATTTTAATTGGTTCATGTTGGTGGCCTTGTGGGTAAAACAGCCACCTGTGTTACTGCCATAATATGTGAGAGCTGTTTCCTATCATGGCTGTTGCACTTGATGATGATGATGATGATGATGATGATGATGATGATTGGAAAGTCAGACACCCAGAGAGGAGAAGAGACAGAGAGGAAGATCTACCCTCCGATGATTCACTCCCCAAATGGCCATCCCCCACATTAATCCCCGGTTGGAGATGAGCCAATCGAAAGCCAGGAGCCAGGAGCTTCCTCCGGGTCACCCATGCAGGTGCAAGGTCCCAAGGCTTTGGGCCAACCTCCACTGCTTTCCCAGGCTACAAGAAGGTAGCTGGATGGGAAGCGGAGCCTCTGGGACATGAACTGGTACCCATATAGGATCCCAATGTGTACAAGGTGAGGGCTTTTGCTGCTAGGCTACTGTGTCAGGCCCCTCTCTTCCACTTTTAATCCCACTTTCTGCTAACAGACTAGGGAAAGCAGAAATTTTTGACCTTAATATTTGAGAACACTG
The DNA here is from genome assembly GCF_030435755.1 of Ochotona princeps. Classification (NCBI taxonomy): domain Eukaryota; kingdom Metazoa; phylum Chordata; class Mammalia; order Lagomorpha; family Ochotonidae; genus Ochotona; species Ochotona princeps. Next base: position 14,787,154 of record NC_080836.1, read on the forward strand.
TCTCCCAAATGAGAAATCTGGATGGATATTCCTGTTTCTGTCTATCCTGAATGGTCCATCTGACCATTTTGGCAATTTGGGATGAGAAAAAGCGGATGGAAGAACTTGCCCACTTTCTCTGTGATTCTGTTAAATAAATAAGTGCATCCTTTCCTAAAAAGAAAGTAATTGATATTGAGGAAAATCAACCAAAATAATTTAAGAAATTATATCCATCCAGTGGTTCATTAGTGCTACTATTTAGTTTATTTGATTCATTAAATAATTGATTTCGCATTTTTTCTTCCTCCTTAGTGCAAACACCTGTGCAAACTCCTGACGTATTTATGTGTTATAAGTTGGAGAAATCGAGACATAAATTGAAGGGTAGAATCATTGATTTAATCCATGCAAATTCATGTAATTTGAATTAACTGAGAAAGTCATTGTTTTCTCTCCAATATCTAACGAGCTGTCTGGAAATATTTGCATTTCTCTAATATGAACAAAATTTTCATGTAAACTACATGACATTCTAGGCAAACATTTTTTCTCTGAAAAAGATGATATGCAAAATATGTTATATATAAAATGAAACAGAAAATATAGGCCTTAGACTTGGATTCCCCATATAGGCTAGAAATATTACGTTGCTCATATAATTGAAGCCAATGTTATATATTTCTCTCATAGACTCTTTCTGTTTAGATATTCCATTTCATATTTGATGGTTGCAATACCAATGCATCAGGAAATATTTATTCAGTATATTAGTTCAACCTGTATAAATTGTTGTCAGAACTTGATTGGCTAAGCGTATCTTCTCATGACTATGTCTAAGAATGTCTCTGCATGATACGCTCATTTACAATGAAGTGACAGTTTCCTTTTCCGTCCCTATAATTAATGGTCATCCTCCTTAACTATACATGTTTATCTTACTTATTCACTCTTATTTTGAAATGTTTCATTCCAATTTTATAAGCATTTTAAAATAAAAGTGAGATTTAATATTACTTTTAATGTTAAGACAAAAAGCAGACAGAGAAAGGGATTTCTGTTTGCTAGTTCACTCTCCAAATGACCCTGGTGTCTGGAGTTGGGCCATTCTGAAGACAGGATCTGGAAACTTCTTCCAGGGCCCTTCCATGGACGCAGGGGCTCGTTGACTTGGGCCATATTCTACAGCTTACCCACACACAGGGAGATGGGTTGGAAGCAGAGCAGCCAAGATCCAAACTGGTACCCAGCTGCAGACTTGCTACAACAAACACCTGGCTCCTTGAGTATAATCTCATTCAGAATGAGTGTTGCATACGTAATACTCCTGCAGCATCTTCCAATGTGAACATCTCAAAACAGAAAAATATTATCTGCTGATGGGTACATAAAAGATCTAGATTTTGCAAATTATATAGTTCCCAGGAATTTCTATCATTGAATCTTATAGTTTAAAAAAATCCTTTAGGTTTATCTTGTTGAAATTTCAATTGAGTCTGAGAAAAAAATACCAGCAAGTCATAACATATGTGTTGAGGGATTGCAATCAAAAAGGAGTTCAATGAAGAGTAGTGACCTTCCAAAATGAAGCCCTTTGAAGGTCATTTCACCCTTAATCCTTTATGGTATAGAGTCAGCATCTACTTCCCTGTAATGCACCCCTTCTCTGTATATGGGAAGCTGTGCAGACCTAATCTACATTTTCAACTCTTTCCAGAATGGAGTGTGCGTTTTGTAAGAAGTACCAGATCAGATTCTGTGGGGTAAACAAGTTTACCTTCTAGGGGGAAGAAATAATCTTGTGCTAACTTCATAGATGGCTGAAAATAATTAACTCACAGTCTGTGTAACTACATTCTAATAGTAGGTCAAACTTTTCTAAAATATAAAAATCTAAGCATGTGATCATTGATAATTTATTGCAGATAGTCTACTCTTAGGGAATATTTTTCTCACAGCATCTTTGTGAATTAAAATGCTTGTGAAACGCATATTCCCGTGTGTGTGTGTGTGTGTGTGTGTGTGAGGTACTCTTAGGAGCCTCATTATTGGTGAGTGATAGTGTCAGTACCAGCTTTCTAAAGAAGACTCAGCAAAGAAAGCAATTGGGAAATGGTGATGGACGTGCCTTAAGAAGACTGAGGGTAGTTAGTAACAGTCGGAAGCCCAAGGAATGATCAAGATAAGAAGAAAAAGACACATATAAACATTTATAGATATTGGGCAGAATTTGAAGTCTCAAAATTTCTGAGTGATTTAGTACTAAGTTTATTAAAATAAATATATCAAACTTCTTCAGTAATAGGTGAGTTATCCAATAATTTTATTCCCACAGAAACCAACTGTGAGTTTCTCTAAATGAAATGATGCAACAGTTTAATTTCTAGCACAAACTTTGTGTACTACCAATGGCTTTTTTGTTTAGCTTTTTGAATTGTTTATTTTTATTAATATAAAAAAAATGCCCAGCACAATGACTCAGTTGACTAATCCTCCCCCTGCAAGCACAAGGATCCTATATAGGTGTCAGGTTGAGTCCTGGCTGCTCCACTAGTCATCTAACTGGCTGCTTGTGAACTGGGAAGGCATCGGAACATGGTCCAAGTCCTGGGTACCCTGTACTCATGTCAGCAGACCTAGAGGAGGTTCCTGATTACTGGCCTCAGATCAGCTCAGACCCAGACATTGCATCCTTTTCAGAATGAACCAATGGATCAAAGAGCTTTATATCTCTTCTCTCTGAAAATCTATATTTCAATAAAAGTAAATAAAATTATATATATATGCATATATATGTCAAGAATACATTTTATACATTTTCTATAACATGTAAGACCACAAGACCACATTTTCACTAGAGCAAATACAACAGGCTAAAAACTTACATGAATTTGTAATATAACTTGCATAAGTTTTATATGAGTTTTAGGCTATATAAGTCACCAATTTTATAAATTTTATAAAATTTTACATATATTTTATAAATATATATGAATTTTATAGAAATATAAGTCATGGAGTTAGAAGTTTCATGCAGGCATTTCTTTATAATTTTATTTTAGATTTATTAAAAATTATAACATTTAATATACATTCTTACAAATCTTATATGAATCAAGTTTAAAAGCCAGGAACCTTGAACATCTTCCAGGTTTCCCATGGGGATGCTAGGGCCAAAGCACTCGGGCTGTCCTCTGCTGTATTCCCAAGCACATTATCAGGAAGTTGAATTAAAGAGGAGCAGAAGAGGCTAGAACCAGTGCCTCTATGAGATGATGGCACCATAACTACTGGCTTAACCTGTTATGCAAAGATGCTAGCCCTGACATGGCTCATAAGTTCCACCTACATGGAGCTTCATCTACCTGCTTAAGCAGAAGCTTTCGCTGTGCTAACAAATGAGTGTGTTCTTCTTTGTGTCTCCCGTTATCTTTCAGCAGGTCCTTGATAGAAATGCCCACCTCCTCCTTTGGCCAGACAAAACCCCTTCATTTCTCAAGCTGCACCTGCCTAGACCTTCTCTGAAGTGATTGAGATTATTATGTTTTTTTCTCCCCTCTTCTCTAGTTACCTTACACCTCTATTTTACATTGGAGTAGTTACCACGCTCTATAAAATATAGCAAGGAATTCTGAACACACATTTTTTTGTACTTATCTAGAGGAGGTCTTGCAGCACATAAGATGTTTTGGTCAATTATGGGCTGTAGGTATGACCGTGATTGTTTAAGATTATATTGGAGCCGGAATGTGGGAATTAGAGGCGATTTAGTTAATGGACATCAAAACATTGTTAGACATAAGTAATTCAAAATGGAAAAAAAGTTAATGAAGAAGGAGAAAAATTCTTATCAGCAGCATAGTCACCATCATAATGCTGTAATGTAATATAATACTTACATGCATGTAGTGATGCTGATAAAGAAACACGCTGGGCTACAGTCATATAAAAAAACAGCATTTACAATTACATATACTATAGAAGACTCGGTAACTTTGGGGAATGATTACATTCCTGGTTTATGTATTTACTATGCTATACTTTACCATTATTTTAGACTGTATGCTTTCTACTTGTAAAAATGCAGTTTAGCATTATTCTACCTTATACCATGGCAGCTTCATACATCTGGTTACCCCATCTCTTGCCTCCATCAGTCCATTTTCTCTTTGACTTGATCTCAGGTTATGTTTTGCATCACTGCTTAAAGCTTAAGAATCCACTCATAAACCTGCAGTTAAGACACCTTATCAAGTGATTGATCTAAAATAAAATTGGTAGGTCTTACAGGGGCAGGCATTCAGTGTAATAAATAAGGCATCCTTTGCTTGGGATACCCTTTTCCTATATCTGGGTGCATTGGTTCAATTCAGGTTTCATCTTGAATTCCACCTGTGTGTTAATTTGTAACCTAAGGGGCAGCCAGGGATGACTCAAGTGCATGAGTCTTGATTAGCCATGTGGAGACTTTGAATTCTGGGCTCTTGGCTTTGGACTGGGCCAACTTAGTGGTTTCAGGCATTTAGAGAATGAACAAGAAGATGGAATATCTTTTCCAGTCTCTTTGTCAATAGCTCTGTCTCTTGGACATTTGAATAAACAAATAATTTTCAAAATCAGCAACTAATGACGACAAAAGTGGACAACTGGTAATGGTTGTTTTCTTGCCAGTAGTTAGGATTGTTCCATTCCACATAACTGAGATCCTAAGTAACAACAACAACAAAACACAATCAGTGGGAGATGTAAAAATATTGCTTCACTGAAGACAGCAAGACAGAAAAATATCAAAGAAAAACTAAAACTTCTTGATTGAAGACTAGTGAAGTATATCCTTCTCAGCATTCATATTGTCACAGCTAAAGCAAAACATTTGCTTTCTGTGTTGAAAGAAGAGGCTGGACCTGCAAATGTTGTGGACTTTTCTGCGAGTTCTAGGTGTTTTACATGATTTAAGAATCGTTATTCACTATATGAAGGAGATGTGAGTAGAAAAAGACTGTGATTACTGATGAGCTGGCAGCTGAAGAAAGCTTGGAAACTAACATAATTGACTATGGACGGAAATTACTGGCCAGAGAAAATCTATCGGGAACGAATATGGCGTAGTAATACCTGCATGATATGGGCTCTGTGTACAATAAGCTGTAGAACTCATGTTTGTTAGGTAAACTCACCCAAGGACACATTTCTCAGGAGATACCACTCTATGTGGGGGTGTGTAGGTTCATGTATAAAACAGTGGAGGACAAATGCAAGCAAGATAGGTGAAGACATGATTGAGACAAATGAAATGTTTAATATGAAGTAGCATAAACGTGCATAACTATTTGCTAGATTTGAAATGTGTGAATTTGGCTTCCACCTTCATCTAAATGGAAGGCAGGTGGAAAGCCCAATCAGTTTTAATGAGTTATGTATAGGCAAAATTAAATCACAAGTTTTAAAAAGCATAATTTATGGGGGCCCGGCAGCCGTGGCCTAGTGGCTAAAGTCCTCGCCTTGAACACGCCCCGGGATCCCATATGGGCGCCGGTTCTAATCCCAGCAGCTCCACTTCCCATCCAGCTCCCTGCTTGTGGCCTGGGAAAGCAGTCAAGGATGGCCCAAAGCTTTGGGACCCTGCACCCACGTGGGAGACCCGGAAGAGGTTCCTGGATCCTGGCATCGGATTGGCGCGCACCAGCCCATTGCGGCTCACTTGGGGAGTGAATCATCGGATGGAAGATCTTCCTCTCTGTCTCTCCTCCTCTCTGTATATCCGGCTTTCCAATAATAATAAATCTTTTAAAAAAGCATAATTTATGGAACGAAATAATTTATCATATGATCCTCATGAGGAGGATACCAGGAAATAGATTGACTTTTTAACATCAACCACATAATTTTAGGATCTACAGTAATGAGATTTTTCTTATCATTCTCTCATAGTAACTTTCAGTGTGGTTGAAGACATCTAACCAAAATTCAAGTCATTGAGAAAAGTCCTCTATTATAGAACACCTATCTGACACCGTTCATATATTGTCCTGATGATAGTTTGGATTAAGCAGGAGATCAATTTTAGATTATTGAGAGAAGTAGGAACTAACAGCTTTAAGAAAATCCTTCATATATTTTGTGAGCTGAATGTCTGTACAGTGCCAATTGCTAGACTCTTCAAGATAGACTGAAACAATTTTACAGAGTTTAGTATTACAGTGCTATATTTGTCAATGGACTAAATTAGGATACATAAAGTATTCTCTTATGAAATGGAGGACGCAAAATCTACACAAGAACCATGTCTGGACAAGGCAAATTCGTGATAACCACCAGAACAAAACAATAACAATAACAAAACCAATACAGTAATAGTTTCATGAACTTAAAGCAAAGCAGTGAATTATAGAGCAGGAAATGAACATAAAAGAAATCCTTCTTTAACTATCCATTTACTACTATAATCATTTGTAACGTCGGCTTTAAAATGAAAATATTTGAAGGGCTATCAAAATATTATGTCCAGAAAAATGCTCTAAAGCACAATGAGTTTCTGATGAGTAAGCCTTAAGATAGAGCCACTTATATCTGATTGTTTTTAATTGCAAAAGCAGTTGTCCATTAAGAGCTTTTGAAGTTCATATTAATTAAGAAACATTATCGGGGCCCGGAGGTGTGGCCTGGCAGCTAAAGTCCTCGTCTTGAACACACCCCGGGATCCCATATGGGCGCTGGTTCTAATCCCGGAAGCTCCACTTCCCATCCAGCTCCCTGCTTGTGGCCTGGGAAAGCAGTTAAGGATGGCCCAAAGCTTTGGGACCCTGCACCCGCATGGGAGACCTGGAAGACATTTCTGGTTCCCAGCATCGGATTGGCGCGCACCAGCCGTTGCGGTCACTTGGGGAGTGAATCATCGGATGGAAGATCTTCCTTTCTGTCTCTTCTCTCCTCTCTATATCTGACTTTGTAATAAAATAAATAAATCTTTTTTTAAAAAAGAAACATTATCTATGTATATGGAGACAAGTTTTTCCAATCTCTTTATGAAGAAATCATACATTGAGATGCTATAAACATCATTACATAATTAAGACATCTCAATCCAAATTAAAGAAGTAGAGGTTTTGAAATGTAAAGACATTGAAATGGCTATTCCCATCCTTACAAAAATAGAAAGGCTGAACAAAATGAAAAACTGAAGCTTTTCTCAGACTAATCAATGATCAGTTATGTCATAGCAAATCATCACTGGGAATTCAGGAGGGACAGCTTTGTAAATCTGGAATCACAAAACAGGGTTACTTACCTGGAGCCATAGACTGATAAAAACAGTTAAATGGTAGTATGACTTGATTGTTGCAGATTAATTTAACTGTGGATAAGCATGAGTATGACAAGCTTTTAAGAGCCTTCTTCTTAGGAACACCTTAAACTTCAAAATATTTTATCACTAGGAAGTTCAATCGAGAAATCCCTTGTAGTTTACTTAGGAGAAGGAAAAGGCAGCTATGCAAATTATGTCTAGAATATTGTTTTTAACAGAGTCCTATCTACCATTATTGCTTTAAATCTGCATATTAAAAGCCAGATTTAAATCCACAATACACGCTTTCACCGAAGTAAAATATATTCTGGAAATAATTTGAGCCTAGAGTGAGTCAAAAATGAAAGCAGAAATCAATGAAAGTGAAAAACAACAATGAAAAGCTGATTCATTGAAAAGATCAATAAAATATAAATAAATCTCTATCATGGGAACCACAAATGCAAGAGGAAAGACAGAAATGTCTAATTTCAGAATTGAAAGACAGTTCATCACTACTGACACCAGGGATATTAAAATGATAATAAATATTATGAAGAAAGTAAGCATCTGAGATGAAATAGACTCATTTTTTTTGAAAGAAACAGAGTAACAAAACTCAAATACGTGCAAAAACTACAGAAGTCCCCTTCCTATGGAGGCAGAATATCAATATCCATCTATTCATCCATCTGCTCCCAATACATATGTCATCATACAGTTAACCCTTGGGACTGAACACAAATTGTGATTCAATTTTAGCAGCCATATTTAAAGCCTCAGTCCTTTTTCTTTGCATTTTAAAGGATTTTTGAATCTGCTCCTTTAAAGGAAAAGCTGTAGTTGGAATCTTTTATCTACAATTTCCAAACGAATGGTCGCATTTTCTCCACTCTTAATTTATGCCATCTCATTAATGGCAATTAATAAATCTCTATCAATAAATAGATAAATTAATAAAGTAATTATTCTGTATATCGTATTGAGATAGACAATACAAGCTATGATTAAATGTGAGAAAAATAATGGAGTTCATATTCACCATGAAACTTCAGAATTGCAATCCCTGTTGTACCCAACAATTCTTTTAGGTGGGAAATATCACCAAGGAACAGAAAATATGCTGCACATGTAACATATATTAAATACAGCTATTGTGAAGCTGCTCTCCTCCTGAAACATCCCAATGTGAGGCAACTGAGCCCCCACGGAAGACCACAGGAGAAATGAGACGACCAGGAGTCAACCAACCAATCTGTGTACTGACTCTAAAAGTGAAGCTTATATACAGGGTGATAAACAGGAAGACCAGAAAATTACTAACAATACCTGATTGGTCCTCCCAAACTCACAACCACCAATCAACTTAAAGGTCCATTTTCAATACAATCCTTCCTGATGGAAGCAAGCTGCAAGCCTGCCTGACTGCACTGGCCACTAATTGGTTCCATCATTTTCCCACTGCAAGGTGGGTACATTCCAAGCAGAGGAAAACAGGATATGTGTCTCTGGTCCACAGTCACCTGTCAGCCATCAGGTCTAAATGGGGTCTCAGTTTGCCAAATCTACTACTCATTTCTTAGGGGCACACTTTGCTACACCCTCATGACCTCCAACATATTCCAGGAAGGTCAGGATCCTACCCTCATAATTTGGGACATAATACTATCTCCACCAATAATTTTAAAAATTCAATTTATAGTATTAATGTTTTGAGAGACTAATTCTCATATTTCTTTAAAATGAATGCATAGGGCCTGGCGCCATGGCCTAGCGGCTAAAGTTCTCGCCTTGAACACACCGGGATCCCATATGGGCGCCGGTTCCAATCCCGGAAGCTCCACTTCCCATCCAGCTCCCTGCTTGTGGCCTGGGAAAGCAGTGGAGGACGGCCCAAATCCTTGGGACCCTGCACCTGCGTGGGAGACCTGGAAGACATTTCTGGTTCCCAGCTTCAGACCAGCGCAGCACCGGCCATTGCAGCTCACTTGGGGAGTGAATCATCGGATGGAAGATCTTCCTCTCTGTCTCTCCTCCTCTCTGTGTATCTGACTTTATAATAAAAATAAATCTTAGAAAAATAAAATGGATGCATAGTTAATTTTATAATTTGGGTTTTCTCTTAAACATTCTTTAGAAAGAAACTCACTGGGCTCCTTTGCTAATGTTCTCTATGATATGGTTGTGTAATTATATTTATCAAATGTTGCCTGGGACACTCATCTCACATCGGAGGGTCAGTTCAAGTCCTGCCTGCCTCGATGCTGATTTGATTTCTTGCTAGTGCACCTGAAAGGAAGTGGGTATTGGTCCATGTTCCTGGATTCCTACCAGTCATAAAGGAGATATGGAAGGATTTTGAAGCTCCTGAGTTCAACTTGACCCAGCCCTGGCTGTTGTGGTCACTTGGGAATATATAGTGAACCAGAAGACGAAAGATTTCCTCTCTGTCTGTCTCTTAAATAAATTAAAGAAATAAAGCATTAAAACTTTCAAAAAGGAAGAATTTTGATTAGATATAATAGAAAGAAGGAACTTAAACATCTAACTTTTGAGTATCAGTCTTATGGTTGAATAGACACGCTATAAAAAGTTGACAATTTAGAAAAATTGCATCATGAGTATTATATTCTTTGCAAAGGAAGTTTTCCAATGATGTCAATAAATATCGGCAAGCCTGTCTTCCAGCAAAAATGGTTGTCAAGATGCATGCATTAAGAATCTAAAAAAGAAGTCAGCCGGAGAATAGACCATATCAGCACTACTGATCTTTGAGAAACAGTCGGGTGACAGAGCTCCTACAACAGAGCTCAAACTGTGCAAGGGAGATAAGGTGTTCCCAGGTCACTAGTATCTCCCACCCACCCCTGTCATTGCTCAGTGGCTTTTTAAGATGAGAAAAGTAAGTCCTGTCTACCTGCAGGAAAACTGTTACAATTAACATTTAAGGCATATCGATTCTATATTTAAGAATAAATAAAGCTAAAGAAGTAATACCACAAAATTGAGTACTTAAAAAGACAAAAATCATCATGACTACAAACTAACAGAAATAATAAAAACTCTGTGTCCCACTCCCATAACTCCCTTTCAAATAAGCAAATCTTTTTTTTACAAGTTTGGAAGATTTAAAATATATACTTCACAATTAAATATATCAGAGAGACAAAATCAGATAAAAAGAATTAGCTAAGAAGCTAAAAGTCAAAACTGTGAATTTAAATAAAGACATTCATTTTTTAAATGAAGTAAGCATTAGTCAAGAGAAAGATATACAAAATGATAAATAATAAAAATAGGTAGAGTGGAGTGGTAATTGACAGACTGAAAATAAGGCATTCAGAGATGGAAAAAAGCATTAGAATCCTTAGTTTATCTATTAGCATAATAGAAGTCATTAATACAGTGTAAAATCTATATTTTTAAATGTTTATTGTCATCTCTTTGAAATGGAGAGAGGGAGACAGAGAGAGAGAAATAGTTTCCCTCTGTTGGTTCATTTTGCAAATGACTATTGCAGCCAATACTGGGCCAAACAGAAGACAGAAACACAGAACTCCCGGTCTAGCACAATGGCCTAATGGGTTAATTCTCCTCCTTCAAATATCAGGATCCCACATGAACACTGGTTTGTGTCCAGCTACTCCGTGTCCCTTTAAGCTCCCTGCTTGTGGCCTGGGAAAGCAGCAAAATATGACTGAATCCTTGGGATGCTGCGTCTCTGTGGGAGAGCCAGAAGGAACTCCTGGCTAGTGGATCAGTTCCAACTACTACAGCTACTTGTGGAGTGGAATCAATGGATGAAAGATCTTTCTATCTCTGAAAGTCTGCCTTTCCAAAAATATAAATAAATCTTAAAAAATAAATGCATAATTCCATGGATTTCCTACATGGAATGCAGGGACCCAGATACTTTATCTTTTTCATTCTTTTCTTCTTTTTTTATTATTATTAATCATTTTATGATATAGTTCCATAGGCACTGGGCTTTCCCTTACCCCCTTCACAAGTTTTCCCCACCCCATTGAGTTCCCCTATATTACTACTATACTATAGTTCTTCATAAACAGTCATATGTCCATCACTGTGGGCATGTTCAATGTCAAAGTCCAGCATCTTATTGTCAAGATACAGTTAACAGTTCCGTTGGAAGTCCAGCTTTGATCTGGAATTAGAGATGCATACTGCATTGTACCCTCACATCTGAATAAGATAGTCTCCATTACACAGTTACTATACACACTTTAAACATCGTTGGATGCTTCCCAGGAAGCATTAGTAGGGAGTTGGATCAGAAAGAGCAGTGCCAGGACTTGAAACAGTAGTCTGATAAGGTATGCATCTGTACCAGGCCATGGCTTAGCCTGTTGTGCCACAATGCCTGCCTCCAGAATACATTCTAATTTTCCATAAATAGAGAAAAGCATGAATTAATATATTTTAACATTTTGTCTTGAGACTCTCATTAAATGCATATTCATTATGAATACACTGCTGACCCTTCACGAAATTCCAGGAGCTCGCACACATCATACATACATCCTAAAGGGAAATATGCTCTTTACTGTAAAACCACTGTGTTAGACTTAACAATGAGTTCCTGAACATTTGCAGATTATGACCAGACATCTACACTCCAGAGGTAGATTTGTGAGCTCTTTAAATTACTGAAACTGAAGACTTACTTTGTAAAACTTAATGTCAACTCTTGGAAATTGTGGTGTTTGAGAGATACAGTTGTCGGAACAAGTGCCCACCATTTCTGCATGTGCATGGTATGAAATTGCATCAAATTCAGAATTCTTATAGATTCAAGTCAGTGCTGGAATTTGATTGATATATTTACTCCTGAGTCCCCCTTTTTCAGGTGGCACTCTATTGCCTCAGACACCTGGAAGATTGGCTCATTAGGCTGTCAAGATACTGATTCGTCTACCATGTCTGAATCTTTTACACAGTGGGATTGTTAGAGTGCCAGAAACAGAGTGTGGTGCTTCTCTGAGCCTTTAGAAAAGGATTCTATAGCTAGCATTGTGTCTACCTGTCAACAAACATTTGTAAGTTTGGGAAAACTTCATGTAAATCTTTGTTATTTTTCATTATAACATGCAATTGTGTAGCAGGATTGCAGATCAGGTTAGGTGGTTGGTTTCCACTACAGCATCCGGTCAACAGGGAGTTACAAGAAGAACCCAACAGTTGCTGAATGAAGATTGATTTTTAAAAGGGATTTATTCATCTATTATGAAAGTCAGTTACAGACCCAGGGAGAGATGAAGAGAGCACTCTTCCAGTTACTAATTCACTTCCCCGATGACCACAGCAGTCACTTCTGGGGCAGGCTGAAGGTAAGACTGTGGAATTTCCTCACATGAGGTAACTTTACAGGATAAGCCACAATGTCAATCCCCTGAATGAAACTATTAATTTATGGCAGTCCACACATGTATACATGCACAAATACACACATGTATATGTGTATAATTGTGTACATATAAAAGAGAATGTACTAATCCTATATTTCTATGGAATTCATATAATGAATCTTTGGGATTTTCATAGAACAGGACTGGTAGCAAGAAGTCATTTTCTAAATAAACAGTAGTAAGGTATCATTAATATAAATGTAATATATGTATATATATATATGAGTATCTAACAGAATCATTATCTTTGTTATAATTTCTAGGAAGTTAGTATTCTAGACAATGATCTGTTTTATTTTAATATACATATAAAATGTTTTAAACAATGTTAAAAGTCTGATTTGTTTTTCTCAGCTCTCTTTTATTTTATGTTTGTTAAGAATTATTTATCGGAAAGGCAGAGTTACACAGAGTGAGCAAGAGAAGAAGGGAACAAGAGCGAGGGAGTGAGAGAAGATCTTCCATCTTCCAAATAGCCAGAAAAACTGAGGCTTGGCAACCAAAGACAGGAGACAGGAGCTTCTTTCAGGTCTCCCACACGGGCGTAGGGCCCAGGACATGCACCTCCTGCACTTATTTGAGAACTGAACTCCCCTGCATGATGGAATGCTGCTGTTCAGGAAGCAGGTTCACCTGTTACGAAACAATACTGCCCCCGATAACTACTTTTTTCAAACCCAAAATGTATTACCCAAGCTAGTAACTTGCATTTTTCATTAAAATATTATCTAATTATATTTTAGGTGTTTTCCAAAATTATGCCCATTCCTTCAGTAGAAAAAATAGTTGCTACTAATGGCAAAACAAATAAGATAAATTAAGATCCAAGGACTCCTTTGCTTAGGTCAGGCCTGTTTTCCAAGTGAATTATAAAAATATTTCTCAAACACTGGGATTCAGAATTACAGATGAGTGATATGGACATGTGTTCTCTTATATAATATTTTTTTTACCTCACAATGCCTATTTGGAGCTTCAAATTGATATTTTCTGCTTCTTTTTTTTTCTTTATTATTATTATTGGAAAGCCGGATATACAGCGAGGAAGAGAGACAGAGAGGAAGATCTTCCATCCAATGATTCACTCCCCAAGTGAGCTGCAATGGGCCGGTGCTGCGCCAATCCGATGCCGGGAACCAGGAACCTCTTCCGGGTCTCCCACGTGGGTGCAGGGTCCCAGTGCTTTGGGCCGTCCTCGACTGCTTTCCCAGGCCACAAGCAGGGAGCTGTATGGGAAGTGGAGCTGCTAGGATTAGAACCAGCGTCCATATGGGATCCCGGGGCATTCAAGGCGAGGACTTAAATTGCTAGGCCACGGCACTGGGCCCGATATTTTCTACTTCTAACAGTATAACGTTCACTGCATTTGCTAGCCATTTTAGGACATGGATAGTTAATATTTTTGGTCCTTTGGCTAAACTCTAATCCTTAAGCTACTTTACATCTTTAACCACATCTTCTATTCCTCTTGTATTCTTATTTTTTAATAAAAAAGTATTACCTGCAGTTGGATAAAACTGGAGCTTTACAAATGATAATGAATTTTAATATGCTGCAATATTTTGGTTAAATTTGAATGTATAGTTAAGGTCATTGCCCAAGAAGATTAGAAAATGGATTTTCTTTTACTCCAATTTTATTTTATTGAGAATAATAAAAATTATGCTATCTCTTAGAAGATAAATCACAAACATATGGCTAGTCTAAGTAATTACCTTTTTCTCTTATTGTGATCTATTTTTTACCTTTTGATACTTCATCTTATCTTCATTTGAATGATTAATTCAATCATTATTTTACAATTGGCAATAGAGAATGTGTCTGGTCATTTAATAGGCATGATAATTAGCACAGTATGAGCAAGCCCAGTTGTGAGAGCTCTCAGTCCTCTTTGCACTTCGTAATTGCAGCATGTATTAGTGAATATACCTCAGTTATCATCTGTGGGTCTGGTTAGCCTGACACAGTGGAACTGTCACCATCTAAATGGGGTGTTAATGTTAGGTCGTCTACACTTGAAATGATTGTTTATCATCTGGTTGTGTTTGCCGAATTTACACGTGCTGTTCTCGCGACATGAATTGCAACACCATCATTGTGCTGTAGGAAGCACCATAACTATGTCAAATGTTGTCTATATTAAGTAAGTTTTCAAAGCATTTGTAAAAATAATTGTGTAACAAATATTTTCTTAAAGACCATAGCTCTATATTTTCTTTTGCTATAGCAATTTTTTTCTGACTTGTATCTTAACCCTAGGCTATTCCTGGAAAATATTGTTTCTGTCAATCATTTAATGGGAGTGAAAGTTAAACATTACAGAAATGGTATCATAGGTTTATTCAATCCTATTCCCTTCACTGAAGTATTCTTTCCAATCAGTTATCCCATTTCTTCCAGTGCATACATTACGTGGATGACCATGTTGCCATAAAAACAGATCAATAAAGCAATGAAAAAGAATGGGGATGCTGGAAGCAAATCCACACATCTGCAGCCAGTGGATAGGGGACAGTGTTTCCAAGAACATGTTGTCTAAAGGACGGTCTTTGAAATATGTGAGTTTAGAGAAAGTGGATGGACACAGCCAGAGGAGTGGAACTAGAATTCTGTTTCTCACTATTTCTGAAATCTGCTCAAAACAAAGACCTTAACATGAGATTTGAAACACTGAGACTGTTAAAGGGACAATGAATGGAAAAGGAGTTTTCTGTCTCAGACTCCAAGCACAGGAAATAAAACAATAAAAAAAATAAAAAGGTGTAATTTAATGAAACCTGAATGGACTTTGGGACAGCAATAGAGACAAAAAGACAGGATATACAGAATGAGAAAAATATGTTCATGCTCTATTTCTGAAAAGGGGTTAATATCAAGAATAACTAAGGAACCCAATAACTCAGTGGCAATTGAAGATAAATAATCCAGTTTAAAAAGTGGGCAGTAGATCCAGACAGGCAATTCTCAATGAAGAATATCAAAACAGGTATGGAGGATAGTCAACAGGCATGTGACAAAAGGTTTACCATCAGTATTTATCAGGGTACTGTTAAGTACTTATCAAGTACTAGCTTAAGCTTGGTGATTACTAACAAGACAAAAGAAAGTCAAACCTTCTCAGTCAGAGTCAAAATGGAAGAACTAAGTAAGCAGCACGGCTGACCCTTGGTCTTGGAGTCTTGAATCCTAACATATGTCGTACATTGATCAAGAGAACCATAACTGAAAAAGGGGAAAAATCATATGAAGTGTTTCTGAGTGAATCACAAGTTGAATGAATACATGCGACATCCACAAGGAGTGGATAAACGGCAAGCAACTCTGTCCTTCGAACCAAAATATCTGTTCAGACAAGTGTATGCAAATGTGATGTACACATTATGTGAAGATATGAGACGAAAGAAAAACATAAAAGTGGAAATCGATGTGCTGGAAATAATGTAATTATTTTCAGTTAGCGAGAGAGGAGATTAAACAAGGAATCCCACAAAATATTTCAGAAAAGCAAGAGTGAGTGTGAAAGTGAAGAGATGAAGAGCAAGGGCTTGGAGATAAAAAGATAAAGATGTGATACAGAGAGATGAAATAGAAAACTTAATTCACACAGAGAACAAATCAATTCTATAACTCATCAATATTTTACACATGAAATTGATACAAGACAGTAAGTGGAGTTGATAGAAATATACACAAATTTAAAAAAAGATGCTTCGTGATTTTTTAGAAGGTTCCTTTCTTAAAAACTGAAGAAATCACACAATGTTTAAACTGCTGTTGTCATTCAAGGTAAGAAAATGACTTAGAGTGATCACAGTCTAGGCATATCAGGTTGAAATTGAGACTGCAGGACTGACACTCTAGGAAGCTCTGCAGGATGGCAGAAAAGTTGAAAGCAACTATTCAATGAATAACTTGCAGATAAACTACCAAATTCTCATTAGTAATCTTAGGTACAGACTCTGACTGAATGTCTTTATATTTACCTTTTTTGAAAATAA
Organism: Ochotona princeps; assembly: GCF_030435755.1. Taxonomy (NCBI): domain Eukaryota; kingdom Metazoa; phylum Chordata; class Mammalia; order Lagomorpha; family Ochotonidae; genus Ochotona; species Ochotona princeps. The sequence continues at coordinate 14,803,842 of NC_080836.1, forward strand.
AAATGTATTTTTTTTCTCCTACATGCTAGTTCACTCCCATCAGTGACTGAAGCTGCCCTAGACCAAAGCCAGGAGCCAGGAATTACTTTCAGATCTCCCACGAGGGTAACAAGGGGTTCAGCCACTTGGGCCATTCTCAGATGCTTTCCCAAGGCCATTGCTAGGGAGATGCGTTGCACATGGAATATCCAGGTGCATATGCGGGATGTTGATATTGCTGACATTGGCTTTACCTGTGATGCCAATGTCAGCCCCATACAATTTGAAGGTAAAAATACTTCACTACAATTCTGCATTAAACTAGTATAATATTTAATTTTTACAACAAAACAAAACGTATTTAAATTCTAAGAAAGAATGTTTCTCTCCCACCTACTCTGTATTAGTAGGTTTTTATGACTCTAGAGAAATACATGGAACAAGCTAATAAAGGGGTTTATTTTGGCTGCCATCTGAAGGCTCAAAGCCCAAAACCGGGTGGGATATATTGGTTTCTACTCTGGTGCTCACGTTCTTGCTAGCAGAGGTCCCACAGTGGCAAAGGACATCAAATGACAGGAGACAGTTACTGTGTATCCATACGAGTGTCTGTCTCTGACCTCTCTTCCTGTAGGCTTGTATATGGGGGCTCAACCTAAAAGATGTCATCCTATCCAAATCCCTTTCCGAGGACCCCATCTCGAAGCACAGCAGTTGGATTAAGTCTCCACCTTCTTAATGTTTCACAATGGAAATTTAATTTTAACAAATTTAATTTTTTTAAAGATTTGTTTTATTGTCATTATGAAGTCAGATATACAGAGAGGAGGAGAAACAGAGAGGAAGATCTTCTGTCCAATGATTCACTCCCCAAGTGAGCCACAACGGCCGATGCTATGCCGATCCGAAGCCAGGAACCTGGAGCCTCTTCCAGGTCTCCCACGCAGGTGCAGGGTCCCAAGGCTTTGCGTCGTCCTCAACTGCTTTCCCAGGCCACAAGCAGGGAGGTGGATGGGAAGCAGAGCTGCTGGGATTAGAACTGGCACCCATATGGGATCCTGGCACGTTTAAGGCAAGGACTTTAGCCGCTAGGCCATGGTACTGGGCCCAATAAATTTAATTTTATTGAGCACTCAGATCATATTGAAACCAGAGCAAACATTAGCAGGAAGGACAACCAGAGGATACAGTCAGGGAAGAAAAAGGACCAATAAGTCTTTGGGAGCATGAAGACAGGGAAGAAATTGCAAATACCCAGAACAAATAAAATCAGTATAATGTGTATTATTCTCCAAAAGTATTCCCCCCTCAGAGGAAATGGAATATATATATATACGTATATATATATATTTTAGACCTGAAATAGAATATAGCAGAAAGTGGGAAGAAGATTAACAATGCTAAGTTTTGTGATCTGCATAAAGCAAATAATTAATACAAGGCATTGCATATAATACACATGTTAAAATTCCAAGTGAAAACACTTGAGGAATCTTAATGAGATGTCAAAACTTTTGAATCATTAGAAAAACATGGCAGCAGGAAAGCTGCATAAATTAATCCAAAGAAAAATATATTTTCTAAAGCAGAGAAGGCAGAAAACACTGTAAGTTGTCAGAAGTGATTTAAACACTTCAGTCATTACAAATAAAATGAATATCTAAAAAATGTAATAATCTAAATTGTTAGTCTCAGATTGATCCTTAAAATGCTGATTATTTTTCCTGTTTAAAAGTGATATTCTTAAAAGAAAATGACATCAGTGATGGCCAAGAAGAAATAAAAAAAATGTCAAAACAAAACAAAACCTAGAATTATTAACATTACATTGAAAAGAAATGCAGATTGAACACATTTAAGATAAATATTGAATCTCTAGAAAATGATAAAATACAAAACCCTTCCAAAGATGCATGCATTTATCCACTGCCACACTGAGAGCAGGTGTGCCAAACATTCATCCAGAAAAGAAGCAGTTAAAGGATGAAAAAGAGAACTGGGTAGAAATTTTTTAATAATAGTCCAAAAGCTGACTGGGACACAAACTTTCCAAATTAAAGTGTTTGGTTTCTGAATCCTATTCCCTCTCAATTCCAGCTTTCTGCTGTCCTACTCATTGAATGGCAGCTGATGGTATTTCAAGTATTTAGGTCTCTGCAATCCACATGGGACCCTGGATTGAATTCTCTCCTGGCCATTTGCAAAGAGAACCAGAAAATGAGCTTTCACTCCTCCATGCCTTCTCCTTTTACTCCACTTGTCTGCTTTTCAAATAAAATAGACAAGCAAAACATGTTAAAAACTTCAGGGTCCAGGAAGATCTTGTGGCAGAACAGCAAATTAAATAGGGAATCAAAGAATGTAATGCACTCTTAAGCAGCAATTAACATTCACCAGAAGCGAGTGAAACTGATTTTAAATGGCAACACTGTGTTCCAGTGCAGGATAAGCAGAGATAGCTAACTGACCCAGCACCCTCTTATTCCCAAAAGAGTTGAAGGCAGATTGGTTTGCCATAAATAGAATGGAGCACAAGAAGTACAAATAGAAAAATAGCAAGAACTCTTGAAGTTCTGATTCTGAGTATTGTGTCGGGAATTTAGAGAACAAATTTGGAAAGAAGAGGTGGTAAATATCAATTAAGTGCAAATTGAGTTTATGCAACATCTTCCTTTATTCATAATGATTAAATCTAGGGTATGGCTGTGATTGATGGGTGATTTGTTGATGTCAACCTTCTAAATCTTAGGGTTTAAATTACTACCCTTTTTCTCTGCTTTTAAGTAGGGGAATATTTTGAACAGGGAAAGAGTTGTTGATTACACGTGAGCTAGCTCAGGTGCCTGGAGTCATGATGCTCTTTGGCTGAACCTGCTGGTATAGGATGGGGTTATTTTAAAACTTCTAAGCTCTGCTCTATGTGTTGCCTCTATTATGACAGCTGTTATTTCTTTTACTCAAGATAATGACAGAGGTTTCAAATTAGTCATTTAGAAAGGAAATATATATTACTCATAAACATGTTATCGTAAGTTTGCACTTCTTAATGAAACACAAAGCAAAAGATAGCTTTTTGGGTAACATTTTAAGTTTACATTATGGCTGATGAAGGAATGGAGAATATATACTGCCTTTTACTTTATAAAGAGAGTAAATTACATCTCGTTCTAGAACATGTTTCAGAGGTAGACATCAATGCTTCCGTTGAAGCTGTCTTTTCAGCTCAACTCTGGGTATCAATCATAAAAGAATACTCATAATTATCACAGTATATTTAGAGAAGGACATTTAAGGATGCTATGCTTAAATATCTATTCATTGTTGCTTTTAATGGAATATCAGACACTGGACTTGAATATAAATGTGTAAGTGTACAAACCAAAGACTTCGACAGACATGGCATCCTCAAGTTGGTTGGCTGAGTGTAGTTTAATACAGGCATTGTTTACAATAATATGGAAGCCAAGTTTAGGATAGTTCAGCAGCCTGAGTTTCCTAACAGTGGAAAATTCCTGGAACCCTGATCCTAATCACAGATTTCTAACAGCTGCCTGCAGAAGCACACATGATAAAGGCAACACAAGCTTAGGTAGAGGAAGCGAGCCGCTCTAAAGGAGCAAGGTAGAAGGCGTAGAACAACGTCTCAGCTTTTGCTCTTCTGCTCTCTGAATCTCCAAATGGTGGCTCTGGCCTCTGGCAAAGCAACCACGAGGCAGAAGGAGCGTATATTAGATCAAGAGCACCTTCATGGAGTCAGCTTCCCAAGGGACAGAGCAGAGCAAGAGGACAGCGGACTATTTGGAGAGGAAAGAGGAAGACAAACAGCATACAACAGAGGAGGAGATGAAGGTAAGCTTACATATGCTTGCAAATATTTCTCAAATGTAATTCAGTGAAACCAAATTCAATTCTTAGTCTAAGGCAAACTGATCATATGTTTAATAGTGTATTAAAATACTTAATGCATACATTAATTTGTTAACATTGGTTATTACTCATGAGCATAGTCATTGGTGAAAATAGATATGAGGAGCAATTTATCTGCTAAAATTTGTAATAGATGCTTATATATCAAATTAATTAAAATATAAACTGTCCAGATCAGTAAATGTAGCTCTGAAATTTTTTAAGCAATTGACCTGGAGTAGGAAAGGGGGCAATATCTCTTATAGTGAGTTCATGGGCTGCTACAGGCATTTTCAGTTTTTATGAAAAGTGCGTTAGTGAGATACTGTTCCTAAACAATTTCCTAAGTTAGTTGGAATCACTGTTTTATGTTCTGTGAACCCACAAACTAGTCCATTCATCCAGTATTCTGAAAAGCCAATCTGACTTTAGGGTGATGGGAGAAAGTAGGTATTTATTGCAAAGTGTAGAGGAAGGGGTTGTGCGGCTATTAGCTATTGCTTAATTGCTGGGCTCTCTCAGGAGTTGGGGTGAATGTTCTAATAGATTGAAACTGGAGTTGGGACAATGAAAATACACTCTGAAAACTTGTACAAAATAAGACTATGTAGGAAAAATATTTCATGGTGACAAAAAATGGTGTATGACCTTAACTGTAGAGGAGAGGTGAAAGGTGTATCAGAATACGTTATGTGTGAGGAACGTAATTAGAGGAGAAAAACACTATATGGGAAGAATTCAAGCATTTTCAATATTTTCCCTTAATAAGTATGCTTTCTTTAAAATTTCATTTGTAATACTATCATATTCATTTAAAATCTGTGGGTATTTGTTATACATGAATGCTTTGGTCCCGAGTTGACAAAGTCCTGCTTCAAAATTCCTCCACAGTATCAGACCTTGATTTAGTACTATTCAAATAATTATCCTCTCAGTAGAGCTGATTGGTGATATTACTACCCATCAGGCTAGTAATAACAGTAATGGACTTTTGAACATCTCCAAATTGCTACAACCAAGCTCTGTCCTTCTCCTGCGTAGATTGGCCAGTTTAATAACAAGTGGGTGATAGTGGAAATATTTTATCTCAATTTCCCAATGTATGGAATCAGTCGGGGGCTCCCATGCACAGACCAATGGACCTAAGATCTCAATCTCCTTCCTTCAGTGTACAGCTGGTAACGACTCAGCTTCTTATCAGTTTCAAGTATTTATACTTGTGCTATCATATGTGCTTATATGAAATGAGTGTTAGTGTTGCTGGGCAATACCCCAAACTGAGTGGAGGCATTGCTTTAGCACCCCCTAACTCGGTCTGCTTGCTCAACATACAGAAACCCAATAATCATTGACATCAGGTGTAGGAAAAAGCAGCTATTTACGGCAAAGCATGGAAGAGGGAGCAGGGGAAGCTTTATTGATTAATTCTCAGGTTCCATAAGGAGTTGGGGTAAAGGTTCTTACAGATAGGGATTGTGGCTGAGAGGTGCGTGATGAGCTTGTCCAAGTTCTTGGTTCATCAGTGGAGCTTGTGACGTTTTTTAAATTTATCAGTAAGGTCATGCTCTTTAAGGAATTTGTGATGGCAAAGCGGGCTCCACATTGCACTGGGGGTTGGGTGAACCCAACAGGTATTCTGCTTGGAGTTCAATCCTCTTACCATAATCCATATGTCAGCAGAATAAACAAAACAATAACTATATAATTAAAGTTTTTGAAAATATTAAAAGCACACTAATCATAGAACATTAGCAAAATATACTTTGTAGAAAACTAAATAGAGAGGTTCTATCTTAACATGCAATACTTACAAATACGGAAAATCTACAGATAATATCATTATTGATTTTAAAAAGTTGAATGCTTTCACCTAAGGTCTGAAAAAACTGAAGATACTCCCTTTCACTGCTTCAATTTAATATTAGTTTTGGACAATGTGATAAACAAACCAATGTCATTAAGAGGAATAGAAAATTTGAAGAACTTAATTTATTTTTAATTGGAAAATTGTGGATATTTTGGGGATATCATGTAATTTTTTAAATGCTTCATTTTTATTGGAAAGGCAGATTTACAAGAAAATGAGAGACAAAGATCTTCCATCCACTTATTCACGCCCCAAGCAGCCACAATGACCAAAAATAAGGCAATCCAAGACCAGGAGCCAGGAGCTTCTTCTGCATCTCCCAAGCAGGTTCAGAGTCCCAAGGCTTTGGTTCATCTTCTACTACTTTCCCAGGCCACAAGCAGGGAACTAGATGGCAAGTAGAACAGCTGGGACATAAATCAGCATAATATGGGATCCTGGCACATGCAACATGAGGATTTAGCCACTAGGTTAATTCTCTAGGCCCATGTAATATTGTAATACACAAATTTATTGTATCATATCCACATAGACATTTGCCATTTCTCTGAAATTTTCTAAGTATTTCCTTTTGTTGGTAATATGTAACTACAGTTGAAACATGATGAACCTCTTTGAAAAAAGCAAGGTTAAGATTTCCGTAAAGATGGAGACTTAATTCCAAAAGGCCACCCAGCTATTGGCAGCTTCCAATGGTGTTACATGGCTGGGAGACAAGCAGCTAATAGCTGGTGGGCATTCTGGGCCTGATTAATGCCAAATTTGTGTTAACTGTACCATTGTGCCAGTATAGTTGCTTATTCTTAAAAAAAGATGTTCAGGATGTGTGGGAGGCACATACCAGCATACTGGCAGAAGGGCTCTAGGGGCATGTGCCAGAACATGCCTGGGCCCTGGGCTAGTGAAGCACAACATACTGCTGGAAGACTGTACTTGGGCATCTGTGTGTTCGTGTGCATGGGGCTGTAGATGGCTCAGGGAAAGTGCTCTGGGGATGTGTGGTGAAGAACTGTTAAGGGAGAATGTGACAGGTGAGGAGTGACTTCTGGGGAACTTTAACCGACCAGACCGCAGCATTTCCAGGTAAATGAAGGGGTTGAGACCAGTTGATTTAGAGGAGGGAAACTGTAGGGCCTTTCAGGGCCAGACCAATGCACCTGCCCGTATGAGAGTCCTGACCTGGGTTTGTTGTTATCAACCACTGTCTGTTGGCACACATGAAAGTTTTGGCTGAGGAGCCTGACTGGTAGGGCTCAAGCACAATACCTAGCAGTAAGTGCTGGGGCAGAGGGTGGACCACATGGGCTGGGCCATGACACTAGCCAGCATGTGGCAGAGCTGGTTCTGGGAGCAGATTGATGGACGTTCTGTGGCCTCGCCCCATGGGACTGCCAAATCAGCTGGTTTTCTCAAGGGCTGAGAGAAGTTATCCACAGAGCTAAGCATGACCATGGAGCTCTACACTCGTGGGTACTGGGGTTGGGAATAGGCCAGGCTGGTCTAGGCTACAGCTCCCACAGGTACGCCCAAGAATTGTGTGTGGGGTGTGCTCAGATGCAACCTCCACCAGCACACACAAAGACCAACACTGGTGTGTCTGCAGGGGGAGGAGGACAGTCTGTGCCAGGTAAATGTCTAACACCAGTTGACATGTGAGATCTGGGTCTGGGAGTGGGCCTAGTGGGAGGACTTGGAGAACTCCCCTGATGGGCTTCCACTGGTGAGCACATGAGTCAAGGTTGGGTGCTGGTCAGGCTGGAAAGTGCTGCTTTACTTGTTAGCAGGCGTATGGGTTGGCTCTGAAAATATAGACAAGGTAGGGCTAGCCAAACCATAGCATACTGGCACACACAGGACATGGGATGTGGTGCAGGCCATGCTGAGATAACTTATAGGCATGAGAGCCTAGCCAAGCTTTGCATGAAAGCCAGGGATGGGGCAGTCTAGGCAGAGCTAGGCCTCAGCAACTACCATCAAAAGTTAGGCCTAGGGGTTGGCCAGGCAGGCTAAGTGGCAACATCTGATGGTAAAGCCCAATCTGGGTGATGGGTTATGCTGGGCTGAGTTGGAACAACCATGAACATGCAAAAAATCTGGGAGCAGATCTGGTTGGGGAACTAAGGGGATACCCCATCTGGGCTGTGGTTTCTACTGGTGAGCACTAGAGCCAGAACGAGCATGATGATCTGAGCTGGAAGTGACTGCAGTGTCTCTTGGCATGGGAGTAAACTGAATCTGGGATGTAACAGACTGGGCTAGGCTCCAGGACCTGCCGGTGCTCACAGGATAGGAATAGGACAGATTGGGTTGGTCTAGGCACCCCATGAGCCACACGACAGCTGGGCCTGGGGGTGAAACAGGCAGGGCTGGGCTGTAGCATCCAAGAGTAAAAGCCAAAATGGGTGTGCACTGGTCAGACAAGGTCACTGTTTCTGTCAGGACAGGGTGTAGGCCAAGTCAGGCTGGGCCAAGGATCCACCAGTGTACCTGAGATCTGCCATCGGAAAGTGTTCTGATAGAGGAACTTTGGAAACTCCTCTGTCAGGACATAGTCCCCACAGGTGAGCCAAAGAAACAAAACTGGGAACAGCTAAGTCAAGGCTAGGTTACAGCACCTTCAGCATATATGTGGGTCAGATCATAATATACACTGTCAGATGAGAGAATCAGGATGGGGTACAGAACAGGCCAGGTTGAGCCACAACACTAGCCAGTTCACATAAGGGCCAGGATGGGGGGCTGGCTGGTTGGGTTAGGCTCCAGTCCTGAGGCAGTAGTATTTGCTGATGAATGCAGAGGAATGGCAAGAAATGCCAGATTGGGCCCAGCATCCACCAGCCCACATAGAATCAGGGATGGGTGGGTGGCAATCAAGATAGAAATGTTGCAAGCACTTCCCTGCTGGGCTACTGCTCCTGCTAGTGAATGTGAGAGCTGGGACTGGGGCAGCCAGGCTCAGCAGAGCTACAAAACCCACTGGTCTGCACGTGAGCTTAATCATGGGGAGAACCAGGCTGGGCTAAGAGACAATTTCAATGGGTGCATGCATGAGCCAGAGTAAATGCGGACTGGTTAGGCTTTTCAGCAGCATGTGCTCAGAGTTGGGGCTAGTCCTTTTCGGCTATGCCACTAAAGTACCTGGAAGCTGCAAGATTCGGGGCTGGATTGGGCCTAGCAGGGAAATTGTGGTTATCCCACTGATGGGCTGCAGCTCTCACCACTGATTATGGGAACCAGAGCTGGAGGTGGGCTGATAGTGGAGTTGGTCAGACTGAGCTAGGTACCAAATCCCATTGATGTTTAGGGGAGCTGAATGGGATGCAGGGCCGATTAAAAAGATTGCATACACAGGAACCAGGGCTGGGCTGGGACTTGGTGTGGGTTACTGGGGTTGCATTAATGAGGCTGTAGTTCCTGCTGGTATTCATAAGGGCCAAGAGTTTGGTGGGCAGGGATGGGCTAGGCCACAACATCAACTTATTTGCATATGAAATGGGGCTGGGAACAGAGCTGACCGATCGTCTTCAACCACCAGTGTGTGTTTAAAATAATGATCATGATGGACTGAGCTGGACTCCGCACTGGCAGACACATACCAGAGTCAGGATGGGGTCACCTCTTGTGAAGTTTCTTTGATCCCCCCAACTGGACCATTTAGCTCAGTACTCTTACCTTGGAGAAAATCACATGATCTGTGATCTGACTTGTGTCAGAACTGGCTCTCTTCAGTTGTTGAAGCCTGTGACGCAGATAATATGCCCATAGGGGACATGACAACCAATTCATTGAGGCCTGCAGAGAACATCTTGAAATGGAGGGCAGAACAAATTGGACAGCCTATTTGACAGTGAGTGTCTTGGCAAGTGGATACTCTAAAGTGGAATATGTCAGCCAAAAGACGTTGGTAACGATTTGCTCAGTCTTAGTTCTATGATGCTGTTGATTTTGTTGCTCTATCAAAACCACTTGAGCAATGCCCTCTGATCATGGTCCACATTGGGGACCCTGGGATGACATAGGGTGGCCGACCCTTATCCCTGGATACGGATTCTGTTGGGCTGTTGGAAATGGCCCTATCCCTTTCTGTCCCACATTTCCCAGACTCAGGAAGAAAAAAGGAAATTGGAAATTGTTGTCTCATCCATTTTCCCCTACCCTTTGACCCTCCCCACACTAATCAGCAGACCACATGGGCATGCATCTTTCTTTTTTTAAGATTTGTTTATTTTTTTATTGGAAAGTCAGATATACAGAGAGGAGGAGAGACAGAGAGCAAGATCTTCATCCAATGATTCATTCCCCAAGTGAGCGCAATGGCCGGTGCTATGCCGATCCGAAGCCAGGATCCAGGAACTTCTTCCAAGTCTCCCACAGGGGTACAGAGTCCCAAAGCTTTGGGCCATCCTCAACTGCTTTCCCAGGCCAGAAGCAGGGAGCTGGATGGGAAGTGGAGCTTCCGGGATTAGAACCGGCACCCATGTGGGATCCTGGCGCATTCAAGGCGAGGACTTTAGCCACTAGGCCATGCCACCGGTCCGGTATGCATCTTTCTTAAATTTATTTTTGATGTTGATGCAGTTATTAGAAATAAAGTCCAAGAAGGTACTGTTACAGAGTATTTTGAGCAAAATGCTCTGTATGCTTGGGTCTGAATACAGATGCACCACCTGATATGGAAGTATTAGGTTCTGAAATACTGATTATACATCAAAGGTGTGGGTCCTAGCACCTCTGGTAATTTGCCTATTACATAGGATACCTGACTATAATTTAAGGACACATAGATTGAGCAATCTATATCCCAAAGATATCCATGTATGGAAAATAGAAGAGTACTGAAACAGCACCCTGGAACATGAAACTTTGCTCTGCTTATTATCTCTGTTTAGTGTTAAGCTTGTTTTTTGTCATCGGGTAAGCTGTTAGGTCTTGCTGATATGGTGGACACTTTGCTGTGTGGCTCCTTTATAGCTCCTTTGATATAGTCTGTATTTTGGCGTTACTACTTCTCCTGTACATCATTTATGGTTCACAAAGTCTCCATTTTGTTCATATGTCAACCTGGTTTTGCGTTTCATGAACCTCGTATGTTTCTCCCTCACTGTTGCCAGATGGAGAATCCTTCCCTTACACTGTGTACTTTATTATCAGAAAATAGCATTCAATTAAGTCATTATGTCACTTAGCTAACATGATCCAGGCTTGCTTCTGTTGGTTCCTGCTATATGTAATACAGTACCTAACAGCAGGACAAAAATTACTGGTTACTACAATGACACTTGCTTTATGGCTCTTCTAAATATGAGAGCATAAATATGGAAAGCTCACATTCAATAAAACCTAAGTGTACATTGTCATATTTCTGAACTATTTTCCCTTTATAGCCATTTCTTTATTCTTGTTATGATGTCTTTCAGAGTAAGTGCCTCTTGTATGTCATTCAAAACCAAACGTAATTTTCTTCCTCTGGCCAATTATCTTCTCGAATGGTGGCCTGAGTTCTAGTTCCAAGCAGGCATAATTTCCTTCACTGGTACTGTCCAAAATTTATCAACTTCTGGCAAAATAATGCTTCTATAATGCATTCAGCACAAAGAACTCTTACATGAAGCATTTAAAATTCAACATCTTAAAATGGTACTCTGAAAATTGAATAGTATGATTACTTTTACAAATACAAGTGACTCCTTTCCTTTGCCATGTTTAATTACCTATTCACCTCTTTGCTTTCAACATTGTATGGAAATAATCACCTGATCAAAGAACATGAACTCCAGGTTTTTCTTCCAAGAGTAAACTATCCTGAGAAGCATCAGAGACCCGTTTTGAAAGTTTTGTCAGTAATATATTCATTTGTTTATAATGATACAGAGATTCCTGCAAGTGTGTTCATATTATCATTCATACCATCTCATTGCTCATCAGTAATTTCAAAAAGAGACAGTTGGGATTTACCAAACAAGATGAATTGTAAGTGGAACCAATAGAAGTCCCTTTAGTCAAGATAAAAAACAAACATACTAAACCTTGAAATTTGAGTTTTGATTAACTCATTTCTTCCCACCAGCCTTGATGATTCATAATATTTCAATTCTGCTTTTTATAAGGATAAATAATATACATTCTCTTAATGATTTGCCCAGTCAAATGGGTTCTCTAGACAGGATGCCTTTAGATGAAGGCTGTTTATACTAGAATGATTAAGTACAGGAGTAATTTGTATTACAGTGTTAGTGCTGGCTCTTTTCAATGCAGGCAACACATCCCAATGGAAAAACAAATCTGAGTTATCATTAGAACATATTGGTACACTTAACAATGGAAGAATCTGTACCAACTTGAGTTGTTAGAGTTTGAATAGCCCAGATGACAGAGGAAAAACTCCCCTTGAGCTATGTAATGGTTTTCTGGGTCTCATATTGGACAAGATGTACTTTTTTGAGCCCCAGTGAAAGAGCTTCACCAAAAAAAAAAATCTCATGACCACCATCTCGTCATTTTGGCTAAAATCCAGTGGTAAGTTATTTGTGTGTTGTAAGAAAGGTAGCCGTTCCTTGCAGGGAAGTGTTGAACAATGATTTGATTTTACGCATATTTTGTTTCTGTATATTTTCACTGCTTTGAATGCCTGGCTATTGATTCTTTTTCATTGCATACTTCTGGAAATCCAATAAGCTTTATTAGCAGAATAGTAAGAGTCATTGTTTTGTGCTGAATAGTTGTAAGGCTTCTTACTTGATAGAATGTAGAGTGACCTAGTAGCTGATTTTTTTCTTTGTGTTTACAGTGTGAACCATGGAATGCCCCATACTTTAGATTTGATTACTTTGAAACTAGACTTGCCTCCAACAGGCTCTCCCCCTTGTTTTCTTCCTATTCTTGTGGATTGTCTAGTTAACCTTAGGAAACACAAATGCTAGTGTATGCTGGCTTAGTAGGCTAATCCTCTGCCTGTAGCATAGGCACCCTGAGTGACAATGCAAGTCCTCATTACCACATTTCCGATACACTTCTGACCCAGCTCCTTGCCTATGGCCAAGAGCAGCATCAGAGGATTGCTTAAGTCACTGGGTTCATGTACCCACAGGAAACCTGTAAAAAGCTTCCAGCTTCAAAAAGGCTCAGCTGTAGTCTTCTGGGTAGTGAACCAGTGGAATAAAGAACTTCCCCTCCGTAAAACTGCCTTCCAGATAGATTAATATATCTTTGGAAACACAATTTGCTTTAAAAAGTATCACAAAGACATAGGCCTGGCTTGGTAGCCTACTGGCTAAAGTCATTGCCTTGCACATGCCAGGATCCCATATGGAAGCCAGTTCTGATACTGGCAGCCGCACTTCTCATCCAGCTTCCTGATTGTGGCCTGGGAAAGCATTCGAGGTCAGACCAAGCCTTGGGAGCCTGCACTCATATGGGAGACCTGGAGGAATTTCCTGGCTGCTGGCTTCGGTTCGGCACAGATCCAGTCGATGTGGCCACTTGGGAGTAAATCAATGAATGGGAGATCTTCCTCTCTGTCACTCCTCTCTGTATATCTCACCTTCCAATAAAATAAAAAAAAATTTAAGGCATCCCAAAGTCATGGGCAGATACAAAAGTATATCAGTCACTTGCAGGCTTTCCTCTAAATGATCGAAGAGTTACAATCAAAGTGATGGTTTTAATTTCCCTGGCAGAGTTTAAATTGGGACAGGGATACACTCTAGGAATCAGACTAGTACAACCACAGCACATTCAGCTTGATATTTCCCATTTGGTTTCCTGCAATAGGGTTTGTCTATAAGTGAATTACGATCTATGTTATTCAAGGTGGTTTCCTGAAGAATATGCCTAGTTGTTTAAAGTTACTCAGTGGGTCTTCTGTTGTCCTTTTTCCTTTTTTATTCAGTTTGGAAGGTATTTGGTAGGGTACAACTAGATACACCTGAACAAAGAACACTTAGTGCCAGAGGGATTATTTCATAGGAATCTAATGGGGTGATGCCAGGTATCTTTTGAATTTAGTGAAATTCCCACAGAGGGAGCGATATCAAGGGGCTAATGATTTGGTGCATAAGGGAAATGTATAAGGGAAATGACACTCAGTAAACAGACAGGAGGACAAGTCTTTGCACATTGGGTGCAACTGGTGCCTATTGCAGCCCAGAGATATAATTGCCAGGATTTTGGATTAGAACAGCAAGAATCTTTGCCTTTCATACTAATGCTTAAGAAAAAGATAAAAGTGAATAGCCTAAGGCTGTGTTTGAATTACAATTTCCTCAAGGGTCCACATGGCCTCTGAATATTAAAGAGTTAAGCAAGATTGATCCTGCTCAACCAACTCACACAGAAGATGACTCAAATAAGGAAAAAATATGGAATCCAGTTTCAGCAGTAGTCCACAAGAGCACAAACGCCTCTTGCCTATCTCTAATTGCTATGGAAGGGAAAAGCCAGAATTTCTCTTACTCTCTATGTATTAACTAAAAGTCCCTGTGCAGATACAATAGGCGCTAAGTATTTATTGTTTTGTGGCAAAGCTTTAATTTCTCCTTGAATACTTCAGGTTCTTTTGGTGCCAACTGTTGTAAATACAAAGTGTCTTTATGAGCATGTCTATTGTTCTTCAAAAGAAATAGGCCATCTATGTTGTTTGTTAATAAGAATTGGTGAGAGAAAACACCATCAAGAACTACATTTGTCATGCAAGCAAAAACTTGGTCTGACAGGTCATGTATGTTACATGCCTTCCCAGGTGAATGGAGATGAGTATCAGTCACCTAGGGCACTGAAGAACAAGCTATACAGGTCTGTGAATGAAAAAGGCTCATGTGTCTAAAGGAAAGCCAGAAGTGTGGATTTAGAATTACAGGAAGGATTTGAGTAACCAGTATGTTAAAAAAAAAAAAAAAAAGTCCTAACAACAACCTATGATTAGTTCACTGACATTTCAATTTTAGTTTATATTCAAGACCGGCTGCTATAAACCTTAAAATGGCTATAAGGTACCATTCAGCTGTCTCGTGTCTATTTCATTTTAGTATTTAGCCATTTGTTGTGTTGAAGTATAATTTTGCTGATCTTGGCAGATTTTAGGATAATTAAGACTGGCTTGTAACTCTAACAAGATATTTGTCGACATTTAAGTGATTGCAAATTGCTGTTGATGTTATATTGGGACTCTTAATTGGCTGGGATGATATTCTACCAGCTCTAACTTCGGACCAGAAATGGTCTCCCCAAGAAACTGTTCAACCCATCTGGACAATAAGTAGCTGGACTCTATGCTTGGTATATGTTTGCAAGGAAAGAATCTTGATTGAATTTGAACTGTAATACTGCATCAAGGTGGAGGAATCCACCAGGGGAGAGGGAAGGGGGAGGGGTGGGGGGGATTCCCAGAGCCTATGAAACTGTCACATAATGAAAATAATTAATAAAAAAATTGATAGACATATCTGTGCCCATTCCAGTTGATATTGCTCCTGAACGTTAGTAAACGCCACTCATTAGAGAGTTTTGTTCTTTTATTCTGGATTCTTATCACATAATATGCTTTCTCTCCAGTTATTGAATTGTGGGACTGGAGAGAGTCAGCCTGGGTGAAAATTACTTTTTGGGGTCCGGCAGCCATGGCCTAGCGGCTAAAGTCCTCACCTTGAATGCCCCGGGATCCCATATGGGCGCCGGTTCTAATCTCGGCAGCTCCACTTCCCATCCAGCTCCCTGCTTGTGGCCTGGGGAAGCAGTCGAGGACGGCCCAATGCTTTGGGACCCTGCACCCGCGTGGGAGACCTGGAAGAGGTTCCTGGTTCCCGGCATCGGGTTGGTGCACACCGGCCCGTTGCGGCTCACTGGGAAGTGAAACATCAGATGGAAGATCTTCCTCTCTGTCTCTCCTCCTCTCTGTATATCCGGCTTTCCAATAATAATAAAATCTTAAAAAAAAAAATTGCAGGAAGGAATGGTATAACCTCAGAATTCGTGGTCCTCATGCCGTGGACAGATTTTATTCTTTCCTATTGTTTCCTAACTGGAAAAACTGGAATATTTTAAGAATTGGTTCCAGTAATTATAATCCCCTTTGCTACATCATATTGAGTGAGTGATTTGATGCCTCCTATACACTCCAGGTCCTATGGCTACTGTTGAGTGTTGGAAAGAGGATTACTGTGCTTTGCATGAACTCAGAGTAATTTGTCACATATCTGCAGATGAACAGATCCAAAGTTCTGGGATTTCTCTGAGCCATCCTTCATTATTCCGTTTAAATTTTCAGATATGATCATGACTTGATGTGCAATGTTCTGCCTGGGGGGTCACCAGGATCAACTTTGTTTCTCCTTTTGAAAGAATGAAACCATATATATATATATATATATATATATATATATATATATATATATATATATATATATGAAAGCATATATATATATATATATGGTATATACCATATTTATCTAGGAAATCCTGTTCAATACTATGTACTGGAGCACCATTTACTAGTATTGCCAGACAACATTCCTAACTTGTTCGAGAGGTGCATGGGTGGTTCAGTGGTAGAATTCTCTCCTAACTTGTTCGAGGCATTGCCATAGAAACCCTAAACAGTGTCCACTCATACAATGTGAAGAAAGTCATTCACTGACATCAAGTTGGCAAAAGAAAATAGGTGTTTAAAGAGTGTAAAGCACAGAACAAGGAAGTGGACAGCTATTGCCTAATTTCTGGGCTCCCTGAGAAGTTAGGGGTGAAGGTTCTTACTGATTGAAATCGAATTGGAAAAGAGTGCCATGATTGGCTTGTGTCGAAGTTCCTGGTTCATTAGCAGAGCTTGTGATCTTTTGATTGATCAGTAACGCTGTGCTCTTTAGGGAATTTATGATGGTCAAGTGAGCTCCAGTTGGTCTAGACGTTATGTGAAGGCAGCGGTTACATTGTGCCCATACCCACATTTTCCTACTCAAACCATTCCAGGACAACCTTGGACATCAAGTTTCTTTTCTTTCAAAGAAGCAAATGACCCAGTCTACTGACTAGAACTTTGAGGCCAACTGGATCGCTTTTTTGTTTTGTTTTTAAGATTTATTTTTATTGGAAAGTCAGATTTACAGAGAAGGATAGAGGGAGAAAGATCTTCCATCTGCTGATTGTCTCCCCAAATGGCCACAATGGCCAGAGTTGAGCTGGGAGCTTCTTCCAGGTCTCCCACGTGGGTGCAAGGTCCCAAAGCTTTAGGCAATCCTCTACTGTCTTCCCAGGCCACAAGCAGAGAGCTGGATATGAAGTGAAGCAGCCAGGACACGAACTGGCACCCTTATGGTAATTGGCACATGCAAGGCGAGAACTTTAGTCACTAGAATACCATCCCAGGGCCTGGATCACTCTCAAGTCGGTGAATTCCTTATGATAAAGTATGGAGAAGGAAGCGTTGGATTGCGGGAGACAGACAATAAGTTGGGTCTTGCTTTTTATGTATCAGGGTTCTGTTTTATTAATATTTTCCCACAATTCCTCCTAACAAGAAATTGAACAGATACCCAGAAATCTATGATAGAGTTATGAACCCCTACCATATTACCAGATTTCTATTCCAAGGGAGAGAGAGCCTTAAACCTTGGTAGAGTTTAGGAACACAAAAAGCCCAGTGCCTATTAAGGTAGTTTTATGATTTCTTAGATTTGTATTTCCGGAATATCTTAGGAAAAAGAGAAGATTTTTCAGTTCCTTGGAACACCTTACTTTAGGCTTAATTTTTATTAAAAGGTTGGATATTTTATCTCTCCCTTATTTTAAGAACAGTAAAGCATTTATTTATATGAAAAGCAAAGTGAGAGAAGGCAGATGGCAGGCAAATGAATCTTTCATTTTCTAGTTCAGTAATGAAGCGGACATAGTAAATTGGGATGGGTTTGTCAGAACTTCTAGGTACCTCACATGAGTGAAAGGGACCCAGACACTTGGTAATTCGCTGCTTTCCCAGGGGCATTAGCAGATAGCTATACCAGGAGCAGCCAAGACCAGGATCAGCAGTTCAACATGGAATGCCAAAATGTTGAATGGCCTTAAACTGCTGTCCACAACCCTTATTCTGATACCTTGGTTTCTTAAAATAAATTCTACTAACCCAAAGTTTCCTTTCTAACATATTGCAGGCTGCTCCTCAGATTTTTAACAGAATGGTAGATTGTCAATGGCGAGGCAAGATGCCTCTGATTTTAATTAGTTTGCTTTTTAAATTTTTAGTCTATTTTATATCATTAGGCTGATGCATTCTGTCCCCTGATCACAGATTGAGAATTCATAGAATGCCTTCTCTGATTAAGAGGGCATTCATCCAATGGCGAATACTTTAGTTGATTCCGTATTTTGGCTATTGTGAACAGAAGTGCTATAAACATAGTGGTACAGGTGGATACCCAGCAGAGAATTGCTGGGTAAAATGGAAAGCCTATATCTAGTTTTTAAAGAAATCTCTATACTGTTTCGCACAGTACTGTACAATTGCACCAACACTGTCCAAGAGTCCCCCTTTCTCTATAGCCTCACCTCATTGGCTTTTCTTTGTCTTTTGGATCATAGCAGTTCTGACAGGGTGAAGGTAGTGTCTTAGTCAAGGCTTCCATTTACATTTCCCTAATGGCTAGTGATGTTGACCATGTCTTCATGTTTTACTTACAGCTTTATGAATACTTGCACTTAACCCCTCATTTATTCTGGAGTTTGCCTGTTGAGGAAGATAACACTAAACCTTCAGTGCTATGCTCAGAGTCTGCTCTGAAAAGATAAAATACAATTTTCCACTCAATGCTCCTGACCTCCTTTTGCCCAATCTCAAGTCCTATCCAGTGAGTAAAGAGGGGATTAGGCACTTACTCCTGCAGGCAATATGTAATAATTAATTTTAAGCAAGGATACCAATGTTTTTCCTTGTATTTGTCCACTGCACAGTTCATCCAGCCTGGCCATTGGAACATTTAGCTAGTTTTTAATTCCACCTGTAGCTTATTCTAGGTTATCTGAGTAAAAGAGATCCTCCCAACCCAAAACATTACTTAAGAAATTTACAAAGGAGTAATTTGTCTAGCAATTTTCAAGAGACAAAGGAATAATGGCAAAAATAATAAGCAATGCAATTTAGAAGATATGCTACTGAGAAAAAACGCTTAAATCTTCCTAAATAATATCTCTGGAGCATTTCTTTTCTGTTTATATGCATGACTCTTTCAAACATTGCTTTCATAACAGCATTGTTTGCTGGGGAAAAGGGTGGTATATATAGGAAATGCCTTTTAAACTAAGCCTGTTAGGAAGAAAAACAAATATCTAAAATTTTGAAACTAACACCTTAAAAGCTGTGTTTATTATTTAAGCTCCAAAGTGAGAAGTTATCATTGACTCTGAATTGACTTCAGAGCAATGAAATTAAGTTCTTTTACTTTCCTATTTCAATATTAAATGTGAAATTATATATATATGTACTGTAATTAAAATCAGTAACATTTGTTTTACAGAATAACTTTCCAGAGAACAACTTTATAGACTAGTAGGATTAGCCTTTATGCAATGTAAAATTAAATTGTAGTTTTTCCTCATTGCTCTTCTCTGTTGAAACAAAGTAGAGTAACATCAAATGTTAGCTGTTAGCTTTCAATAAATGTGGTCATTAAATGTGAAATCATGTATTTTTCTAATAGCTTTTAATATAAGAATGAGTAGCACAGTATTCTGTGGAGTTTTACATCATGACAAGAGCTGGAAAAGTAAATGTCATAGAACTCACTTACTCAGGTCAGTTTCTTTTTACTTCTGTCATGCTGGGACAGTTACTCAGCTCTTGGATTCTGTGGTTCATCTTACCTAAGATGAACAAAAAGGATTCGGTATGGGCAGCTCTTAGGAAAAACACAATATAGGCTATAACATGCAAATGCTGCATTTAATAGACATTTTTAATGTATATGCTTGCCAGTTTTATTCATGACAAATTATTTTGATCATTTGCCAATTTTTTTTTTTTAACTGGACAGTTTCTTTGTGTTTTTGAGCTCCTTTTATACTCTGGATATTTCTGGATAATAATGCTTTGTCTTACAGATCATTTACAATTGTTTCATACCATTGTGTTGATTGTCAAATTATTAGTGTGCAAAACTGTCTATTTGTTCTTGTTTTCCTTTTTGTTCTCTGCTGTGAGTCTTACTGAAGCAGTTAACTGCCAATAACAATGTCTTAAAATGTTTTTGTCTATTTTCTTTCCCTGGTTTCAAGATTTATTTTGAGCTGCTTGATCTATTTTGCATATATAAAGACAGGAGTCCAAAAAAAAGAGCATTTGTCATGTACTTGGAGTGACCTAAGGATGATTCTAATCAGTTTAACTTTCCATTGAGTCATGCTTTATCATAAAAGTGTAAAAAAAGGAAAGTACTTTGTAGTCACCTAAGTAGTTAGTAAGATTGATCATATGACATTGAAATATACTAAAAACATGCTTTATGTTGATCCTGGTGCTGAAGGATAAGATTTTCAAAGCCTTAGATAAGTAACCCTACAGTTTCTGTGATCTAAGTAGCTGACTTTCTTAGTGTTAACTGATTCGGAAATGTTAAATTCTAAATAGGATATATAGACAAAATTCTGTATATAGGGGTTCCAGAATGCCTTCATTAAGGTAATTCACTGAAATCTTAACTTCTAATACATTTCAAGGCATATATTGATAATTAAATTGTTCTTGATAATCATTTCTTAAGCACTGAATTTGGCAAATGCTGTTAGTAATGAGATGTGGTCCCTACCATCAAGATACTTACTCCTCATGGATTGGGATGGAGAGAGAAACAGAGAATTCCCAGTGTAAATTGAAAATGAGACTTAAGTTGATGAAGCAGGTGTCACATACAGCAAAATGAAATGTTTGTGCATGCATGAGGACAGATGCAAGTTATTTGGTAGGATGATGAAAGTCTGTGTAATGGAGATAATATTTAAAGTGAAATGGTTTGAAAAGAGTCAGCAACCATGAGGAAGAATGTAGATGAGCGACATCCTGGGCAGAAGAAATGGCAACTATTGGAGGTCCAAGGGGAGAAAAATGTGTATCATAAAATCTAAGGCTGTGATTACTTACTCTGAGAGAATGGAGCAAAGAAAACTGTCATCTTGAAAGGAATCCACTTACGCAAGATCACAAGGCTGAAATTTAGCTCAAGAGAATGGAAATTACAGGGAAGTATTACAAGATACACACGAATTTCCAATCCTTTGAAGTGTGCAGTTTGATAGTGTTTAGAACCTTTATGAAGTTGTAAAACCATCATTATAACCTAATTTTTGTAGTAAACTCTTCATAATATAGACATTTTAATCATTAGCATATATAACTCAGTGGCATTAAGCGCATTAACGGTGTTGTAAATTTTCACTGCTATGTCCTGAACTATTTCCATAACCCTGGGTGGAAATCTTCAGTCCTAGGTAATCATTGCTTCTTCTGTCCTAAGACACCAAAACCATGAATGCTTTTTCAGTCTTTACCTATTTTAGATATTTCATATAAATATGGAATTCTATAATTTATATTTTGTGTCTGGTTTCATTCATTTAGTGTGATGTATATAAATCCTGATGGTAGCTGCATTCACAGTGGCTTTAAGGATGGAGGCCACCAGCTAAAGAGAGTGTATCAGTGAACATAAGCACCCAGGTCTTATGTAACTTTGGGAGCCTTTCTGTATTATCTCTGGATTATCTCATGTTTGAATTTGAAATGAACTCTGAAAGCGTACTTTCTGGCAGCAAATTGTACTTGTTAACTGTGCAGAAACCAAGATGATGCTGAAAAGAAACCTCTCCCGTACTTCACAGAAGGAGAATAGAAGAGCTGATCTTGTGTCTGGTGAGCCAACATAGTTTATTGGACATAACTGCATAATCTTGAATCACTCTTTTCATGATTGTACTGACTTACAAGTAAAAAATTATAGCCAGAAGGGTAGTTGAGTTGTGCCTGAAACCCATATTTTAGGGAAGAGATTTTAAAATGGCTGGTATATAATATTATTAGTTATATCCACATATATATCCAGCCTATCACCATGGCATCAGTACCATAAAATGGCAGTGGAATTGTTATTAAATGAAGGACTATTTCACGTAGCACCATCTTCCTAATATAGCAGAGTGGCTGTTAAATTCTGTGGACCACTGTGGGAAGAATTAAAAGTACAAAGGCTTACTATGTTCCTTTGCCAAGGAGTCATGGAATAAATATGGAACTATCCAGACAAATTGAAACTCTGCTTTTCAGAATATCTTCACATTCCTTTAAAACAAGTTGAGGACTGGTGTTGTATAGAAGATTAAGCCCCTGCCTGTGAAAGTAACACCCCCTATGAGTCCTGCTTTGAGTCCAAGAGGTTCTGACTCTGATTCAGCATCCTGCTAAGGTGCCTGGGAGAGCAGCAGCAGATGGTCCCAATGCTTGGGCTGCTACCAAGCCTGAGATGGGGGGCAGGGGGTTCCAGGAACCTGGCTTCCGATGGACCCAGTTCTGGTCACTGTCACAATTTGGGGAGTGAAACAGGAAACGAAAAACAAACTCAGATTAATTTTATGTTTCTAAGCTAATAATGTTTACAGAAATTCAAATGCTCATGAGTTTTGATGTTTTTGTTCTAGATTTATCTTGTAGATATTTCGTATGATTAGCAGCACTCAAACAGGGGAAGATCTCAAGCCTCATAGACATACAGTCAGTAACATTTATGAATTCAGAAGTGATCTCTACCATTGACTCTGTATGAATAGAAACTACATGGAAGTAAAATAGCGAGGGAAGTTTCAACTTTGTAATTGTAAAGTGGCTATTCCATTGACTGAAAAATATGTGTGTATGTCATTTGGTAATTATTTTACCAGAACAGTAACTTTAAAAATGTTCTATCCTTTTTTGAAAAAGCTGATGTGATGAATCCTAGAATTATGATTTTAGCCAAGTGATAATGATTCTTTTAATTTATCAGAAACAGTTCATCTCCTTTCTGAGCACAATCCATAATGCTAATTAATTGTGGTCATTATCGCATATGGAGTTTGAAAAAATGAGTGCTTATAGACAATACTGGAAGGAGCACTTTGTGTCATTTGGCAGTTTGCCTGCCCTTTCAATTTTTGGTCTTCCATATTCTATCACATGAATAATCATCCTTTAGAAAAAAGTAACCAGCATCAGATGTGGCATCCAGAACATCCTGTGTTAGTCCCATCCAAGTCTGTCCTACAAATAAATGGCCCAGAATCTTCTGCCTGTTAAAATATTCGTCACAAATAATTTCATTTCATTTTATGCCTTTACGATAATTCTGTCGAAGGAAATGATGATCTATTATTTTATAGAGGAATGTTCTGCTTTTGGTATAATCTCTGCCATTAGAGAGATGAGGAAGAACAGAACAATAGTATTTTTCAGTATAATTCCCTAAAAAATTATCCCTGTGACAGAATAAAAGAGCCACACAATAATGCAAAATAGTCCTATTACCTTGGTGTGTGGTAGACTGTATTGCTTTAGAAGAAGCTGCCTGCTGTTAAAATTACATTGTGATTTTATTTTTTTCCTTATATTTTTACTCAATTTTTATTAAATTCTTCAGACAGAGGCTGCTTTTGCTGTACATCGTATCTGCTGTATTAATGTAATCAAGGAGGGCTCCGATCGAGGCTATCCCATGTTTAGATGACGCCAGGAAGCACACGAAATAGCCTTGCTTCTTTATGGCAAAGTGTAGATGAAGAAGTCCTGCCATTCATCTCCTTTGTTCCTTGTAGTGCTTAACAGAACACACAACAAATGGCAGATATTCAAGCATGCACTGAGCATCTGAGAACAGATTCAACCTATTTACACTAAGGAGAATTAGAATTAGGTCTCATTTAAGATTGCTTTGTCAAAGCTTCAGTGTTCCTAGAAATTCTAGCAAGAAAAATGATATTTTTGAAACTGTAAGTTTATTTTCCATTTACCTGAAAGGCAGAGGGCCAGAGAGAGACAGTTAACATGGGCGGTTTAACTCCCAAATTCTTGCTGAAGTTGAGGCTAGGAAAGGCTGAAGTCAGGAGAGGGGATCTAATGTGGATTTCTAATGTGGATTCCAGTATGTGTGATGAAGATGGGATTCAGATTGCAGCTGGGACTTAAACCCAAGCGCTTCAATATCAGATTCTGGCAAGGCAAATCACTTCCTAGCTGATGCAACAAACGATATTCTCAGGAAAAAGAATTCCCTAACCAGAATAAGATATGTATGTGTATGTATCAAAGTGTCCAAAAGTATAAAGGCAACATGGCAACTACTTGTTATAACTAAAAAGGAGTAAGTAGCTTCAGGATTGTATTGTATAGTAACATAACTATGGATAATGTAAAAATACTCCATAGTATTTCATAGAAGTTAATCCTCGGGGCTCAGATGGATGGACCTCCCAGCAGCATGGTGGCTGCTGGGGGCATCTGAGCCAGGTAAGCAAGGGACTGAGACCTGATGGTTTGTAGTGGAGAGATTGGAAGATCCGTATGGGTCAGGCTGGTACACCAGTCCACTTGCGAGTCCTGAGTAGAACTTGCAAGCATGGAATATTACTGACCACATGTCAGTCCACGCAAAAGCTAGGGCTGGGGGCCAGTCTAGCAGGGCTAGATTCAAGTACCAAACAATGTCGGAACAGGTTGTGGGTCACAATAGGAAGGGTCATCTCACCAACCACCATGCAGGAGAACCAGGTCTGGGGGTATATTCTGTGGGGGACATGTGGACCAAATCCTGTGGAAATACAAGTCCACTGCTTAGCTCATGAGTTGTGGTGATGGGCTTAGCTAGGTATGAAAATGGAACCTGCCACACTCACAGGTATAAGGACGGTGAATAATCTGGACAGGTCCAGACTGCAGTGCCTGCGTGTTTATCCTAAAACAGTGTGGGGCAGGCCAGGCCACAACATTTACTCGCTCGTACGATGCCAAGATGGAGGGGCAGGCTATGCTGAGCAGTGCCTAGCACCCCCTATCATATGTGAGATCTGGGTATGGGAGTGGGAAAAGTTGTGGAATATGGGAAAATCTCCTAGTGGGTCATAGCTCCCTCTGGTGAGCATGTAGTTCAGGCCTGGGGGTAGGGCAAGCTGGGCAAGGTAGCTCCAACTGATGGCAAATGTGTGGTTTGGTTTTGGAAAGTGGGGGACCTGGCAGGACCGAGCAAAGCTTAGCTCACAGGCAAATACAGAAGCCAGGTGGAGTGCAGGTCATGCTGGGCTAGGCCATCACATCTACCGATTTGCATGAGCCAGAGATGGGAGCAGACTGAGCAGGGCCAGGTTGCAGCACCTGCCAGCAAGAGTTGGGGCTTGGGGCTGGCCGGGTCAGGCCATAGGCAAAGGTCAAGACAGGTGAGGGACTATGTCAAGCTGGATCAGAGCAATCACTGGCACTTGCAAGATCTGTGGCTGGGACACCCTTACTGGGTTGTGGTTCTCACTGGTGAGTGCAAGGACCAGATTAGGGGCTGAGACCTGAACTGAACATGGCTGCAGTGTTCCTCAGCATAAGTGTGGACTGGGTCTGGGGTGTGCCAGACTAGACTAGACTACAGCATCCAGTAGTGCTTGTGAGAACCAGGGTAGATTACTGTGGGCTTGGCTGGGTCTCTGCATCTACTGAGCCATGTATGAGCTGTGTCAGGGTATGACCAGGCATGGATGGGCTGTAACACCCAACAGTAAAAACTGGAATGGGTAAAGACTGGTCAGGGAAGGCTACTAGACAGGAGGCAGACTAAGTAGGACTGGCTCATGGACATACTAATGGGTGGGAGATCTGGCACTGGAAGCGGTTCTGATGGAGGAACTTAGGGAACACCTCTGTCAGGACACAGTCCCTGCAGTTGAGCACAAGAACCACGATAGGGGGCAGACCAGAGCAGGGGGAATGGTACCCACAAGCATACATTTGGTGCAGGCAGGGGTGAACCAGGCTATGCCAGTTCATATCTCCCGCTGGCAAATCTGAGCACCAGAATGGAGTGTGGGTCGGGCCAGGTTGGGTCACAACACAAGCCAGTTCACATGAGGGCCAGGACTAGGGGTCAGCTGGGCTAGGCTAGACTTCAGCCCTCACCAGTGTGGGGAGGTCTGGGCCTGGCCAGGCTAAGGCACCCACAGGTAAATGACAAGGTGAGGTGGGCCATGCCAGACTGCCTCACAGCACCAAACCAATACACATGAGACAAAGCAGGGAAGGGATGAAGCCAGTGGGAGGGCTGTGAGTTGCTCCCCTGCTGGAACACCACTCCCACTAAAGCGTGAGTTAGGATGGGGACACACCAGACCAGGCAGGGCTACAACACCTGTTGCCCTCATGTGACCTGCATCAGGGAAATGCCATGCTTGGTTGACTTTTCCCTTTGGTGCATGCAGAAGTCAGAGTGGATATAGGCTGGTTGGTCTTTGCTGTACCATCAGCTGGCAGATGCTGGCATGGGGGGAAGGGTGCAGCAAATTCTGTCAAGATAAACCGCAAAACCACCTGGAGAGTGCCAAGTCTGGGAGTGGAAGTGGACCCAGTAGGGAAACAGTGGGCATCTCCCTCTTGGGTTGCCACTCTGACTGGTGAGCATGAGAACCAGGATTGGGGCAGGTGTGGCTAGACAGAGTGATACCCACTGGCATATATGTGAGCCAGATAGTAGGATTATTTGAGTTGAATTAGGCTTTGTGCCCATTTAGATGCATGAGAGCTGAATGGGATGTGAGACAGAGTGGACCAGTCTGGTATACACACTGGCAAGCACACAGGAACCAGGGAAGAGGTTGGGCCTAATGGGAGTTATTGGGGGTCACTCCAGCTAAGATGCAGGCCCCACTGGGTTGCATGAAAGCAGTGTGTGGTAGGCAGGACTGAGTTGGGCTGTAACACTCATTGGTTTGTGTAGAAGACAGGGCTGGAGGCAGACTTGACTCAGCAATTGCAACCACCAACATGTGCAAAAGCTGATTGGGATGACAGTCTGTGTTAGACCTTGTATTGGCAGGCACACACAAAAATCAGGTCTGGGATCACCTCAGCTGGAGTTTCTTTGGGGATCCCCCCAACTGAATCACTGGACTCAGAACCCCAACCATGGAGAGAATTTTAGGTTCCATGATCTGACCGTAGAGTGGATGTCTCAGAACTGGGTCTCCTCACAGGCTCAGAGCAGTGGACAGCATATCCAGGTGCACATGTAGGACATGGCAGCACATTGGAGTCTGCAGAGATCACCTGGTACCACAACAGAAAGCAGAGGACAGAACAAATCAATCAACTACACCAGCCATGTGTAGGCAGTGAATATCTGGGCAAACTGAGACTCTAAGGTGAATTATACCAACCAGTGGATTCTGGAGAGATTTCATCAAGCTTGGAGTGGCAAGATTGGCAGTAATTCAGAATTGTTGAACTATTGAAACTATAGAAAGGAGCAGGACCCTTATAGCATGCCCTGTATCAGGGACCCTGGTGTGGTGGTGAGTAGCTGGACCCAGTGTGCAGAGGCATTTGGGAGGCTAGGTATGGCTTCCCTCCCTTTCTCCCCCTTTCCCCTAGATACAGGAAGAAAACGAAGAAAATGTGGAAATGGTGACCTCACCGCCGTCGTGTAGCCCTTGACCCTTATCATACTGATCAACTATGTAAAAATCATCAAAAAATAAAAATAATTAATGGAAAAAACTCTGTATATCATTTTCTTTTTTAAAGATTTATTTATTTTTATTACAAAGTCAGATATACAGACAGGAGGAGAGACAGAGAGGAAGATCTTCCGTCCGATGATTCACTCCCCAAGTGAGCGCAATGGCCGGTGCTGCGCCGATCTGAAGCTGGGAACCAGAAACGTCTTCCAGGTCTCCCCTGTGGGTGCAAGGTCCCAGTGCTTTGGGCCATCCTTGACTGCTTTCCCAGGCCATAAGCAGGGAGCTGGATGGGAAGTGGAGCTGCTGGGATTAGAACCCGCGTCCATATGGGATCGTGGCACGTTTAAGGTGAGGACCTTAGCCGCTAGGCCACGGCGCCGGGCCCATGTATATTATTTTCTAAACAAAAACTCCAGAAGTTTGATTTGCCTGGATGCTTTCAATCTAAAAAATTTTACAGGCTAAATATATTTACCCTGCCCAGACTTTATACTGCCGATACACATAATGAATCATTATATGATATTACTTAAATATGTATGAATTTTATGTCGGTTAATGTTTATTTTTAATCTTTAAGTGTTTTCTTATACCCCTTTTTTCTCATGCATATTTAAAGGTTGACTTATTTATTTAAAAGACAGAGGGACAGAGATCTTCCACCACCTGGTTTACTACTCAAATGTTCTCAATGGCCAGGTTTGGGCCATGTCCTTAGGAACCTTGTCTAGGTCTCCCACATGGACAGCAATGATGCAAGTACTTTGACACTCTTCTGTTGTTTTTTCAGGCACATTAACAGGAGTTGATTGGAATAAAGAAAGCTGGAACCTGAAATGATTCTTTGGTATGGGATGCCAGGTTCTCAAGTGACAGCTTAACCCTCTTTGCAAAGACACCAGGCCCTTGAACCTTTTTTAAAGTGTAGTCAATGCTACTTACATGATTATAAAATGGCTTTAATTCTTTGCAAGAACTGTGGTAGATACATCTCCTTTATTCACATAATGCTATCACAGCTCAGTATAATAACTGAGCTGAATTCAAATTTTTAACTGAATTTGAAGTTGTAAAATGTAGAGCCTATCCTTTTTATTTACTTTACAGCTTAGCTCAGTGATGGGTATGGCACAGAAAGTGGTCTACTCTACAGGCAGTAATTATTGAGAGAGTTCATTGTGTTGGCTGGATTTGACAATTCTCCACATTCTTATATTTCAAAAAGAATCTTTAAAAATCAGTAAATCTTAGATCTCATTGTGATGAAGGTGTAGTGACAGTCGTCTGCAGAACATGTTATCTGCATCACCACAAACTCCAGGAGGCATTCAGACTTTACAAAGGCCTCGGTTCAGTCCCAGACACAACTCAATATTGCAGCTTTCTCTTTAATTAAGCTGAGTGGAAAAATGACAGAAGGTGGCCCAAGTGTTTGGACCCTTGCCACCCATGTGGGAGACCTAAATGGAGGTCCAGGCCACTGGCTTCAACCTGGCCAGCCGTTTAGAAAGTCAACCAGAAGATGGTAGAGCTCTCTCTATCCCTCTGTCTTTCAAATATATCTTTTGAAAGCAGTGCATGGTTGTATCTATTATTAAAATACTGTGCATGGACATTGTTTTGTTGCTGCAGCAAAATAAGCAGAGCTTTTAGTTTTATTTTCCCATGAATTTTGAGAAATGCCTTCATATTAATGTGATCATTTTAGGATATCGACTGTCAGTATTTATCCACAAAGTAAACACTGAAGATATAAAATAATCCTGCGGTGGTTGTGCTGGATAGAAAATGCCGCACACCTTTTTGTTAGTTGGTATTTCGGCCATTCAACAACGCATAAATTTATGTCTGTTGTGGGGGGTGATTTCTTCCTTTCTTGCACTGTGTAAACTAATCAACCGAATAAATCAGGATTCTACATTCAATTTTAATCTCTGTAGCAAATTGTTGACGTACCCAAGTAACTGAAACATTTGTTGCCCTATTTTCATCTGATAAACCCTTCAGACATTTTCCAATATTTATTGTCACTAATAAAAGAAAATGACAAAATTATTTCTTTTAATTTCAGGAATACATAGGCATATTGACAAATGAAAACAGAAAAAAATAAACTTGTTAAAAATGGAATTCTTGACATCAGAGTGGCATTTCCACGTCTGTGTTCTGTTGCTGGATAAGAGAAACTTGAGAAACACCTCATGACCTCAGGGAAAGGCTCTGAGGTTACAGTAAAGGAATATTTTTAAAGAAATTTGCTAAATAAGTGTTTTAATCTCATGTCAGCTTCATGATCTTGATGGTGTTGAATTTAACTTGCTTTTGATTCTGCAACTGTTTTTCCTCATGGAAAATGAATTTGTACTGCAAATGCCACACGTGTAGTTTTATAAACTGATTTTATTGACTGATACATACACATGTGAGTGACTAGTTTTGAACACATGGTAACCTTGGTGCATCGTTATATTTTAAATATTCCAGTTAAATATTGGTCGCAATACAATGACCAAATTTGAGGACTCCTCACTCAGGAATGGTAAAGGTGAGAAGGGTTAAGAGCTGACATTTGAAATGAAAAATAGTGAAATGTACCATTTTTACTGACTAAATTATCATTTGAACTTCCATCAATTGAGCACAAGTTCTGTGTGTATGCACAGATTATTATATTTATATGGAGACAGCATATATCACATGTCTAGTTACTAATAATTCTATCATTCTAATACTAAAGTTACTTACTAGTTGTATGTAAATCTATTGATTTAATTGAAATTTTGAACTTATTTAAATGCTATCTACATCAACAATTTTCCACTCGAATAGATTATTTGAGTATGTTAATATTCATATAACTGAAATGAACCCTCACATTAAGAAGCATGCCCAATAGTTTGTTACAGAAACAGTTAAATATATCTAATCTCAGCTGTTCTTCAATAAGCTTCAACTGTTGAGATGGTTTACAAAGAGGATGCTTTTTTTTTTTTTTTTTTTTTTTTTTTTTAAGATTTGTTTTATTTTTATCACCAAGTCAGATATACAGAGAAGAGGAGAGATAGAGAGGAAGATCTTCCGTCTGATGGTTCACTGCCCAAGTGACCGCAATGGCTGGTGCTGCCCCGATCCGGAGCATCAGGAGCCAGGAACTTCCTCTGGGTCTCCTACGCGGGTACAGGTGCAGGGTCCCAAGGCTTTGGGCTGTCCTTGACTGCTTTCCCAGGCCACAAGCAGGGAGCTGGATGGGAGCTGGGGCTGCCAGGATTAGAACCAGCGCCTGTATGGGATCTCGGCACATTCAAAGCAAGGACTTAAGCTGCTAGGCCACCATGCTGGGCCCAAGACCAAGTTCTTAAACAGGAAAAGATAAAAACAGATATGAGATCAGTGCCACGCCGCCTCGATCTGCAGGTACGATCTTTTCCAGCACCCTGCTGATCACATGCACTTAGTGTTTTGAATCTGTTTTGATTCAGATTTTGTTGAATCTGTTATTTCTTGAGTCAGGTGGATTTACAAGACATTCACCAGTGAAGTGTTGCTTTTGTTACTAATCTTGGTTAACCAGTTCCATTTGTGTGGGTAAGACATTTTTTTTCTCATTCATTCCATGCCTTGCTGCATGTTAAATATTCCGTTTTCCATCTACTGCTTTGGATTCATTAACGGACTTCTTATTCAAAAATTCAAAGCTGATTTTCTTTTTTTTTTTTTTTTTTATGTATAATCCATTTTATTGTATTGTTGTTGACAATCTTTACATAGTTAACTATAGTTGAAGGAAAATCAAGAAAGAGAAGGAAAAAAAAAAAAAAAAAAAAGGTTCAGGGGGATAGGGAGGTGGGCAATGCTATTATGTCCATATTGTTTCCATCATGTATCTGAGGTAAAAGGGGATATTGAGGGAGAAGCCCCACCCGGTTTCCCGCCCACCCCAAGTCCCATATGTGGGGCATGCTCTGAGATATGTGCTCAAGTGGAGTTAATAGTTCTCCAGTTATGAGTCACTGCCAGTTTCGCTCGATGAGGTGGTCCACTGATTGATATGGTCCATCATGAAGTCTCCATTTGTCCCATATTTCGCTGCCAACATGTAGCTGAGATGAATGATTGTCCTATTCTGTCTTCTGTCTTTTCTTGGTTAGAATTCTGAGTCCAGCAGTTCAAGTGGGGAGATCTCCAAAGATACTTTGAGGTATTCCCAGATTAGTTTCTTGTATGTTCTAGCAAGCACAGGGCCCGGCACAGTCCATCACCCTGATCAGCTGGTGGTTGCAATTGCTGTGTTGGTTCTGTTTTCAGTCCCGAGTTGCACTGGAACCAATGGGTGTTGCAGTCCAGTCTGGTTCGGCCCTTACGTCAACCAGTGGGAGCTGCAGCCTAGTTGGGGTGACCCACAATAACCCCCACCAGACCGCCCCCTACCCTGGTTTGCCAGTATGTGTAGCAGAAGACCAGTCTGTCCCCCATCCCATTTGGCTCTGGCCCTTGTCAATGGGTATTAAAGCTTGGTTCCATCTAACCAACTCAACCATCCAGCCCTCACAGATATTGTTGCGTACCTCTCTATCTAGCCATCCCAGCCCCCGTCCTAGTTTTCATGCCCTCCCACGGGAATAGTGACCCAAGAAGGGGGAACCCACTTTTTCCCTCCCAGGTCTCTCTGTCCCGGTTTATGCACTCTTTAGGTGGTCCTGTGATTTGACTCGACAGAATTAGTCCCCAGTGCCAGCTTCTGCCAGCTGATGCTGTGGCCCTGATCTAGTCCACATGCAGCGCACAGGTGTTGTAGCCTTGCTTAGTCGTGTCTGTCTCTATCCCAGCCCACGCTCTCCAGTGGGAGTGGCTGTCCAGCGAGGGGACCAGCCCCTTAACCCCCCCGCCAGCTCTGCCCCTCCCTTCCTGGATCTCACGTGTGCTGGATGGGTGTTGCATTCATATCCAGTACAGGCAACCACGCCCTGGCGTTCCAGAATGTGTACTGGTTTTGTCGCAACCAAACCCGGCCCATTCCACACTCTGTTCTGGTGATCGGATTTGCCAGAGGATGACATGAACTGATTCAGCCTGGCCTGCTCCTGACCCATGCCGAATGCATGCCAGTGGGAAACTTTCCATGGCCTATTCTGGGCTGTTTCCAATCATGCTTCTCGCGCTTACCTGCAGGGACTGTGTCCTGCCAGAGGAGTTGCCCAGGCTCCTCCATCAGAACCCCTCCCAATGCCAGATTTTGCGCTTGCCAGGGGGTTCTTGAGCCAACCCTACTCAGTTCACCTCCTGTCCTAGCAGGAACAGTGGCTTTTCCTGGCTGGGTGGTGGGTGAACGGGACTGGGGAGGGGCGCAACCTCGGGCCTGCAGGATTTAACTTCCGGCTGCCAGAGGCGAGCCGAGGGCTGCGGGAGAGGACGTCTAGCTCGGATCCCGAACCCAGTCCGCCATGTGCCCATGGCTCATGGCGGGCTGGGCCAGGGCATGCCTGGGTGCGGCCTGCTTCCTTCTGGGGTGAGTACGCCGAGGGGGGAGGCCTCCATGACTGGGCATGTCCGGGACCCACCCAACACCCTCATTGGGTGGTGGGTGAACGGGACAGGGGAGGGGCGCAACCTCGGGCCTGCAGGATTTAACTTCCGGCTGCCAGAGGCGAGCCGAGGGCTGCGGGAGAGGACGTCTAGCTCGGATCCCGAACCCAGTCCGCCATGTGCCCATGGCTCATGGCGGGCTGGGCCCGGACATGCCTGGGTGCGGCCTGCTTCCTTCTGGGGTGAGTACGCCGAGGGGGGAGGCCTCCGTGACTGGGCATGTCCGGGACCCACCCAACACCCTCATTGGGTGGTGGGTGAACGGGATTGGGGAGGGGCGCAACCTCGGGCCTGCAGGATTTAACTTCCGGCTGCCAGAGGCGAGCCGAGGGCTGCGGGAGAGGACGTCTAGCTCGGATCCCGAACCCAGTCCGCCATGTGCCCATGGCTCATGGCGGGCTGGGCCAGGGCATGCCTGGGTGCGGCCTGCTTCCTTCTGGGGTGAGTACGCCGAGGGGGGAGGCCTCCATGACTGGGCATGTCCGGGACCCACCCAACACCCTCATTGGGTGGTGGGTGAACGGGACAGGGGAGGGGCGCAACCTCGGGCCTGCAGGATTTAACTTCCGGCTGCCAGAGGCGAGCCGAGGGCTGCGGGAGAGGACGTCTAGCTCGGATCCCGAACCCAGTCCGCCATGTGCCCATGGCTCATGGCGGGCTGGGCCCGGACATGCCTGGGTGCGGCCTGCTTCCTTCTGGGGTGAGTACGCCGAGGGGGGAGGCCTCCGTGACTGGGCATGTCCGGGACCCACCCAACACCCTCATTGGGTGGTGGGTGAACGGGATTGGGGAGGGGCGCAACCTCGGGCCTGCAGGATTTAACTTCCGGCTGCCAGAGGCGAGCCGAGGGCTGCGGGAGAGGACATCTAGCTCGGATCCCGAACCCAGTCCGCCATGTGCCCATGGCTCATGGCGGGCTGGGCCCGGACATGCCTGGGTGCGGCCTGCTTCCTTCTGGGGTGAGTACGCCGAGGGGGGAGGCCTCCGTGACTGGGCATGTCCGGGACCCACCCAACACCCTCATTGGGTGGTGGGTGAACGGGATTGGGGAGGGGCGCAACCTCGGGCCTGCAGGATTTAACTTCCGGCTGCCAGAGGCGAGCCGAGGGCTGCGGGAGAGGACATCTAGCTCGGATCCCGAACCCAGTCCGCCATGTGCCCATGGCTCATGGCGGGCTGGGCCAGGGCGGCCAGTGCGCCATTTGGTGCCAGGCTGTGCCTACTGGCCGCCCGGCCGGGGAGCTCTGGGGTATTGGACATCTGAATCGCTGCTGAGATAGCTCTAGAGTGACCCCACTGTTTCTGGGATCTGAGTCAATCCTAAAGATTCCCAATGCCAGTAACTCTTCCTTTGAAGAACTTCCAATCCCTTAACAATGCTGAGCTTTGAACACCTATTAGTAAAAGATAAGCTCCGGCTTGTGTAGCAGGCTGGCACCTAATGGTCCTCGGAGCAACCACGTGCAGGTGTGTGATTTACAGCTAGGAACGGTCCCAATCTGGGAAGCCACAGCTGGGATGAGGTTCCCACCAAGGGGTGTATGTGCTGGAATGGGGGCTGCGTTCTATCTAGGAAACAGTTGCAGTCACCCGAGGCACTAGTGTGGGCTGGGATTGGATGCACCAGGCCGGTTCAGATCCCAGCACCATCTGGTGTTATGGAGAACCAGGGTAGATGTGGGACTGACTAGGCTGGGTCTCAATCCCCTTCTGAGCCATGTGTGAGCTGTATGTGGGTATCAAAGAGGATGCTTTTAGCAATTTATGTGTCATGTTGATACATAATGAGGAGTTTCAAATGTATTACATCTTCTTGATATTTACAGACACTGAGAACTGAGGATGATACATTCAGATCAATTCCATAAAGCCTTTCCATTATCCTAGAATATTTTTTCTATCCTTTAAATTTCTGTGTATATTTGTGGAGATGTGATTCCTATAGGAAACAGGTAAATGGGTCCTGTTTTTGGATTCAGCCACTATAATCTGTTTTTTGTTTTGTTTTTCTTTTTGTTTTTAATGAGCTTAAGCCATTTACATTTACGTTTGATATGGACAGGTAGTGATTTGGTCCTGTCATTTCAGCACAGGGTTTCTCATTGTTTGATTTAGGTTACCTTTGTGGTTTTTAAGATATTCTCCATGTTCACTTTTCAATTTGTAGGTGTTATTCTTTACCTCTGTGGTAGGTGTGATTCTTTTTGCCTGTAGCACATTTTTTTAAAGATTGCATATCTGCCTTTCCAATAAAAATAAAGAGAGGAGGAGACAGAGCAAGATCTTCCAGTGTTTCACTCCCCAAGTGACTGCAATGGCTGGTACTACGCCGATCCGAAGCCAGGATCCAGGAACTTCTTCCAGGTGTCCTACACGGATGCAGGGTTCTAAGGCTTTGGGCTGCCCTCGACTGCATTCCCAGGCCACAAGCAGGGAGCTGGATGGGAAGTGGGGCTGCTCAGATTAGATTTGGTGCCCATATGGGATCCTGGCCGTTTCAAGGCGAGGACTTCAGCTGCTAGGCCACTGCACTGGCTCCCCTGTAGCACATTTTTAAGGAACATTTTAAATGTTTGGTAAATGCAAAAATCTTTTAGTTTTTCTTTGCTCCGGAAGTATTTTATTTTCAAACACAAAGGAAAGTTTTGCTGGGCAAATTATTTTGGGCTGACTGATAGCCTGTTGTTCAGGATTTGCAAAGAACTTTAGAAACTCAACAATAGTAAAACACCCATCTTAAGAAATGCACATGCTACCCTGTGGGTGACCCAAGTTATTGCTAAAAAAAAGAAAAAAGAAATTAGTAGGCATTTTTCAAAATAGTGGCATTATATAATGGAGACTAGCTTATTGGGATGTGAATATACATCACAGTATGCATCTCTACTCCTAAATAATAAGAGGACTCTCAATGAAACTGGCAATAGTGGAAAACCTAACTTCATATTGATGATACTTTTAATGCCATGAAGTATTAAATAGCAAAATGCTATATAGTAGTATGATGATAGAGGGGAAGAATGGTGTATTGGGAAGGATGGAGAGGGTGGAAAGGGAAATGGAGGCAGTAATCCCTCTTCCTGCACCAGAAAAGAACAAGCCTTGATGGCTCCTTAGATGTCAAGGAAATAGATGTGATAACCAAATGGACATTCCACCTAAGTCCAGTGTGACTGGCTTATATTCAGAACTCCACTGACAACACCTGCTGGTATGGATGTGGAAGAAAAGTACCCTCCTTCATTGTTGGTGAGATTATAGGCTAGTGCAATTACTGTGGAAGTAATTATGGAGACTGCTAACAGAACTGAAAATTGACTTGCTGTACAACCAAGCTATTCCACTTCAGGGAATACATCCAAAGGAAATAAATTCTGCACACAAGAAAGGGATCTGTAATCCTATATTTAAAGCAACACAATCTACAGTAGTAAAGACATGGGAAAAGATGCCTGTCAAAATAGCAGTGGATAAACTGTGGGACATCTACTCCTAAAGGGAAGGAAGTTCTACCATTTGCAACTAAATGGTCCCACATACAGACCATTATGCTCAGTGAAACAAGTTAATCCCAAAAGGACAAATATATGTTCTCTCTTTAATAAGGTAACTTTCGTGCAAAATACAGGATCAATAGCCTTTTCAATACCGTTTTTGCTACATTCATTTCATGGGCTTTGATATTTTTAGTTTCATTTATTCAAAAACGCTCTTGCTTCAGATTAGTTTCTTCAGTGATACATAGGTCATACAGCATGCAGTAGCATCACTTGTTCAAGAAAGTTTGATTTTTTTTCATGTTTTTAGAAACGTGTTGTCCATTCAGTAGCATGCTATTTAACTTCAAGTTGTAAATTTTCTATTTTTCTTTCTGTTGTTGATTTTGTTTGTTTTCATTTAAGAGGATGTATAGTAACTGTGTAATAGACTATCATATCCAGATATGAAGACACAATGCAGTGTGCATCTCTACTTCCAAAACAAAGATGGACTCCCAATGAAACTGCTAAATACATCTTTTGTTTCGTTTTTCGATACAATTTAGTTGGCAGTGGGCTATCCTCTCCACCTCCCCCAAATTCCCTCCCCTCCACTCTGTTCTCCCCTCTAGGTCTGTAATGGGTGTCCATTATGAATTTTCCCAGGTCCATCATGCTTCCTTTGGAGTGTCTCCTTGTAGGAGAATAACTCTTATTGTAGGTTAATTCTTGTATCCTGAAGCCCTAATATAGGTACAGTGAGGATTAAGTCTTCGTTTATGGACCATACCAATGACAGTGATAAAGGGGACACTGACTGTCTCAGGTGGTTATAAACAATCAGCCTCTTGTGGATGGTTGATTAATGAATTACATCACTAGTTCTTGTTACATTAGGTTCAGATAAGTATGTACTAACATTGATTAACATAGAGTAAGATTCACATATGATATCTCTAGACTTGACATCATGAAATATTGTATTACACTAGAGCAAATATATGATATCTGACCTTGTGGGATTGGCTCATTTCCCTTAGCATTATGGTCTCTAGTTTGGTCCATTTGGCCACAAAATAATGCATTTCATTTTTTTAATCGCTGAGTAGTATTCCATAGTGTAGACGAACCACAGTTTCTTTATCAAGTCCTCTGTTGATGGGCAATTAGATTGCTTCCATGTTCTTGTGATTGTTGATTGTGCTGCAATAAACATCGGGGTGCATGTTTCTTTGTCATGTAACAAGTCTTTTGGATATATTCCTAGAAGTGGTATTGCTGGATCATATATCAGATGAACTTTTAATTGCCTAAGTGTTTTCCATCCTGGCTTCCATAATGGCTGCCCTAACTTGCATTCCCACCAGCAGAGGAGTAGGGTTCTCTTTCCTCCACAACCTCGCCAGCATGTATTGTTGGTAATTTCCTGTATATGGGCGATTCTTTCTGGTGTTAGTTGAGGCCTCAATGTTTTTATTTCAATTTCCCTTATTGCCAGAGAGCTTGAGCATTTTTTCATGTGTTTGTTAGCCATTTGAATTTGTTCCTTTGTAAAGTGTCTGCCCATTTCTTCACTGGTTTGTTTTGGTGTTACTGTTCTGGTGCTCTTTGTATATTCTGGAAATTAGCCCTTTGTCTTCTCTGTAATGCGCAAAGATCTTTTCCCATTCTGTTGGTTTCTTATCCTTTTTAATTGTTTCCTTTGCTGTATAGAAACTTCTGAGCTTAATGTAGTCCCATTTCTTTATTGTGGTCTTGACTTCTTTTGCTCTTGGTGTTTTTTCTAGGAAGTTTTTGTCCACGCCTATATCTTGCAGAGTATGTCCAACTTTTTCTTGCAAAAGTTTGATTATCTCTGGGTGTAGGTTTAGATCTTTAATATGTTTAGATTTGATCTTTGTGTATGGTGATAGGTGTGAGCATTGCTTCTTATTTCTAGATGCTATTATTCAGTTGTCCCAACAGCATCTATTGAAGAGACCTTCCTTTTTGCCCAGATTATTTTTTGTGTTCTTGTCAAAGATTAGGTAATGGTGCATGTGTTGGTTCCCTTCTGGATGTTCTATTTTACTCCATTGATCTACTTCCCTGCTTCTGTACCAGTACCTGGCTGTTTTGACCACCACTGCCCTATAATATGTCTGTAGGTTTGGGATTGATTCCTCTTGCAAGGTTCTTATTCTCTAAGATAGTTCTGGCTATTTATGGGTTTTTGTTTCCAGACGAACCTTTGCATAATTTTTTTCCAGCTCTGTGAAGTATGTTCTTAGTATTTTGATTGAAATCATGTTGAATGTATATATTACTTTTGGTAATTCGGCCATTTTGATGATGATTACTCTACCCATTCAGAAACAAGGTATTATCCTCCATTTTTTGAAGTCTTTTTCTATTTCTTGCTTTAATGTTTTGTAGTTTTCCTTGTATAGGTCTTCAACATTCTTTGTTAGGATTATTCCTAGATATTTCATTTTCTGCTCTGTTAGCTTGAAAGGCACCATGCTGGTTTGTTCTTTTTCAGCCTTGGGGCTGTTTGTGTACGCTATGACTGTTGATTTCATTTATCTTATGCCCTGCCAGGAGATTCTTCCAGGTGTCCCATGCACATGCAAGATCCCAAGGCTTTGGGCTGTCCTTTGCTTCTTTCCCAGGACACAAATAGGGAACTGGGTGGGAAGTAAAGCTGCCAGGATATGCACTACACACTACACCCACAAGGAATCCCAGAACATACAAGCAGAGTATTTAGCTGCTAGATTATTGCTTTGGGCCCAAATTTAATTAGTTTTTCAATGGAGCTCTTTTCTCTATTAATTGAACTCAAAATATTCCCATTTCTGATGCTCGCTTCGGCAGCACATATATTAAAATTGGAATATTCCCATTTCTGGGAATTCATAACAATTCTGCTCACTCGTTATACTCTCATCTTTGTGTCAACTCTGTTCGGCATTGCAGCTGGTTCAAGATCATCAAATCCAGGGAGCCATTCACAGGCTAAGATCCTCTATGACATACTGGACAAATTTCAATCATAAAGGGCAATTTATGGCATTATTTTCTACAACCAAGAAATGTTACTTCTGATAGTCCTTCAAATATCCACGTTTCATTTTTAGCTTACTGATTTTTACAAGTCAGTCAAGACTACCAACAAGAAAAAAGGCATGCAGTTGGCATTAGAAATAAACTTTGAACATTATAAGCATCGTTAGTATATTTCTAATATTTTGTTTTGTTTTCAAAACTTGGATAATTTCCAGATCTCAAATAATCTCAATCTGCTCAAACACCTAGACAGGAGTGAATGACCTTGTCACTCAAGTGAAGCTTTTGTAGCTCAAGGGAAGATGAAGTGGAAGGCAAGTCTATGGCCTTACTTCCACTGACTAGGAAAAGTTGCATTTACTGTTGGACCTATATATATATACTTTTTTATCCATTTTATTGTATTGTTGTTGACAATCTTTACATAGTTAACTATAGTTGAAGGAAAAACAAGAAAAAGAAAAAAAAGGTTCAGGGGGATAGGGAGGTGGGCAATGCTATTATGTCCATATTGTTTCCATCATGTATCTGAGGTAGAGTGGGACACTGAGGGAGAAGCCCCACCTGGTTTCCCGCCCACCCCAAGTCCCGGATGTGGAGCATGCTCTGAGATATGTGCTCAAGTGGTATTAATAGTTCTCCAGTTATGAGTCACTGCCAGTTTCGCTCGATGAGGTGGTCCACTGATTGATATGGTCCATCATGAAGTCTCCATTTGTCCCATATTTCGCTGCCAACATGTAGCTGAGATGAATGATTGTCCTATTCTGTCTTCTGTCTTTTCTTGGTTAGAATTCTGAGTCCAGCAGTTCAAGTGGGGAGATCTCCAAAGATACTTTGAGGTATTCCCAGATTAGTTTCTTGTATGTTCTAGCAAGCACAGGGCCCGGCACAGTCCATCACCCTGATCAGCTGGTGGTTGCAATTGCTGTGTTGGTTCTGTTTTCAGTCCCGAGTTGCACTGGAACCAATGGGTGTTGCAGTCCAGTCTGGTTCGGCCCTTACGTCAACCAGTGGGAGCTGCAGCCTAGTTGGGGTGACCCACAATAACCCCCACCAGACCGCCCCCTACCCTGGTTTGCCAGTATGTGTAGCAGAAGACCAGTCTGTCCCCCATCCCATTTGGCTCTGGCCCTTGTCAATGGGTATTAAAGCTTGGTTCCATCTAACCAACTCAACCATCCAGCCCTCACAGATATTGTTGCGTACCTCTCTATCTAGCCATCCCAGCCCCCGTCCTAGTTTTCATGCCCTCCCACGGGAATAGTGACCCAAGAAGGGGGAACCCACTTTTTCCCTCCCAGGTCTCTCTGTCCCGGTTTATGCACTCTTTAGGTGGTCCTGTGATTTGACTCGACAGAATTAGTCCCCAGTGCCAGCTTCTGCCAGCTGATGCTGTGGCCCTGATCTAGTCCACATGCAGCGCACAGGTGTTGTAGCCTTGCTTAGTCGTGTCTGTCTCTATCCCAGCCCACGCTCTCCAGTGGGAGTGGCTGTCCAGCGAGGGGACCAGCCCCTTAACCCCCCCGCCAGCTCTGCCCCTCCCTTCCTGGATCTCACGTGTGCTGGATGGGTGCTGCATTCATATCCAGTACAGGCAACCATGCCCTGGCGTTCCATAATGTGTACTGGTTTTGTCGCAACCAAACCCGGCCCATTCCACACTCTGTTCTGGTGATCGGATTTGCCAGAGGATGACATGAACTGATTCACCCTGGTCTGCTCCTGACCCATGCCGAATGCATGCCAGTGGGAAACTTTCCATGGCCTATTCTGGGCTGTTTCCAATCATGCTTCTTGCGCTTACCTGCAGGGACTGTGTCCTGCCAGAGGAGTTGCCCAGGCTCCTCCATCAGAACCCCTCCCAATGCCAGATTTTGCGCTTGCCAGGGGGTTCTTGAGCCAACCCTACTCAGTTCACCTCCTGTCCTAGCAGGAACAGTGGCTTTTCCTGGCTGGCTTTCACCCCATTCTGACTCTTGTTGTTGGATGTTTCAGCCCAGCCATGGCTCATTCATACCCACATACAGCTCACACATGGCTCAGAAGGGGATTGAGACCCAGCCTAGTCAGTCCCACATCTACCCTGGTTCTCCATAACACCAGATGGTGCTGGGATCTGAACCGGCCTGGTGCATCCAATCCCAGCCCACACTAGTGCCTCGGGTGACTGCAACTGTTTCCTAGATAGAACGCAGCCCCCATTCCAGCACATACACCCCTTGGTGGGAACCTCATCCCAGCTGTGGCATCCCAGATTGGGACCGTTCCTAGCTGTAAATCACGCACCTGCACGTGGTTGCTCCGAGGACCATTAGGTGCCAGCCTGCTACACAAGCCGGAGCTTATCTTTTACTTGATAGGTGTTCAAAGCTCAGCATTATTAAGGGATTGGAAGTTCTTCAAAGGAAGAGTTACTGGCATTGGGAATCTTTAGGATTGACTCAGATCCCAGAAACAGTGGGGTCACTCTAGAGCTATCTCAGCAGCGATTCAGACGTCCAATACCCCAGAGCTCCCCGACCGAGCGGCCAGCAGGCACAGCCTGGCGCCAAATGGCGCACTGGCCGCCCTGGCCCAGCCCGCCATGAGCCATGGGCACATGGCGGACTGGGTTCGGGATCCGAGCTAGATGTCCTCTCCTGCAGCCCTCTGGACCTATATTTAATGGGGGTGGTTCAATTTGATTTATTTCCTAAAAGAAGAGGTGCCCATTTCTTCCATTTGCTTCTAGCTAGGAAAATAATATTCTCTTCAAAAAAGAAAAAAGAAAAACAGCTGTAGCTATTCAGCTTCATGTCACATCTCTGATTGTAAAAGCTTGATGCTTCCACCTCTTCTGACTCTAATAATATTTATAAAAATGACCTTGGCATTTATTCACATTCTTTAACTATACACATGGAATTTTTTATCTCCTACTTAACATATTTTTTGTGCTTTATATATACATAATATATATTTATATATCATATTATATATAATTCTAATGATTACATATCATAATTATATATTATATATAATATAATTATACGTATCTATAATTCTAATAAATATATATTTATCATATATTCACTATTAGAATTATATATTATATATAATTCTAACACACACACATACATATATATGTATTTGAGGTACCCATGTCATAGCCTAGCAGCTAAAGCTCATGCCTTGCACACGCCAGGATCCCATGTGGGTGCCGGTTCATATCCTGGCTGCTGCACTTTCCAACTCATTGTTTGTGGCCTGGGAAAGCAGTTGAGGATGGTCCAGAGCTTTGGGACCCTGCTCCCATGTGGGAGACCCAGAAGAAGCTCCTATTTCCTGAGTGCATATCAGCTCAGCTCTGGCTATCTAGCTATTGTGGCCAATTTGGGAATTAATACAATAGGTGGAAAATCTTTCTCTCTCTTTCTCCTTCACTGTGTAAATCTGACTTTCTCTTTCTCCTTCACTGTGTAAATCTGACTTTCCGATAAAAATAAATCTTTAAATATATATATATATATATATATTTCTTTCTGTTATATTTTTATATGTATATTGAAATATACGTATGTATTTAGATTTGCACACATATTTAAATACACATATATTTGAAAGTGAGAGTTATATATTTGAAATGTATTTCTGAAGGACATTTATGTAATATATTTATGAAAGACATGTTTAAATACACGTGTGTATACATATGTATATTTGAAAGCGTGTGAAAGGAAGGGAGAAAAACAGGGCTCTTCCATCTGGTTGGCTTCTCAAATAACTGTAATGCCCAGAGCAATTTCTAGCGCTCTAACATTGGTACCACATGCAGGAACCCAAGGATGTGAAGCATACTCTGCTGCTTTCCCAGGACATTAGCAAGGGACTGAGTTAGAAGCAGAGCAGCCAGAACATGTACCAGTGCTCTATGGAATGCCGAAGCTTCAGGCAGAGGCTTAGCTGACTATGCCATGGTTCCAACTTCAGTTTAGTTTAGTTTTAGAGATCAGTGCTAGAATGATTTTAGGTTCTCAGCAAAAATGGAAATTATGATTTTTATGGAAATCACACTGACTCTATATAGAATAAATGATAAGTAACATCTTCAGTTTTCGTGTCCTTGAGTTCATTGGTGTTTTCCTTACATATTACAGTATTTCATTCATGAATATCTTGGATTTTTATAATTATACTCAGAAAAAGTCATTGATCTTTCATTTTAATTACCTATGATTTTTTTCTAAAGTATCAAGGGCTGGTATGGTGGCCTAGTGGCTAAAGTCCTCGCCTTGCATATGCTGGGATCCCTTATGGGTGCCAGTTCTAATCCCAGCTTCCCTGCTTCTTATCCAGCTCCCTGCTTGTGGTCTGGGAAGGTGGTCAAGGATAGTCCAAGGCCTTGGGACCCTGCATCTGCATGGGAGACCCAGAAGAGTTCCGGGCTCCTTGCTTTGGATTGGCTCAGCTCTGGCCATTATGGTCACTTGGGGAGTGAAGCAGCAGAGAAAAGATCTTCCTCTCTTTGTATCTGCCTTCCCAATAAAAATACATAAAATATTTAAAAAAAAACTTAAGTATCCAACACATAAGTATTAGAATGATGCTGAAATCTTAAAATGTCATAAATACTATTGTTCCTGTCTAGCTCCTCAAAGAGACTGCACAGAACTTGGAATGATTTTTTCAATACTGGTTAGAATTTATCAGTGAAGCAAAACAACTCTGAGTTTTTCTGTATTTTAAATGTTTTATTCAATTTCTTTAAATGGTATAAATGAATTTTTGCAAATTGTCATTTCAAAGAATTGATCCATT
This sequence comes from Ochotona princeps, assembly GCF_030435755.1. Lineage (NCBI taxonomy): Eukaryota > Metazoa > Chordata > Mammalia > Lagomorpha > Ochotonidae > Ochotona > Ochotona princeps. The sequence continues at coordinate 14,848,215 of NC_080836.1, forward strand.
TTTTTTCTAAGCAATCACTTTTTATCTACAGTGGTTCATAACAATCTATTATGTACATATATAGAGGCAAATTGAGAGGGAAGGTAGGGATAATGGAGATCATCCACACATTTCTTCAGTCTTGATAATGCCCATAAGAGTGGGGTTGGACAGGACAAAGCCAAGTGACGAGAACTGCATGCCAGTCTTACATGTGGGAATGTTAAGAAACCAAGCATTTGAGTCAGCTTACTTCCACTGTATACACTGGCAGGTGGCTGAATTAGTAGTATGGTTAGGTTTGATCCTAAAAATTCAAATATGTGATGAAACGTTTCAAACCGCAATCTGCATCACCATAATGCTGTCCCCTATTGAAGTCATTTTAATATCCATGCTTTCTAAGACTGCTGTTGTAGTACATGGTTTCAACATATCCTATCGAGCCTCTGATTTGAGTAGTGTAAGCCCTACTTCTGATCCTCACCCAGTTTGAAGGGGATAATTCTAAGCAAAGCAGAGAGGGTCTTTGGGCTAAAAGGTGGCAGACTGTCATGGGATGATAAATCAAGAACAGCATTCTCAGAGGCACGTTCATCACTTTTTCTGAGATATTAATTATTATTTATTCAGGATCCCTGCTACAATGAAAGTCTGGATAGCATAGTGTTGGATGAACCTTTAATCACCGAAAGCTGTCACTTTTTGAGAGATAAAATGTGACAGATTCTTAAGCAGTGATAAAATCAAATTTAATGTAGTCATTAAAATAGAGCTCTCCTAGCAAACAAGGTCTACAGTAAGCCAGAAATTAATTAATAAAATCTCTCCAAGACAATGACACCAGCTAGTCATGAAGCCAACTTAGCTCCTGTAGGAGAAACTTAACCTTGTGTTGCTGTCATGTGCCTATAAATCTTATGAGCAGAACCAGGTTCTTCTTGGCAATATCTTTAAATAATTCACTTGGAGATAACTTAAGTGCCATGTATGAAAGCACCAAGAGAAATAGAACTGACATTTAAAATTAAAATAAGGAAGCAAGGAGGGAGATTTATCACTGTCCTGAAGAACACATTTTCATTTTTTCATTGTGCACGAAAAACAATCTACATTCAAAAAAATTTTTATTAAAAAAAAAAGTTATTAACATGTGACTTGCAGTGTTTTGTGGCCTAATGTCTATCCTGTGACCAGCACCCTTCTTTAATTTGAGGCTGAAATAGTCATGTTTAACGAAAACAAAGCAAATTGATATTTCTATTATTTTAAGGGAGGCTCTGTTTGTTGTAAACTCCTATTTTACAGAGAAAATTCTTTGGTAAGGTTTATTAAAGATTTTCTCATTCTCGAAAGAGCCCATGTCAATCTCATGGAAATGAGAAGACTCAGATGTTAAAGAACGGCTATCCAAAAAGTAGATGGACAGTTTGGAAGTTGTATGGAAATTATCAGGACACAAATGAGATGTATAATATAATATAGGACACTGCTAAAGGGACTGTGAACTTTTCTTCACTTAATCTAACTAAAAGTTCTGTCCTATTATGTGTGAGACAATATCCTAGGAATTTGTGACATTCACAATCTATAAAGGCAAGCAACCCCATGACAAATAATTTGTAACAACTGTCCTCTATAAAATAGTGGAAAAGAACCTTAAATACCTTGGAATAGACCTAACAAAAATGTGGAAGACCTGTATAAGGAAAATCGCAGGACACGAAAGAGAAAAAGAAAAACGAAGAAAGGAAGAGAAGGAAAGCAAGAAAGAGAAAGAAAAGGGGAATGAGACAGAAAGAATAGTAAAAGGTGAAGAAATTTCTGAAGTTCCTGAATCAATAAAATGAACATCATACAAATGTCCGTACTATTGAAAATAAGACATGATTTAATGTGATCCAGGTCAGAATCCCAACAACATTCTCCCTCAGAACTGGAAAAGATGATAGAAAAATTCACCTGCAGACACAATAGGCCGCAAATACCCAAAGTTATACTGAAGACTGAAATTACAGTTCCAGGCATTAAGACATACTACAGGGCATTGGTAGTCAAAACAACTTGGTATTGTGCAAAAAAGAGGGAGGAAGTGAGCCCCTACCCCACCCACCCCACACAGAGTAAACTAATCTTAGAAAAGAGAACTGAAAATAATCTAGGGAAAGAGTTTGGTTTTTTCAGAAAATGTTACTGGGATAATTGGATATCAGCCTGCAAAAGAAACAAGACCCCCACCTTTCACTTTATACAAAAATCAGCTCCAAATGAATCAAGGACCTAAATCGGCACCTAGAAACCATCAAACTATTAGAGGAAAACATAGCAATCTCTTCTACAAGATCTAGGTATTGGGGCTGTTGCATTACCTCCACTAGCTAATCCTCCAATCCCTAGTGTGTATATCCCATACGGGCACTGGTTTATGTCATGGCTCTACCAAACACCATCTGTCTCCCTGCTTATGTCCTGGGAAAGCAACAGAGGATGGCTCAGAACTTTGGAACCCTGCCTGCATGTGGGAGCCCTGGAAGAATCTGCTAGCTATTGCAATCATTTTATGAGTGAGACAGTGGATGCTTTATGTGTCCCCTTCCTTCTGTAGATCTGACTTCCCAAATGAAAATAATCTTAAAAGGGGAAAAAAAGGATGCAGGCATTAGTAAAGATTTCTTCCAAAAGTCACCAAAAGCACAGGCAGTCAAAGTAAAAATAAACACATGGGGCTACATCAAATTATGAAGCTTCTATACAGCAAAGGAAATGAGCAACAAAATAAAGCAGCAGCCAAAAGAATTGGGGAAAAAAAATCTTTGCACGCTACACAACAGTTAGGAGACAAAGACTTTCAGAAACTCAAAAGCGAAACAAACATGCCTATTAAAGACAAAAGAAAAGAGTATTTTTTTCCAAATAACAGATTTAAATGGCTAATTCATGTATGAAAAGCTCAGACTTCTTAGCTATTAGCAAAGTATAAATTTTGGTTCCACCTAACTCCAGTGAGAATGGAAAAAAAATGGAAATATAACAAGATCTGCAGACATGAATGTCGAGAGAGGAACTCTACTCCACTTTTAGTGGGATGTAGGCTAGTACAGTAACTATGGAAGTCAGTATGGAGAGTGCTCAGAGAACTGAAAATTGATCAACCATATAGTCCAATTATCTCACTCTTTTTTTTTTTTTTTTTTTTTAAATTTTATTTTAAATTCATTAATTACATTGTATTATGTGACACAGTTTCATAGGTACTAATATCCAAAGGAAATGAAAGATTTCTGAATGTAGATCATTCTCAATGGAGCTATGTGGAAACTCGGGGTATGGTTATTTGTATTTCCCCAATAGCAAAGGGGCCTGACCATTTTCTCAAATGTCTATTAGCTGTTTGAATTTGTTCTTTGAAGAAATGCCTGTTGGTTTCATTCGCCCATTTCTTTACATGGCTGGTTGCTGTTGAATTTCTGAAGCGCTTTGAAAAGCCTGGACATCAGTTCCCTGTTACTTGTGCAGTGTGCCAAGATTTTCTCCCATTCTGTTGGAAGCCTCTTTTTGTTGATCAGTCCCTTTACTTTACAGAAGCCTCATGATTTGATGTTGTTCCACATGCTTATTTTGGCTTTATTACCTGTCCTTTGGCGACTTTTCTAAGACTTTGTCTATGTCTAAGATTTGTACAGTGCTTCCTATGTTTTATTATAATACTTTGATGGTTTCTCGGTGCCGATTTGGATCCTGGATCCATTTAGAGCTGATTTTTGTAAAAGGTGAAAGGCGAGGTTCTTATCTTCCTTCTGCAAGCTGATATGCAATTGTTCCAACTGCATTTGTTAGAGACCAAACTCTTTCCTGGATAATTTTCAATTCTCTTTTCTGTTTGCTGTGTATATGAAGTCTGTGGAATGTGTTCACTGATTTTGTACCCTACTATTTTGCCAAACTCATGAGTTCCAATAGTATCTTTGAGTCTTTTGGTTTTCCTATATTTCAAATAATATCACCTAAGAGCAGATGTAATTTGACTTCATTTCCAATTTTTATTCTTTGATTTTTCTTTTCTTGCTTAGTAGCTTTAGCAAGGGTTCTCAATACTATTCTGAGTAGCAGTGGTAACTGGACATTCTTGTTTGTTTCCAGATCATAGTGAGAAAGCTTCTGGTCTTTTCCCCTTCACTATGATGTTGGCATTGGATTTTTCATAAATTACTCTGATTGTGTTGTACAATCTTCCTTCTAAACCTAACTTGCTTAGAGTTTTCAGCATGAAGTGGTACTGGATTTTATCAATTGTCTCTCTGCATCCCTGCGTGATAGGGATGAATCCCAGATGCTCCAAGTGAGTGTTCTGATGTATTCTGATGTATTCTGATGTGTTCTGATGTATTGTTGGATTCTGTTACCTTGTTGTTTTGAAGAAGTTTACATCATGTCTAATACAAATCAGTCAGTACTTCTTTCTCTGTTGTGTCTCTATTTGGTATTCAGGTGATGTTGGCATTACAGAAAGTTTGGAATGATTGCCCACTTTGTATTGTGTTGAATAGTTTGTGGAGGATTGTGGTAGACTTTTGAAGGATTGTGGTAGAGTTCATCAGGAATCCATCTTATCCTGGGCCTTTCTTTGATGAAAGGGGTTTAATTACTGATTTAATCTCCATCCTGGTTATAAGTCTGTTTAGATTTTTAACTACCTCACAATTCAATTTTAGTAAATTGTGTGTATATATTTCCTCTAGGTAATTTGATTCATTGGCATGCAGTTGCTTATAAACATTTTCTGAGGCTTCTCTTGTTTATATTTCATTTCTAATCTGTAATTTTATTGATTCACATTATCTTTTTTGTTGTTGGGCTAGTGTATCAATTTCCAGATTTTTTTTTCAAAGAACCAATTCTTCAATTTACTGATATTACGTTTTTGTTTTTTAGTTTCTATTTGGTTGATTTCTTCCTGTATTTTGATTATTTTTTTCCTATTAATCTTGTGGGGTTTTTTTTTTTGCCATTTTGTAGCTTCTTCAGAAGTACAGTTAGCTTGTTAACCTGGTTCTTTTCTAGTTTCTTGACATAGGCACTGATCACCATGAACTTTCCTGTTAGCACTACCTTGGCTGTGTCAGACAAGTTTTGATATATTGTGCTCTTGGCTGCTTTCATATCAACAAATTTTAAAATTTCCTTTTCAATACCCTCTATAAAAAATGTTGCTCATTCAGCTACATGTTGTTCAGTTTCTAAGTATTTGTATGTTTCATGTTTTTTTTTTACTTGCTGATCTCCAATTTCACATCAAGAATATCTGAAAAGATGGATGGTACAATTTCAACTTTTTAAATACGATTTTCTGAGGCTTGTTTTGTGCTCTATAGTGTGATCAGTCCTGGTACTGATGAAAAATGTGTTCCTCTATAGTTTATTGGACATTTCTTGCATGTGTATTTAAGTATCCTTTCTTTATGCACAGTTCAGCAGAGCTTGATTATGATATGCCACGGCAAGGATCACTTCTGGTCGAATCTACTTGGGGTTCCCAGCTCTTATATTCGGTTTCTCTTTTTGTTCTACATGTTAGGAAGTTTTCACTTCCTGTTTCATTGAGCACATTATTTCAATTGAGCTTCTCTTTCTATGCCTTCAGGGACTCATGTGACCTGCATGCTTGGCATTTTGGTAGTGTCTCTTAATTCTTGGTAGCTTTTGTTGACTTATTCAGTTCCTCTTCCAGCTTCCTTACGGTTGGAGCTTCTTTTTTTTTTTTTTTTTCAATGTGGTATCTTCTAGCTCTGAGATTCTTTATTCTGCCTCACTTACTCCATTATGGAGACTTTCCATTGTATTTTTCATTTTCTGTATTGAATTCTTCATTTCTAATGTTTCAGTTTGATTGTGTTTTAAAGCAGAAATCTCTTATGTAACATATTCCTTAAACACCTTCATCTCTGTTTCTCATTGTTTTGAAAATCTTACAATGATTTTTTAAAAAATCCTTATCAGTTAGTTCCCTCTGTCTTCATCACACAATTCTGATACTGAATTTTTTTTTATTATTATTTAAGGGGGAGGCATCCCTTTCCTTCTGACTCTTTACTTGCCCTTGGCTTCTGTAATTCAGATTAGTAGGTTCCTCTCAGGCAGATATTTTTAAGGTGTAATGGACACTGGTGTGCACGCTGGCATTACGAGTCCCATTCAGTGCCCAGCTCCCTGTCGGTGGCACTCCACTCTCACTACTACACTCTCTCTACTCCATTCCCTCTCATGCTCCATCATTGTGGTCCTGCCGTGACCTCCACAGACAATGCCATCAGAGACAGCTCCTCTTACAACGGGCCATGCTTTTGTCTACTCAGCCTTTCTCCTGATTGCTATTCCAGTGGTGTCCATGATTGGGAAGGTGCCAGCCGTGTCTTTAAACATGGATTTTTTTGTTCTGTTCTTGACAGAACCTGCTATCAGCTAGGTCAGGGGACTACTTGGACCGGTTTAAACCGATCCTGTGTGATGCCAACTCAGTTACTTTCCTGTTGGGATGCATCAGTATCAACTGTATAGAAGACCTTGAAAGACTGCTGTGGGTTTGCACCAAGGTTAGCATAGTTGCTAACACATCCTAGTTGCTAACACATCCTAGTTGCTAATACATCCTAGTTTCTAACACATCCTAGTTGCTGAAGGTACTTTGCCACCATACTCAAGATGGTGTCTGATTTGCCGCCTGTCCTGTTGGTGGAGTGGGTGGTACAGGATGGTGCACTCCAGCCTGGCTCCTGTAGCTGTTCCCAGAGGCTTGGAGGCTCTGTCTTAGCTTGTAGTCAAATGAAAGATCAGCAAGACACATGATTCTGTGATATGAATCACCTCCCTCCTACCTGTTTGCTGGTGAAATTCTGGTCCCCACTGAGGTATCTGATCATGGCAGCACCGCTTTGCTGTTTCTGTTGAGTCCCCAGTCCGTGAGTCCCCAGATATCTCTTTGCAGCCGACTTGCCCATTCCTATCACCCAGAATTGCGCCCTCTATGCTTTTTTTGCTGCTAATCCTTCCTCATCCATTTTACCTTGTCCTCAGCCTGTTCTGCCATCTTTTCTCTGCTAGCTATATCACTTCATGTATGTGAGATTGTTGCTGTAAATTAAAATGCAGTAATGTAAATTGATATGTGGAAGAATATTTCAAATGTTTACTCTAAGAGATACAGTCAAATTCCATTTGGGATACTTCATAAAATTACAGTCTTAGTGGCATTCTTTATCTATAGTCTTCAGAACACATTGTTATCAAACTTGCATATCCTAGTCATATAACAAACTTTAAGAAAGAATGCTACAATCTTTATTTTATTGAGGTTAAGCTTGTCATATTTAACAGGTACCTATGTTTGTATTCCTTTGATTACATATTTCTAATCCTTGTTCATTTTTTTTTAACTAATCCATTAATCTTTCCCTTACTTCCAAAAACACAATATCCTTTGTGGAATAAATAGAAACTATTTCTTTCTGACTTGCACATTTGTGTTTGTACTTAGTTTATTACCTTTGCCACACATAAGACATTTTTAAGCTGGCTTGTCTTTCTAAGAATATTATCCTCCAAATTTTGATTACCAGAAAGATACACGTTAATTATAGATTTTTCTTGTGCATTTTTACTGCTTTAAAAAATATTTAGTTGTTTGAAAGGCAAAGAGGGAGAAGGTGAGAGAATCTTCTAATTACTTATTCACCTCCCAGATGGGTTCAAGGCTGGAGCCACGTTAAAGGCAGGGGCATGAAGCTCTGTGTGCTTGTCTCCTATAAAGGGGACAGGGGCTCAGCACCTTGGAGATTCTCTGTTGCTTTTCCAGGTTCATAGCCAGGGAGTTGAATCGGAGGTAGTACATCCAGCTCTTGAAGCACCAAAGCCATATAGGTTGTTAGATCACAAGCTAGAGTTTAAGTTGCTGCATCAGTGGAATGGCCCTAATTTTGTTTATTTTCTAAATATTGCAAAACTTTGGGTTTCAATTTGTTTGTAAGATACCACTTTCAGTTCTTCAATATAGACCATAGTGTCCCACAAACCATGAATTTAGAGATCTAATTATCCATCAACATGAGACAACATGTTCAAAATATTAAATGCTCCCATACATTTGAATTTATGCTTGTTGACTTTTAACAAGTGCAATGTTATTTGCAACACATGTCAATAATGTAGTTACGACTATTGAGCTTTAAATTTTAGTATTTTAATATTGTACTTTTTCTCTAAATTTTATGGATGTTTATATCTTCTGTTTTTACCTTGCATATTTATATGCTCTGTTTATTTACAAATCACCTAACAGAGCATTTTAGTTATGTCCCCATCTCAAAGAATGTTAGAAGCCAACACCATTATTATTTTTAATAATATTATATTTAATCCTGCTGATAAATATTGATCTTAAAACACTGATTGTCACATCTAAGATACTAAACATGTTTACTATTTCACATGTATGTTGTATAATACTCAGATCATGATAAACATAATTAGCTCCCCAAAGATTAATTTTCAAAGGTAAAAATATTGAGAATCCTGTTGGCAAAAAATACAGTATCCTGTGATTATTTACAGGCACCCTAGTGTGCAACAGATCACCACTTTCTCTGATTAATACAAAACTTAATGCCCATTCATCTTTCTCTTCTTACTCTTACTGAAATTACACTCCATATGATTCTAAACTCTTAAGATCAACAATTTTAGATTCCATATGTGAGTGAGATTATATAGCATTTGTCTTTCTATTCCTTACTTACTCCACTTAAAATAGTCAACTTCAGTTTCCACTATATTATTATGACAATGTCCCTGGTTATAATTGAATACTATTCATTTTACATGTACGTTGCTTTTTAAAACTCTCCCTATCAGGGCCTTGATAGTTTATTTCCACTTCTTCACCATTGTAATTGGGGATACAGTAAATGTGGGCCTGCACATATGTCTTCAACACACTGATTTCGTTTCATGTGTGGTACAAAGTACTAGGACTACTGGAACAAGGTAGCTGTATTTTTCTTTAATCTCTGTGTTTCCCACAATGGCTGTATTAATTTACATTGCCAGAAACATGTAGATTTTCCCTTTTCTCTTTTATATGCACTAATATACATTACTTTTTATATAATACACAGTCTGAATAAATGAGGTAACTTCTTGTGGTTTTTCAGTTGTATTTTTCTTATGCTTAGCCATGTTCAACATTTTTACATGTACCTGTTGCCCAATTTCCTTTGAAAAATACACATATATATGAGGGGGAGAGAGAGAGAGAGAGAGAGAGAGGGAGAGCGAGTACGGGAACATTTTAATTGAATTATTTATAGAAGCTTTTGTTTCTTGCTTTCACTTTAGGCTGCTTCATTCCCTGATTTTCTTAAAGATCATTTTTAGCCCCTGGTCAGATGTAAAATTTGTAACAATTGTACACTTCTTTGATCTGTGTTTTCACTCCATTTTTTTCCTTGTTGTGCTGAAGAATAATGTTTGGTTAAATCCTAAAGTGTTTAGTTTTGTTTTTGTTTGTTTTGATTTGGACTTCTGGGTCAAGATATTTCTGTGCCGATTGCCATGTCTAGAAATATTTTCCTATGCTTTTTTTCTGGTAGTTTCAGAGTTTGGGGTTGTATATTTGGGGTATTAAAATCTTTCCAGTAATACATTGTAAAATAGAAGTTTGATTTCATTCTTCATATGGATATCCAATTTTTCCAGCACCATTACATGAAAAGACTAGTTTCCTTAATGTATATTTTATACTGCCTTTATTATGGCCAATCTTGTGTTAACGTGTGGGCTTATATCAAAGATCTCTCTGCTTTATTCATCTGTGGCTATTTTTAAACCACTACTATGTTTTAACTGTAATATTTTGATAGTGTACATTATAGTTATGTGGCATAATAGCTCTCATGTACTTTCTCTTCAATATTTTGATATCTTGGGTGTTTTGTGGTTTCATAATGATTTGGGCAGTATTTTTGCTAGCTCTTTAAAAAATAGTGTTGGTATTTTGGTAGAGCTTGCCTAGAATCTATATTACTTTTGTCATGTGGCATTTTAATGATACGGGCTCTGCAAATTCGATTATCTTTTCACTTGTCTGTAGTCTCTTCAGTCGGGTCCATCAAAATTGAATACTAGTATGTTATTCATCTTTTATCATCCAAGTCTTTCATGTAAATGAAGAATTTTACTGTATTTGTTATGGATACTGGATATTTGTAGTTAGGATTAATCTCACTTTTATTGTAGTTATGAAACAATGCTATATTTGTCAGTTCCTCTTAAAAGTCTTGAATTTTTCTTCGAATAAAATTACAGGCATCTCTCTTGGTGTCTATATCCCTTGCCTCTCTAAGCACATAATCATTCCAGAAATTATTATGTCTTTTCCTTGTTAAAAAAAAAGTTTTTTCAATGTATTTTAGCTGCTTTTAATACCCTTATCTACAATTCTTGGTATTGTTGCAGCCTTGGGAATTAAACACTGAAGTATAGACTGAGTGTGACATGTTTTTTTTTTTTTTAAAGATTTATTTATTTTATTACAGCCAGATATACAGAGAGGAGGAGAGACAGAGAGGAAGATCTTCCCTCCGATGATTCACTCCCCAAGTGAGCCACAACAGGTCGATGCGCGCCGATCCGAAGCCAGGAACCAGGAACCTCTTCCGGGTCTCCCACACGGGTGCAGGGTCCCAACGCATTGGGCCGTCCTTGACTGCTTTCCCAGGCCACAAGCAGGGAGCTGGATGGGAAGTGGAGCTGCTGGGATTAGAACCAGCGCCCATATGGGATCCCGGGGCTTTCAAGGCGAGGACTTTAGCCGCTAGGCCACGCCGCCGGGCCCGTGACATGTTTTTTTAACCCGTCACTTACTCCATGCCTTTTCTCTCCCTCACTCGAGCGCGTGAGTACATACTGCTGTGTATGGTTGCAGTATAACCTAACCATGTCTCCTACTGAACAGAGAAGCACATGCTTAGATGATTTTTTTCTCCAGAACTTCATGCTGTTTTTGTAGTATGTGTGTTGATTTCCATGGAATGTGCTCATGCTGCTTCACTTCTCTGGCCAGGCTTCTCACATCCTCTGTCTGCTGCTAGGGTCCAGTCAGGACCAAACCTGCAGTATTCCATGTGTGTGCATCCATTCTTCTTTCTTGGCTGTCTTCTTGGTATGGCCTCTCTTCAAAAGTTTTAGTTACTCCATTCCATCAATAGTTGCATTCTGGACAGTACTACTTGACTGAGGGACCTTTATAAAAGTGCAAATTCCTCTTGATGCTGCCTTCTATCAAGCCCTATCAAGGCAGCTCAATATATTTTCATGTTTAGATAGTCCTGGGTCACAGATGCTGATTTGTATAACTATTGTGGATGATCATGTCTCCTAGCAGTTTTCTTAAGGGGCAGAAAAAAAAAGTCTCCTGCAGAGGATGGAGAGTGGATGTATTTGGAAAAGCATAGAATTCTAGCTATGCCATCTAAAGTGATATCTTTATGGATTCCACGGACACTATCTTATTTTATAGGTAATATAAATATAGAGGTAGTTTTTGGTGTTTAGCCTATAGTATGTTATTTAGGTTGCTTGTTTAAGACGTGATGATTCTAATTTTCTTTTAAGATACACACACACACACACACACAGAGGCAGATTTCGCAGAGTGATAATGAGAGACACAGAGAAATCTTCCATGTGCTGGTTCACTCCCCATGGCTACAATGGCCAGAAGTGAACCAATTGCATTACATTCTGAGTAGCATAGAAAAGTAACCCCTATCAGCCATGTAATAGAGAGGGCTATGATCAAGCAGCTTGTACTAGTTAATAATTGCCCCAAAGCACAAATGCCATGCTTGTAATTCAGATATTCCCGAAAGAAACCATAAAGTACTCCCTTAGAAATAAATAGTGAAAGTTCATGACTTAATAAAAAATAATGTTTCATATACTGAGGTTGCTAGTTCTGAACACAGTAACATTTTGAGAGGCTACATTCACATAACTTTTTTTAAGGATTTGTTTTATTTATAAGAAAAGTGATAAAGGACAGAGAAACATCTTTCCCAGTCTCATTTACTCACCAATGGTCTCAAAATCCAGTTCTGGTTGAAGCCAGGATCCAGGAATTCCACATGGTTCCCTGCACTCATGGGAAGGGCCCACTGGTAGGGAAGTGAATGGGAAGTAGAGCAGTTGCTGCTGGAATCAGCTCCCCAATATGGGATGTTGATATCTCCTTTTTATTTGATCTTTTGTATTTTTCATATTTTTGATTGTCATTATTCTTTTCCAAGATACAGTTTTGTAAGTATAGGGATTCCCCTCCCCCTCTCCCCTTTGTAACTCCCAAATACTCCCCCGACACCAATTCCCCCATATTATTATAATAGGATAGTTCTTCAACAACTTTCTTAAGTACAACATTCTACTAAGTGGCCGCAATAGCTGGAGCTGAGCTGATCTGAAGCCAGGATCCAGATCTTCCATATGGGTGCAGGGTCCCAAGGCTTTGGGCCATCTATTGCTGCTTTCTGAGACCACAAGTAGGGAACTGGATAGTAACTGAACAGTGAGGACACAAACCAGCACCCATATGGGATACTGGTTCCACAAGTGGAGGATTAGCCGATTGACCCATTGTACTGGGCCAACACATGTTGTAATTTTTCAAAGGGTTTTATAAAACTATTTACCTTTCAAAGTAAACTTTTTAAGCAAATGTTAATTTGTCAAATTTTATAAATCGTACATAAATTTTGTTTATCTAGTAATCGGTTGATAGACATCTTGGTTAATTCCATGTTTTAGCTATTGTGAATTGAGCTGTAATAAACATGGAAGTAGAAACAACTCATATGCTGATTTAATTCATTTGGTTAATCTCCAGTAGTTGGATCATTGCTACATGTGGTAGATTCATTTTCAGCTCTGTGAAGAATCTCCATGCTGTGTTTTACAAGTTTACATTACCATGAACAGTGGACTAGTATCCCTCTCCCCCTTCCTCACCAGCATTTATTGTTTTCTGATTTTCAGAAAATTACCATTCTTTTTTTTTTAATTTATTTTATTTTAAAGGCTGGTTTAGAGAGAGAGGAGTGACAGAGAGGAAGGAGAGAGGTCTCCCCAAATGACTGCAACAGCCAGAGCTTTGCTACTGCGAAGCTTGCAGCCAGAAGCTTTTTCTGGATCTCCCACATGGATGCAGGGCCCCAAAGCCTTGGCCATGCTCTGCTACTTTCCCAACCATAAGCAGGGAGCTGGATCAGAAGTCTAGTACTCAGGACTAGATCTGGTGCCCGTGTGGAAAGCCAGCACTACATGAGAAGTTTTGGCCTTCCATGCTAACTTGCTTGCCACAGATGGTAGCCATTCTAAATGGGTTGAGCTGCAACCTCATTGTGATTTGTGGTTTCATTCCTCTGATGGCTCCTGATGCTGAATATTTTTGCATGTGTTGTTGGTCATTTGTATTTCATTTTTTTTTAATTTCCAGTTAATGTCTTCTGCCCATATCATTACTGGATTGTTGGTATTGAGTTTGACACCTTTATATATTCTGAATATTAATTTATCATCTGCATAGTTTGCAAATATTTTCTCCCTCTTAGTTGGCTGCCTCTTTGCATTGTTGATTGTTTCCTTTCAGTACCAAAGCTTCTTAAGTTAGGGTAGTTTCATTTGTTTATACTTACTTTAACTGTGTTTCTGGGGGCCTTTCCAAGAAGGCTTGGCCTATGCCTGTGTTTTATATAGTTTCCCCAATGGTTGCCTCTGGTAATTTGATGGTATTAAGTCATTTATCTAGATTCTTGATCCATTTAGTGATAATTTTTTCTAAGGTATAAGGTAGAGTTCTTGTTTCGTATTTCCTTGCACGTAGACCAATTTTCCCTGCACAACTTTTTGAAGGGAATGACCTTCCTCTCTGGATTGATTTCAACATGCTTGTCAAATTATTTGGCTGTAACTATGTGGGTCAAATTCTAGAATTTCTAATCTGTTAAATTGATCAGAATGTGTGTTATTGAGCCAGCAAGGCTGTTTTATTGACAACCCTGTAGTACGTTTTGAAGTCTGGTATTTTGGTGTCTCCACCTTTGCTATCCAGGTCTTGTGTTGCCACACAAATGTTAGTGTCATTTTTCGTTCTATAAATGAGAAGAATGCCATAGGTATTTTAATTGAAGAAAGGAGTCAGAGAAAGCAGTACTTCTGAACTGTGCTAATCAAATTACATCTCCCATCTTGTGCCATTTCTGAAAGTCAGATAGAGGGCTACTGAAAAATTGAAAAAAGAATATAGAATAAACAAGATGATGAGACAATGTTTACAAGATGAAACTGGTATGAACAGGAATTCGTTGTAATGGCCAAGGTGCCTGTGGCCCATTTCATCATCACTGGATTTCACTTGAGACTCTGGCTCCCGTCTCCAGCTTTACGCTAGTGCAGACCCTTGGAAGTGGTGAAGATGGCTCCATTGGCTCTTCCTCACATAGCAGAAACCTGGATTGGGCTTCCAGGTCCTGATTTCCAGCTCTGACCCCAGGGGCCGTTGTAGTACATATGGAGTGAATAAATGCATAGGGCTTCTCTTTTTCTGAACCTCAAGTAACAAAAATTTTGTATAAAGAAACTTATTTTAAAAACCAGCGGGTCCTGAGGAAATCAGTGCTACTGTGTGACTTATGTGCCACTGAAGAAATTAGTAGGAGGGAAATTTTTTTAAAAGAAATGCCACTAAAAATAGAACTATGAGATCTATGATAGTTATTCTTTTCCTTAAATTTGGTGAACTCTCCAAAGCCACAGATTCAAGACTGCCGATTTATTCTAAGAGCAGTTCATACAAAGATACTAAAGTATGGATCATTCTTGCCTTGTGATAGACATTCTTCAAGCATTTAGTAAAAAATTGAAACTAAGTTCTGGAAAATACAGAAATGATTGTTTTCTCTGTGGACACAAATCAAGGCAGGAAATATTGCAATATCTGAAAATATTAAGGTGTCTAAACTTCAATCTTGAAATCTTCACCAGTTCAGTGGGCAAAATTTGATACGAAAAACCTGAAGAATTCAGTATCAGCAGATCTAAATTGTAAGCTATTAAAGGGAAGACCACAAAATTAAGTCAACTACAAATGTGAATTTGTATACCAGTATTCAGTATGTTTTTTCTAAATCTACTTTATTTCATAGAAGAAAATTTGTTTTCCATCTCAAAAGTGCATAATCAAAGAACCCCCATCATGTATTTGAACAGAATCTAACCCCAGACATTTCTCATAAGTATATACAGGAAATTAGATAGGCATATGTTGGGTAACCAATAAGGCAAAATAGATTGGCAAAAGGAATCATACCACACATGCTATTTTATGCTAAATAAGTTGTATTCAATTGTGTTAGAATTAATAGTACAAAAATTAATCTAATTTTAGATAAGCATTTCCATTAAAGACAGAATAGTTCTTAACACATTTGAAATGAGGCAATTTAATTTTTTTGAAATATCTGTTTCATTTTTTATTGGAAAGTCAGATATACAGAGAGGAGAAGAGACAGAGGAAGATCTCTGATTCACTCCCCAAGAGACCGCAACGGCTGGAGCTGAGCTGATCCTAAATCAGGATTCAGCTTCTTCCAGGTCTCCCATGGGGGTGCAGAGTCTCAAAGCTTTGGGCTATTCTCTATTGCTTTCCCAGGCCACAAGCAGGGAGCTGAATGGGAAGTGGGTCTGCCAGGATTAGAAATGGTGCCCATATTGAATCCCAGAGCATGCAAGACTAGGACGTTAGCAGCTAGGCTACTGTGCCAGACTGGCAATTTCATTTTTAAGAAGTAGATATTACACAGTTTATTTATCCATTCATATGTTGATAGACATCTAGGTGTTTTCTATCCTTTAGCCTTTGCAGCCTAACATCATGTAACAGTTCTGGTTGGATGTTTTCAGTTAGTTTAGTGATATACTGCAACATAGAATTTCTGTAATATCAGTATCATTTCAGGTTTATTGTAATGAGAAACTGTCAAACTATTTCCACAGAAGCTGTGCATCAGTGTTCCTTTGTTCAACATATTTGTAACTATTTTTAATTTTTTATTGTAGACATATTGGATGTAAAATGATGCTTCATTGCAGATCTGGTTTGTATTTCTCTAGTAAATAACACAGGGTTACTTTTTAAGTACTTGATGTCCATTTGTTTATTTTCTTAGGAGAGAGATCTATTCAGAGCCTTTTCTCTACTAATAGTGAGTTTTTTCGTAAGATAAAGACTGTTCGTGTATTTTGGATACTAGGCTTAGAAACAGTTTTAAAATATCTTCCACAGTATGCAATTTTTTTATACAGTTACACTCACGTTCATGAGATTCCAATTTAATCAGGCCTAATTATCCCATTAGTTTTGTGGCTTTTATATTTGGTGCTATATTTATGAAACTGTATCCACAACTAAGGTCATGAAGATTTGATTGCATGTTTTTTCTAAAAAAATTTCATCTGTTTAAAGCTTACCTTGTCTCATTAGTTTTCAGTTACTTTTTCTATTAAATATGATGTGAGCTTCATTTTTATATTTGTATTTCAGACTCATTACATATTTTTATAAAATATAGACAGGATACGTAATATATAATTATGCCTCATATGTTCGGGCTATGCTGTTCTTCCAGACCTATATGATGAAGCAAATACTCTTGTCCTTCATTTACTGTACCATAAACTTGTCAAAAACAAATTAGCCATAGACTCAGGGGGTTATTGCTAGAATTAGAATTATTTGCCATTGCAATCAGTGGAAGTAGTAACTGCAATAGTATACACAAATGCATGCTTGACTGTATAAAAAATCACAATAAATATAAATTTCACAGGTCTCAAAGAAAATTTCATCAGTATAATGGCCTAGAGAGGTATCACCACTCTCGTGTTTTAAAGCATATCAAGTATCAAGATGTTATATAAAAGAACTATATAAAAACAAGAGTAAAATTTGAATCTATTCTATCAGTTATCATTTGTTAGCTTCCCAAGCTATGAAACAATGTGTAAGAACTATTTAATACTATTTTTGCATCACAGAGAGAGCTCTTATTTTTGAGAAAATTCTCTTAAGTATATATAAGAAGAATCTAAGTGTAATTAACATTGTTTCATGAGTTCACATAAATTTCACAGTTCCCTTCAGAAGCTAAGATTTATGTCTTTCACAATAAAGTCTAAGTGCAGATTTAAAATCAGAAAATTTAATTTTGACTATATATATATATATTCATTTTTATTGTTTAAAAATGTGTTTGAAAAGAGAAGGAGAAGGGGAGATGTTCCATCTGCTGGTTCATTCTCCAAGTGATCATGGTGAACACAGTTGGGCCAGGCCAAAGAAGCCTGGAACGCTTCCCAGGTCTCCCACGTAAATGGCATGTGACCAAGTACTTGAAGTCATTTTCCTGCTGATTCCCAAGGCATGTTGGCATGGAGTTGGATTAGAATTAGAACGGGTGGGATTTGAACCAATGATCATGCACGATGACAGCACCTTGGGCAACAATTTAACCCATTATATTATAAAAGCTGACCCCAGAGAAAAAAGTGCATGTTCCCTAAACTTGAATGATGTACTGTTCAGTAGCTAAATACTTACCTTGCAAACACCGAAGTCCAATATGGATGCCAGTTCATTTCCTGGTTGTTCCACTTCCCATCTAGCTCCCTGCTTACAACCTGGGAAAGTGGTAGAAGATGGTTCAAAGCCTTGGGACCCTGCACTGCCTGAGAGACACAGGAGAAGCTCCTGGCTTTGGATCAGCTCAACTGCAGTTGCTGCAGTCACTTGGGGAGTGAATCAACAAATAAGTCCCCCCCCCGCCCTCTCTCCCCTCTTTATTCATGCTCTATCCTCTTTCTTCTCTCTCATCTCTTTCTTTCTTTTCTCCTTTCTATAAATCTGCCTTTCTGTTAAAGCTACATAGATCTTTAATTTAAAAATGATTTACTTGGATTTTAATACAGCAATTGACAAAGCACTTCCTTAATACTGAAATAGGTAGACTCTTCAGTTCTCTTAAGCAGTATGTTACATACTTGCCTTCAAACAGGCTGTGTGTTATAAAACTATTTATGTTGGTTTGACATGAATTTATTTGCATTTAATCCTAGAATTCCACAACTTTAGCTCAATTTCTATCATTGAATGGCATTTATAATGCTTAGTTATCAATGTCCAGCAGAAAGTGTAAAAGCACACTATCATGCCATATACCAGTCATTAAATGAAAAAAAACCTCATTTTATATTTCTATTGTGGCTCCTCAAGGATTTTTGAATCAAGTATCTCTAAATATTGCAGCTTTCTTCAGAAATACACTCAATTGCTAGTGAAAGAAACCAACACTGACTTATGTACATACTTAAATATGTCATTATACATGCTCTACTGATTCCATATTTGTAACTGAGGTTAGTAATCCTAAAATCCAAATAAAAAAGTAGACTGAAATCTCAATAGAAGGTATAGAACAAGATAGAGAAAAAAATGAGTATATTAAAATAGGTCATATTTTTAAAAGATAAATAGAGGAAATAATAGAAACGTGGTTATCTCCATACCTTCAGCATAACAAAAGAAATGTTAAACTGGGAAAAAATTGAGTTAGATCTTAGATAACATCTGAAAGGTCTTCCTGTAAATGTAATTCTGTTTTTTTTTTTAAATTCCAGAATTGCACTGCTCTCAGATATCTGACTTTACTGTAAGAATATTTCTAGTATAATCTAATAAGACTAGAAAGTGAAGGAAAGCCACTCCCAGAAATAATATAAGCTTCTGAGTGTAAAATAGGTTATACTAAATGAAAAAAACAACAAAAAGACATTTTAATCCTATTTAATCTCTCTAATACATTGTCAACTTTTTTTCATATGAAAGAAAATATCAGATTAAAATGATAAGGGTATCTCTATGGAATTCTATGTTATATGAAGTAGCCTCAAGAATAATTTTTCCGTCTAGAGAACAGATTGACTACAGTGTGTTATCATAAAGCAGTTAAGATTTCATAACTCAGGTGCCTTTCCAAAATTAAATATTTGTATATTTAGATCTTCTCATTCCAAATGTTTAATAGTATAAATACAACCAAAGAAATATGGAATAGGTTCATATACAATGGTATGTTTTGTTTATATTAAAATATGATTTTATTCCATGGTTAATTACTACAATAGTACTATACTGCTGAATGGAATATCTTAACTATTTCTTGATTCTGACATTTTGGTGTATCTAAAATTTTTATTATCAGTTTTTATTTAGTTCTGCTTGTAGGAGTTAGTTAATAATAGACAAAACAATCTTATTGTGGGATAATGTTTAATGTCAAAAATAAGCCAGAACAGTTTCTTCATACCAATGAAAATAAGATCTGCTTTAAAATATCTAAAATATGGCTCAGAGGATAAATCCTCACCTTGCACACACGGGTTGGGATTCCATATGGGTGCCAGTCCGTGTCCTGATTGCTCCACTTCCCATCCAGCTCGTAGCTTGTGGCCTCGGGAGGCAGTGGAGGACAGCCAAAGCTGTGCAACCCTGTACCCATGATGGAGACCTGGAAGAAGCTCCTGGCTTCAGATCAGCTGAGCTCCACCTAGTGTGGCCACCTGGGAGAGTGAGCCAGGAGGTCACTCTGTCCTTCTCTCTATAGATCTGCCTTTTCAATAAAAATCTTTTAAAAAATTAAAATATTTATTTGAAAGGTGGAGTTGACAAGAGACAGAGCTCTTCCAAAAGTGGTTTGGTCCCCAGATTGCTGCAATGACCATGGCTAGACCAGGTGGAAATTTTTTGCTGGGCACTTCTGATCTGCTTAGTTTCTCTTTAATTAACTTAATGAAATGATAATGTTCTAGAATAAACTATATTAATGATTTCTATCAAAATAGAAATGAATGTTCATTGAAACTCCAGTTTGGACTTTTGAATCCATTTCACTTTTGAAAGCGTAATGGCAAATCTATGATCAAGAGTACTCCGATTACTCCTGAAACACTTCAAAAGAAAGATATTTTTATTGACACATTATTTCCATGAGTAATTGTGCTTCCTTTTACATTCCCAGCAGACACAGTATAGAGGTAATAAATAAAAACATACTGCTGGAGAGTTTGGACAAATGACTATTTTATTTGATAAACTTCCTGGGTTTTATGTAATTGTCACATTCTGTAGGCTCTATTTTGGAATTGTTCATTTAGATATGGTACACTTATAATAGCAAAACAATATTGAAATTGTAGGTTTAAGTGAGGAAACCTTGGCTTTGCAGTTAGGAGCCTTCATAGTTCATAGTTCATAGCTGAGCATTAGAAGAATGCATTAAATAATTGTGCTTTGGAAATCACTGAATTTTTCAGTTCTCTAGTTACTAACAATAGTATATATGGACCATATTTCCATTTCCACAGAATACTGATTTTATTTAACTACAAGCAGATTTTTTAAAAAGTCTTTACTGTGTAGATACATTATCATCTAAATTACATGAATATTTATTTCTATGAACATTGCATATATTATTTGTAGTAAAACTAACAAATCTTAAAATTAATATCATAATGTCCCATTTAGATGTGGAAATGGAGGTACAAATGTTTTATTTGAAACATAAAAATCACAATTAGAAATATGACGTTCAAAATTGCGTTACTCTAAGCATTTTCTTGTTTCCTCCACACCATGTTTTTTCTATAACAGCAGTTATAGTGTTGTAAAACGGATAATTGAATTGATATTACAATTCATTACTGGCTTTGAGCATGTCTTTTGTTAAAATGAAAAATAATACTAATTGTTCTTGTCAGTTTTTAATAAATATAAGGCCATAGCACTATACCAAAATCATTGGCTTTTCCAAGTGAAGGCATCTGCACACTACAGGCCCTTGTCACATCAACAAGATACAGTTACACATTTCTTCTGTTTCTAAAAATGAGCAATGGAAAGGATTCATGCAGTTATGTTCCTGCCTGAGTAAATAACATTTTAGAAAATGGTACAGGCAGGAGTCCCAGGGACTCGCTGATTTACAAACTGAACTACAAATCACTCAATTAACTGGACATTGTCAAAAGTTTGGATTTAAATTGTCACTGAAAACAATTTTTTTCCTTTTTAGTCTAAAGTATGGACAGTGTCCTCTGTAATAGCATGTCAAAATGGTCCCTGGCACTTTTAAATTGATATCCAATTACCCTGATTGTTGTTAGAGAAACAAAGCTAACACCAAGCGTACATTATTTTTCCTTGAAGTACAATAGACCAAGAAACTTACACATTAATTAAACACAGAATTATAGAGCATAAGAAAAAATGGAGAATAAGCAAACTAAATACCAAATAGATTTGTGACTGCTTTCTGCCTTCCTCTTAGCTGCATCTTCTCCAAGGGAAGAATGATTTGATTCCTGCAACATTTCTACAGTTCAAAAAGGGAGACACGAACAGGAAAGACAACCAAGTTGTTTCCTGTGAGGAAGACAAACAGAATAGATATTTCTTATATATAATGTAATCAATAGCATTAGCATGGAAATAGAGGAATTTGAGCACAAGAGGCAAGGTTGTATTAGCAATTATACAAAATAAATGGTGGACATTAATACACTGAAGAAACCGTTCACTATTTTTTCTCAAATATTTTAAGTAAACAAAATTAGAATTTCCCATGTACATACCAATTTCACCTGCTAATATCTACTATTAGCGTATTAATATTAAAGACTCACACCAGGTTTCCCTATTTTGTCTAAATTCATTCATCTTAAAGCCTCTGATATGAATATTCTATGTTTAGATGGATTTTCTTAATTTACTGTCTGAGAAATTGTAGCATTTATCTTTCTATTTCTGGCTTATTTCAGTCACCATGATATCATTCAGTTCTACACATTTTTCTACAGATGACAGAAGGGCTTTTCTCACAATTGTGTAGTACTCTTTTGTACATTTATATATTTTCTGTTACCATTCATCTAGCTGTAGACACATTGGTTGACTCAATATATTAGATACTGGCAGTAGTACTGCTATAGACATGATAGAACAGGTGTCTCTGATATAAGATTATACATTTCATGGATAAACCCTGTAAAGTGATTATTGGTTCATTCTCATTGCTTGTGGTTAGCATCTTTACATTTCCCATATCTTCATGACATCAGCCTCATACGTTATAATTATTCTCCTTTGTGTTCTCCTTTGTGTTATGAAATACTTACCAGTCATTTCCTACGATCTTTTGCTTCTGTGACATTCATTATGTCTCCTTTTCCTCTCTAACTTTATAAAAACTTTTCCGATTTTCTTTTTTTTTAATTTTTATTTAATATTTTCCAGTTTTATTTATATTCTTAATTTTTTAGTTTTTCATTTTATTTATATGTTCAATTTTATTTATGTCTGGTCTCATTCCTCATTTTATCATATTAATTTGGAGTATAATTTCTTTCTAAAAAGAAATATTTATTTGAGGGCCTGGCATGATAGTGTAGTGGTTAAAGTCCTTGCCTTGCACATGCTGGGATCCCATATGGTCGCTGGTTCTAACCCTAGCGGCCCTGCTTCCCATCCTGCTCCCTGCCTGGGAGAGCAGTTGAGGATGGCCCAAATCCCTGAGACCCTGCACCCATGTGGGAGATGTGGAGGAAGTTCCTGGCTCGTGGCTTCAGATTGGCTCAGCTCTGGCCATTCTGCTCACTTGGGGAGTGAACCATCGGATGGGAGATCTTGCTCTCTCTTCTCTCTGTATATCTGACTTTCCAATAAAAATAAATAAATCTTTAAATATATACGTATATATTCATTTGAAAGGCAGAGTAAACAGAGGGAAGAAAAATTGAATCTCATTTTTTCAATTTTTAACTTCATATACAGGTATTACACATGCAGATGAATTATATAAGGGATATCTCATAAAATGAGGGGTTCATGATAATGAAACATGGGGAAAGAAGGGAATATTGTATCACATATACCTCAGTGAGGCAGTATTTTATACTTAAGCCAAATGATATGACACCCATACAATTTTTACACTTTCTGTGTATTTGATATTGGGGATTGGGCTGCCATAAAGGTGGGAGTGCAAGTGTCTTTTTCATATATTGAGTTAATTTTCTTTGAACTATTCCACTTCTGGGAATATATACAATCATATGGTATATTCATTTTCGGTTTTTTAAAGAAAATACACTGATGCTATATTCTATAGGTACCGTTGTACATCACCACCAACTCTTTTTTGCATTACTGAGCCAGCAATTTTATTTTTATTTTTCTTAGTTTTTCTGTGTTAGTCCCTTAAAAGTAGATAAGGTGATAACTCACTGTGGTATTTGAGTTTTCCTTCTGGTTTGTGATCCTAAGCATTTTT
The DNA here is from genome assembly GCF_030435755.1 of Ochotona princeps. Lineage (NCBI taxonomy): Eukaryota > Metazoa > Chordata > Mammalia > Lagomorpha > Ochotonidae > Ochotona > Ochotona princeps. Next base: position 14,871,683 of record NC_080836.1, read on the forward strand.
ATGTGTCTATTGGGCTTTTCCATTTTTTCCATTAAAAATATCTTTTCTTATCATTGATTATTTCATTGCTATTGAGTTTCTTGACATGTATAAATTCTAGATACTATTCCTGTATGTGTACTCTGCAGCAGATTGTGGAGATGGAAGTAATACTTTGAAACGTATGTGAGCTTCCAAAATGTGTCTTCAGGGCCCATAGAGTTGGCTGTCAATCACACAAAGGTTTGTGATGACTGTAACCATGGTGCTGTGGGTCACAGAGGGGTTGTCCCCTTGTCCCACCCGAGCTTTGCTGAGGCTTGTTGTGGCAATAGCTTTGATCTTAAAATTCTGTGATGTGGAGAGGACCTTCCCAGTTCTTGTTGTGTGATTGTGAACAACATTGTGGCTTATAGCACCAAGAGCCCAAAATTCAGCTCTCTGAGATGCTGTAGGCATATTGCCATATCCCACAGGGGCATTGCAAGTTATTCTCAAGGCTGCAGCCTGGGAGGTATGGCTCTTTAGTACTGGGGTGAAGGTAAGTATATCCCACAAGATGTGTTGTAGTGATTCAGAGGAATGTGTTATTCAATGTCCTACAACTCTGAGCACTAGTAAGTTCTGCACAAAAGTCTCACAGAAGAGCCAGGTAGGGTGTAGGTCGTTCACCAGCTTGAAGCCAACACATGTTGGTAGGGTCCCCATAGATCTCACAAGTGAAGGTGAGTTGCTCCTGTGATAACACTAGGTCTAGCAGTCTGAGGGTTTCAGCACAGAGAGGAGATCAATCTTAGTTTCCAAAAAAAGATACAATGGTGATATTGGGTCTTGTGCTCCAGTCACCCAACACATGGTAGAAACAACTGCAAGATGGGGCTTCCTCACATCTGACCCTCTGGCATCGTGTATGGATTGGGGTCTACTAGACTCAAAACATACATAACTTCACTAGAATACAAAGGCAAAACTGCTGCTCTTGCGCTTGTGTCTTTGCTATCTCTATGAGCTTGTGGTTTGAAAAGCAGTTATACACAGATGAGGTTTAGTGTGTTCTCAGCAGAAGATTGGGGCTGAAGAAAGTGCTAATTTCTTCCTCAGCACTTACTCTCCAGAGCCCGCTAGACTTATTTTAAAGTTTTTGAGGTCTGTGAAGTCATGCAGTATTTAGTACCTTTCTGTGGCAGCACTTCCTGCTTACCTCCTCCAAGCCAGATGATGTCCCCTTCTGGCCTTCAGGATTTCTTTCTTGTTTGCAGATCTCATGATGTTCTATCTGAAATTATTAACTCAATGGTTATCCTTAGGTCTAATGTTTTACATACAGAACCCTTCTCCTGGTAAGATGGTATCCCTCTCCCTGGGAGCCAGGATAGGATAGTGGACAGTAGTATCAGCTGGTGGGAATAATGTCATGTTCATTCTTTCTGTCCTTGTCTCTCTCCTGGTTTTTGGAGTTTGTGTTTGTAGGGGAGATGGGGAAAGATCCATGCATGTCAGCTGCAGGTGGTGCACTGTACTGTGCTTGCTCGCTCTCCTCTCTCTCTCTCTCTCTCTCCCTCTCTCTCTCATAACTCTCAATGTTTCCATACTGTTTGCAGTTCTTGTCTCTTCTATACTGAAATGTTCCTTCCACCAGCCTCCTCAGCTACCATGTTTTGTACAGGGAACGTGTACCCAAGATGGCAGCATGGTGACTGCAGCAGCGGCAAGGGGCTTTGTTCCCCCACAATATCCAAGGGCTGAAGTCGCCTACTCACTCTTCCTTTCTGAATCTTTTCTGGCTGGCATGGATGCAGATCCTTTTTCTTCTGTCATCCTGCTTTTCTCACTTTCAGCATATTTTGTCGCAGCCTTGTACCAAGCATATTTTATACCTTGGAAAATTGTTGTATTTAAAATGTTTATCCTTTGAATTAAAAAAAAAACTTATTTAGACATATGTGAAAGAGGTAGAGAGAGAGGGGGAGGGATAGAGAGATTGAGAGAGAGAGAGAGAGGTTTTCTCTTGTGCCAGTTCCTTTCCCAAAGGATTGTCACAACCACATCTGTGTCTGGACTGAAGTCCAGATCCTAGAATTCAATTCCGGTGTCCCCAGTGGACAACAGGGATCCAAACACTTGCGACATCACTTGCTGCATTAGCAGGAAGCTGAATTTCAAAGCAGGGCATGGATTCAAATCCAGATATTCTGATATGAAACAGTAGTATCGAAGTAGAATCAGTATAACAAATGCTTAGCTCTTGAATTCAAACTTTATTGCTGTTACCTCAATATGATCAATAGCCTGATGGTTGCCTACCGTTTTCTTTAGCAGAATGAAAATAACTTTGGTTTGATATCATTATCATTACCTCTAGAATGCATTATCAAACAGCCAGGGGATTAAGGTGTTTAAGGTACAATGGGACAGAATTCAGTTCAATGAAACCCATAGTGTTTCTTCTAATCTACCTTCAAATGAATACACACCATGCAATCTATGCTAAATTCTCCATTAGAGTAGAGACTATATGATAAGTGAACATAAGTGATTTGATTGTGGAGTGCAGCAACAGATGCCCTTTATTAGTTTTTCTTAAACAAAAACTTGGATTAAGACTATCTTTGTAAGAAAGTTACTATTGTCTTACACTTTCAGAAGACGAGAATATAAATTTGCATAGACCTCAATGGTGCTTTTTCTGGCTGGAAAAGTCCTTAAACAGCCTAGAACGTAATCACATTTCAAGACAGAAATAATATGTACATCTCTGTATTCCTTCCTATATCATTGAAGGCCATCAGGATTCAATTATGGTGGTGACCACAATGGTATTATCCAGTGTAATCATTTCCAAAGGACCCATCTCTGAATGTCATTGCTCAATTTCTTTATAACCATCTCACTTCAACTTGAAAGTGTTGCCTGAATGCAGAGGCTGAATGCAGAGGCTCAACCTGTGTGTGTCCTGTTGAACAAGGCCTTTTGATTAAGAAAGCATAAGGTGTCTTTTGAGCATTGTAAAAGTTATTTAAGGTACAAAGAACTTGTACCATCCTGAAATCTGAGAGGAAGTTGCAGCAGATGAGATAGTGCAAAGGTTAGTGAATGCAGAACTATGATGGGAATTCAGTAGATACTGGGGAAGCTTCTGGGGCAAGTAAAGAACCAAGCCAGCTCTGTGATGAAAGAGAAAATCCAGATTTTACCAATAGTTTTGGATTCTTATCTGTCAAATAAAGAGATCTGGCTCAACGTTTGAAGCAGAGGATACGGGGAATAATGAGATATTAGAGCCAGTGTTGTGGCACAGGAGGTGATGCTGCTGCTTACCAGATGCCCAGCCCTAAAAGTACCAGAAAGAATTGTAGATACTCCACTTCTGATCCAACTTCCTCCTGGTGTGCCAGGGATGGTGCCAGTTGGAACCCTTAGTACTTCCTTTCCAATTCAGCTTCCTACTGATAAGCTTGGGGAGGCAGTGCAAGATGAGGGCCCTACCATCCATATGGAAGAATGAAATAAAGTACCTAGCTCTGACTTCATGTTTGTCCACACCTAGACTTTATATCCATTTGAGGGAATGAACAAGTCGATGAAATACTCCTTTCTTTGTATTTTAATATTTGCTCTCCTATTCTCTTCACTTCTCTCTGTTGCTGTGTTCCAAATAAATGAGTACGCTTTAAGAATGTCACGAATGAATGAAAAGGTATAGGCTATATCTTTCTCGGATTATGGGTTTGGGAGGTACATCTAGTAAGAAATTGCAAGGATAGAAACTAATTTATTAAAAGAATGACAAGGCTGAAGTAGTGGTTTCTTCATTATGCACGGCACATTTGATGTTTCTCTAAGATGTTAATGGAAATTTCCCATTAGGAAACACAATATGTGAGACTGAATCTTGTAACTGATAATGTGATTTTCTCTGTCCTTACGCTTTTCAATCTATGGAGGGAGAGGAGGTTAACAAGAAACTGAAGAATTCAAGGGTTTTTTTTTGTTTTCATTATATTGCTACCTAAATATGGAGATTCCCCCCACCTCCTATTTTTCCCCATATTATTACAGTAGTATAATTCTTTAGCAACAGTCACAAGTTGAGCATTCTGCTGTTGTGGCATTGTAGGTAAAGACAATGGTAGAAAGTCCAGCTCTATTGTCACAATGTATTTAACAGTTTCATTGGAAGTTCTCTTTTTACTTGGGAGTAGAGATGCATAGTGCAATGTATGTTTGATTCCTGACATGCTAGTTCATCCAGGAGAAATATGTGTGTTTGTGCATACCCATACATGTTTATTTGAAGATCATAGCTGTGGCTCAGAGATGAGTTTACATCTATATTATTCTTTATCACAATCAATTTAATTTACTGTAAAATATAAATTTGGAATTATTGCATAGTATTAGGTACATAGCTAATGATAGCATCAAAAGCAACAACAGCTTGAATAATATGGAGAAAGAAGATATAGTAGTAGAAATAGGAACTCACTTTGAGTTCTTACACATTACTATAACTGTTTTGTATTCTTTGTAAACTGAATCAGGACAATAATTTGAATGATTATATATTTATAACCATTTTTATGAGTGAAGAAATTATAACCCAGATGTAATTTCCTTATGTAAAGTCATTCAAGAGGATGCTAGCACGTTTGTAAGCAACTATAAGACTCACACAGTATATCTTAACTGTTATAAGTCTGTTAAATAACTTGCACTTAATGATAGCTTTTTAGATACTAGTCACTTAATACTAATTTTCCACACTTTATAGACAATATTATAGACAAGGTTCAAGCCACAGCTATGACCTTCAGGAAATTACTTCCTCGTATGAACATCAATTGTTAGAATCAAAGTGTTTATTCCTGTGAAATATTAGCTGCTAAATGAAACAGAGGAGTCATGAAGTTGTGGTTTCCTTAGTCTATTGTAATTGACCTTCATTATGGCAGAACAGCCTTCCATTTCCACATGGTTCACACAGAGACATGATTTTGGCTTTCCGCACATTTTTTGAGCATGGAAAACATAAATAGCACCTCTAACATTTTTCTTCACTCCTAATTATCAACCAACTTAAGCCAATAGATAGATTTCAAAGGTGTATTCTGAGAACATAATAATTAGCAATTAGAAGACATTTTGAGATTTACTACGAATTTTGTTACCTCTGTTGTGGCTGTTTTGGGTTACTATAACTGGAAAAATGTAACGTACTACATTCAGGGCATATTCCTATGGTTTCAGCTATAGAGAAGATTACAAAATTATTATAAAGCCAAGAACTATGCCAATGTCAATAATCATGTGTAAGTTTCTCTTTACATAGATCAGACATGTTTTTAGAAATTGCATTAGTATCGAGGATGTTGGACAGAGATAAGAAAACAAGGAAAGTGTTTGCAATATCTTAGCCTCAAGAGCTTAAGTGTCAAGAACCTAACTCTCAAGAACTTGTACTCTTGAGTGGGGAGTCATAAGAATAGAAGATAGCAATATAAGGAAAGACAAATTGGTTGTCTGTGGGCTGGGAGAATCTACAGATACAGGAACAGCAATATCAATTCATTGAAAAATATTGATTTTATTATGACAGAGCACAATAAAGAAGCACAATAAAGAAAAAATAAAGAAAAAAATAAATGACAGGTAGGATGGATTTATAAATTATTTGAGGATTGTCTACAAAAACACAATCCTGTTAAGCACTGAATTTATTATATTAATCAGATAGATCCTAGTGTCATTATTTAGCCATGCAAGGAAAGCTGTTAAGTAATTATACCATAGAATAATATGCAAATGTATTTCTAAGGTTCTGATATTTTATAGTATATTTAATTTCCAAGATAATTTCAATAAACAATCATTTTACATTCCTAAATCCCCCAACTTCCTGTTCTAATACGAATAATTTCTTAAAATTACTTTCCTTGTAAAATTGGCTGACCTCTCTTCATCTTCTGCAAGAAATAGTCAAGAGTTCTCCAGAAAACTCTGTGCCAATATGAGTGTCTTACTGATTCCCCAGAGTTTTTCTGAACAATGTTATGAAAAGGACAGTTCATATAGATTTGCTGTAATTCTTTCTCAGTTTGAGATGGTTGTGGGAGAGTGTCTAAGCACATTATGCAGTCAAGAATTTCAATTCTTTTCTGGGATGAGTTAGCCAGATAAGTGACTTCAGTGTTTTTAAGATGATCTTGAGTTTACTCTGTTGAGGTCAAAGACATTTTTTATTCCCTGGAGAAAACAAAATAGTAGTGGTATTTGTTGCTACTATTGTATTTTGTAAAAACTGGCAACCAGAAAACAATATCTAGGATTCTAGGTTAGCAATGCGACCATTCCAGAATCTAAAAAGACAGGAATCTACCCTCACTAATTTGTTATTTGAAGTAACTTCATAATAATATGGAAAAAAATAAATATAAGTATGAACATATCTTTAAATATAAAATCTTTAAAAATTGATTCATGTATTTTTTATACCTTGAACGTTTTATGAATTTTAAAAGCACTGTTACTGAGTTTATAGGAAAGCAGAGACAATTCCAAGCCCTTAATTTATTCACCAATGACAGCCTCATTCAGGTTGAAGTTGAGAGTGAACTCAATCCGCATCTTTTTTTTTTTTTATATTGTTAATTATTTTGCATTATGTGACAGTTTCATAGGCTCTGGGAATACCCCCACCCCTTCCCACGCCCCTCCCCCCTGGTGGGTTCCACCACCTTGATGCAGTATTACAGTTCAAATTCAATCAAGATTCTTTCCTTGCAAACATATACCAAGCATAGAGTCCAGCTACTTATTGTCCAGATGGGTTGAATAGTTTCTTGAGGAGACCTTTTCTGGTCTGAAGTTTGAGCTGGCAGAATATCATCACAGTCAATTAAGAGTCCCAATATAACATCAACAGCAATTTGCAATGTTATGGAATTGACATGGTTTTGAGTAACCAGTGTATTAAAAAGAAAAAAAAAAAAAGGAAAACAAGTCCTTTCATGTGAAAGACTCAATTACCGGGATCATTGGCTGACTCCCAGGGATGCATTAGCATATGAACCATTAGCATCAGGAACCATTTGAAGACACCTATTTCCCCCATACCTGACAACCAAAGGGTGCTGGCATCCATTAATTTTCTCCTCTGGAAAGATGTTGGTTATCCTAATAAAACCCAAATCCATGGGGAAGTATCCATGGATATGAGTTATTAAGATACTCTCAGTGTATTTTGCTTCCACTTGGGCCTTCACAGGTTATACAGCTACTCATACCTCTCAGAGAGTTCAAGTCTGTGAATTTGAGCTCCAAATCATCAAGAAATTATTTGTCAGGGAATCCCTTTGCCGTCTGAGAATGGCAAAAGCCACAGGGAAGTTTCATGCTTCCAAAAATGTCACATCAGAGAATCCTGGAACAGGGAGGAAGAGAAGAGGTTGGAACAAATAGAGAAGGAACCCTTAACAATGGTCTGTGCTGTGTTCATTCGGACAGGAATGCTAATGATGCATCTCTGTTGAATCAGAGAGATGGTGTGAGTCTTTACAGATGGAAACATCTTCATTGTGTAATCCCACACGTGAAGCAGTAGAAGAACAGTATCTTAATATGTCAGAATATTAATGTTATCTTTCTGCTGCAGGAGGAAAAAGCCTACATGAAGAAGTATTGATTTCCTGACTGGGTGTTACTTAGCATTCTACATGGTGTTAGCGACTGATAAGCCATTGGACAGGATTTCATTATAGAAATTCTCTCTCTTGAGCATTACGCAGACTTTGATGCCAGGTCTTTTTATGGGTACCTATAATCTGATGGGCTTCAAATTAAAAGCTATGAAAATCACATTAGTCTGTCGGCTAGAAGAGATGTTATTAAGAGTAATGGGATAATGCTATCATAGCTTCATTTCTTAATGTTTGGCTCATAAAGCCTTAGCTTTCAGAAAAATAAAGACTGCTATGAGTTATTACTGCTTTTCATTCATGAATACTGATTTATTTATCATTGTGGTTAAAAAGACACCATCCCTAAGATAATTAGATACGAGAAGAGCAGATACAGAATAGGGAAGATAATAAATAGAAAATTCACTTGGGGACTCCATGAGAGTGGCCATGCTGACAAAAGTTTCATTACGAATAGTGTATCTACGTGCATATGTTCTATCATACTCTTCTGATATATCTGTTATTACACCACTTACATTCTGTGGCGTAAGTGTCAAACAAGATTTGTAAATTAGCTAAGTCTGCCAAATTGAAATTATGTCTTCAAAACTTACCATACATATAATTTACTCCAATAGAAGAAAAAATGTAACGAGCGAAATGACTGTTACTTTATTCATCTATATATGGCTTTATCTCTGTTGTCACCAAACTGTGACTGCATAAGAGTAATTTGCAATAACTAAGCTGGTGAGCGCAGCAGGCACGATGGGCGACACGCACACTGGTATGGCTGATGGTCAGATTTCCTGGCAGGCGAATGGATGGGGGATCCTGGGCAAAGCATAGTGAGAGGACCGAAACCGGATTGTTTCCTTTCATTGTCACTCATACTGATTTATCACTTCTAATTTTTGTGCTTTTTGAATGAGCACAGAAAAGACAAATACAGAGAAAACTGGCATGGTTTCCCTGCAAAATAAATAGCATATCCCCAAATCTGATTGCCTTCTTCACTCTTCACATAAAAATGATTATCACAGGGTTCCTCGGTAACTCTGCGATCTCATGATGCACTCCGCATTCTCACTGCTATACCTGGTACGTCAGACTATCTGTGATGACTTTTTCTTCCTACCTCATCACTTGCTAAAGGAAAAAAAAGATAAAATAACTTGGTGAAGCAGCTAATATTAGAGATCATGAAATCTAAAGAAAAAGAAGAATGTGAATGATTGAGTGATGAAAGGTGATTTAGATAGGAGATGCATAAAGAAAAGCGGAAAAGCAGATCCAGGGGATGAGAGCTCCACCTAAGTCAGCTTGCACTGGCCGCTCTCCGCACAGACTACTGGGGGTGAGTGAATACGGAGTAAACCTGAGAGGGCCATGCTGAACGAATTCCCAGTGGATGCTATAACTCGGCTTATCCACGGGCCATGCTTCAAACAGAAAAGTTGCCTATTTTTGGCAACATTCTCAGGCCTCAATGTTGATATTAAGGTGCCAGATAAATGATCCTTAAGAACTGAAAAATAATGGAGGAAGGAAATAAGGCTGAGCATTGGGGAGAGGAAGCATTGTCAATCCTAAGATTCGTGATCATATTACCAGTGGCAAATGTTGTCACATTAGTCAACAAGGATGCCGCTATACATGTTAAGGTGGATATATTTCATTTGAGCACAACACGCGATGAACATTTTCCATGAACTCAGGATTTGGCTGTATGAAAACACAATAGCAAAAGTCCCTACATTCTGGTTCTGTTCCTCGAGTACAAAAATGAGATTTCGGAATGAAGCAGAGATGTTAACTGCGTAAATAAAAACACAGAACAAAATCATTGATCCTACATATTATCAATATGGTTACAAATCTTCCCTTCCACTCAAATCTCTATTTGAGAAGCTTTTTTTTTTTTTTTTTAATTTAATTGTATCTTTCTGTTAAATGCACGTAGACCTCTAAATAATTTTCAGTGCCTGGCGATTAGCAAAAGCTGGGATATTTCAGTGCATCCAACAGAGGGCGCCGTATCCGTGGAACTTGCCTATCAGAGTAGCTACTTCGGTTCCACATTCTAACTATAGGGCAGTCAGTTTTGAGAACAGTGTAAGGATAGGAGCTTCTCTAAAGGGTTACTGTCCAGCCCCCGTGAGAGCTTACTCTCCTCACACACATACACACACACACACACACGCATCTGTTTGATCTCTTAAGGATTCACGCTTCTGTGAATGTCAAGTTAGGGGTTGAGCATAACCTCACAATGCCTGTGGTATGTCATTGACTCTTCTCTCCAGCTTCCTCCACAATAAAGTTCCTTCTTGCTGAATCCCTTATATGGTCAGCACACCTCTTCTGAAGAGATTTTACTCCCTGTTTTTTTAAAATGAGATGCTGTCTGGGCAAAAAGCCAGATGTATTTTATTTAGACCTTCATTCAAGGAGCACATTCTTTGATAATATCTTACGAAGCAACTTTTCCAACCTTCTCTCTCTGACTTCCTCATATTTTTTCAACATAGTTTACCCGGAGTTAATGTACTCTCTCCATTCTGCCATTCATCTCTATTTCCATTCAGTCATAACTAAATTATTACTTTCTCCTACCATGAGATAGGTTCGGGTGGCATGAGTTTTCAACAGTCTATATTAGTAAATATTGTTAATTCCTAGAACCTTGTCACATTCAGACCTCCAATAAAGGAGTCAAATAGAAGGTTTTATGACAATTGAAAAAATATTCTCTAATAGCTTTCACTCTTTCACATCATCACTTCATTATGGGAAAGAAATGTGACAACAGCAGCACAATGTACAAACATTTTAGCTTTGTATCTCATATATATGTGTATTAGTTAACTTTTCATTATTACAAGTACATGTTGCAGACAGCCTATTGTGATCACATGCAGAGGTTTATTTTGGTTCATGGTTCTGGAGGCCCACAGTGGAAGGCTGAAGAAGTCCCACTGGGTTAGCTCCTGATAATGAGGTTTCTGAGAGCAGAATCCTGAGTGTGCACAGAAAGCGGCACATGGCAGGAGGCAGGGACACGCTGGCCTCCATGTCCTTCTTTAAGAAGCTATGATGATTGTGTCCTGAACTCCTCCATCAGATCATAATCCACGGGCCTCACCTCTACGCTCAGTTTAAGCTTTCATCCTCTCTGCACCATTCATTTATGTCCGCGGTTTGACTTCTGCCTGAATTTTGAGGTGTAGCAAACCACAGCTTTCTGTATCACATAATTATGACTTTGCGTATTCCTTCCCCTGGAAATTGATGCATTGTACTACCTGATAAAAGAAAAGGTGACGCAAGCTATATTGTTTAGTATAACTGATTATTACATTCTGCTTTTAGAGTTTGTCCCATTAGAAAGATGACAAGGGTCATTTTTGTATTTGATTTTCTTAAATGTGGATAAAGGGAACACATTTCATGAATGCAGTTTTAAGATGCTAAAGAATGATACTTCCCACCATCCATCTGCCCCTCCGACTCCCACCCTCCTCCTCCTCCCATTCTTATTTTTCCTTCATGTTTACAATGACACACTTTCAATTTTTTCTCTTTACTGCCCAAGTTTAACTCTAGCAAAAAAGAATTTTAGAGGAATTAAGTAGAAAAGTCACTGTTTCTCAAGAATATAAACCAGGTTTATTTTTTAATATTTATTCATTTTTAGTGGAAAGGCAGATTTACAGAGAAGATAAGATAAAGATCTTCTATGCACTGTTTCACTCCCCAATGGCCAGAGCTGAGCTGATCTGATGCCAGGAGTTTCTTCCAGGACTCTCATGTGGGGGCAGGTCCACAAAGCCTTGACTTATCCTCTCCTGCTTTCCCAGGCCACAAGCAGGGACCACATGGGAAGTGGAGCTGCCAGCACACAAACTGGCATGCATATGGGATCCAGGGTGTGCAAGGAGTGGATTTAGCCACTAGGCTACCACACAGGGCCCAGACAGGCTTTATAAACAATGTTCATCTTCATTAATTCCAATTAATATTCCACCTGCTACCTTGAATGGTTACTGACAACCTGCAAACCACACTACATTATTGTCAGTAAATACTCCAGTGTGAATGGTATTATCCTGTAAACAACTGAAAATTTGTATCCATGTGAAAGAACCTGAGCAAATGTAAAGACATCAACCTTTGTAACATATACTGTGGTAGAAATTAACTTGTACACTTACGCTATATAGATGGGAGAAATGTTCATGGCAATTAAAGCCAAGAAAATTAAACCTTCACATAAACAAACCCAGTTTTCAGTATCCCAGGTATCTTTTCACAAACACTCTCAAGTGTACTGTCTCATTGAACTTGCCATTGTTGTCGAAGTGGATGCTGTAATGATCACCTCTAATGCCATTTTTGGAATAAACTATGACATTAGTTATTCCTAGTTGGCTTATTGTTTCTTCTTCTGTAGACACATATTTAGATGAAAGAAAGATTCTAATCCCTGTGCTGAAGAGAAACACATTAAAATCATTAACTGAGAATCTAAAGTGATATAAACCTGAGTTATTTCAGAAGAAAGACAACCTCACAATCCACTTGTGTTTTAATTTTCAGCTAATGACTAGGGTTGACTATTAAGGCAATTTATCAGGCATTTAATAGAAACAGTAAGTGCTTCTCCTGGAAGAAAACACACTGTTGGCTTAAATGCTGCAGAATGGGAAGGTTACGCACGCAGAGGCAAGAGACGCAAGCGAAGCTCTGACTGCAGCTCTGTTTGTAATTGGATGCCTATCAAGAAGCTAGTTGATAATGGTGCAAAGCATCAGAAGAAAGTTGTATTAATTTCAGCTAGACCTCACAGAGGTGTTTTGGGGATCAAGGCAGTGGCTCTGAGTCACCATGTTAATGCAAACACTAAATGCAGCCTTGGACTTGTATTGGTTGAGGACAAATGTGGAATGAGGGGCAAGGGTCTAATCTCCATCATTTGTGCTTTTCATAGGCAAACACTTTAGTGTCAGAATCAAGACATGTCACTAATTATGTATTGGTACTCGTCATGATTCATTTATGAAAATATATATGTTCAGCCATATTATCTACATGATTCCCAAGAGTGGTTCCTAGGCTAAAACATCAGCATTAGTTGATAGGGTTTGCTAGAATTCAAAGCTGTTAGGATTCAACCCACACATACTTAAAACTAAATATCCTGCATGCAGCCCAGGAATTTGTATTTAAATTTGTATTTCCCCTGCTTGTGGCCTGGGAAAGCAGTCGAGGACAGCCGGAAGCCTTGGGACCCTGCACTGGCATGGGAGACCCAGAGGAAGCTCCGGCCATTGCAGCCACTTGGGGAGTGAATCAGCAGACAGGAATTTTTCCTCTGTCTCTCCTACTCTGTCTTTCCTTCTGTCTGCATATCTTACTTTCCAATAAAAATAAATAAAATCATTTTAAATTTTTAAATGTATTTCAAGTCCTGGAGATGGTACGAGAAGTAACACCACTGTTGATAATATATGGTTTACTTTTTCTTTTAAAGGTTTATAATTTTTATTTTTATTGGAATGTCTGATTACGGACAGAAGGACAGAGAGAAAGATCTTCCATCCACTGCTTCACTCCCCAAATGACCACAACAGCCTAAGCTGAACTGATCCAAAGCCAGGAACCAAGAACTTCTCCTGATTTCCCAAGTGGGTGCAGGGTCCCAAGGCTTTGGGCCGACCTCTGTTGTTTTCCCAGGTCACAAGCAGGGAGCTGGATGGGAAATGGAACAGCCAAGATATGAACTGGCACCCATATGGGATCTTGATGCATGCAAGGCAAGGGCTTCAGCCACTAGGTTACTGCTTTGGGCCCTGATGTTGTATGGTTTTCACATAGTAACCTGACCTATAGAACAACCTGCGTATCTCTGGAGGGTGTAACTTTTTTTTTCCTCCCAGTCTCAACCCACTAAGGTCCTCCCTCAGCTTCCACCTTGCTCTCAAAGAGCCTGCAACAGCATCTTCTTTCAGCTCCTTGATTGCCATGAGGCCTGGGGACTGCTTGGAGTGTTCTCTCCTGCTCTTCAGCTTTCTTCTCCTTTTCCTAATCATCTTTCAGGTCTCACTTCAAGCATTGCCTTGTCGTGAAAATCCCCTCTAATCCCTAGATCAGATCATCTCTCACTAGTATAAATCTTATGACTCTTGTTTGTAGCACTTATCACAGTTTGTAGAGACATAGATCTGGGATTGTCTGATTAATGTCTTCCTTACCCATTGGCTTGCATGCTACATGGAATCAGATTATACCTGCTTTATGTGCCATTAAATCCCAGTAAAAACAGCCCTTGCAAAGGGAAAACCAGCCAATAAATGAAATAATGCTCAGCTTGCATCTTTCTTTCAATGCCAGAAAATATCTAGAAAACAGGAGAGCATAATAGTCCAACACCATTATATCTGAGGAGAATATAAACCTGGTAATTTGACTAACACTAACCCTTAAGTTAGTTTTTAGCCAATACTGCACAAATGACCTGTATATAACATTGTTTTGTAACTTTTTTGAGTTGGGCATTTTATTATTTCTTTAGCTGAAAACTTCTTATTTAGAATGAATACACTGCAAGTACCAGCTATAACAGGAAAGAAAAATCTGTCAGTGACTTTAAGTAAGCAAGATTACCTTTCCCAGTGAAAACCAGGAAAGCAGCAACACGGCATATTTGTAGAAGGTAAACTGAGGGTAAAGTTGGTTTTGGTGTTTCGAACAGTTTTCACTTGATATCCTCAGAATATTTTTCAGATACTTCCTTCTCAATTTTGTCTATAGTTTTTTTGGAGTGTCATAGCTACATAAAATAATTTTAATGGAAGTCCTAAAACATGCAAAACATAATATTGATCATCTGATTCTTTATAGAGAAAGTTGGCCATCTTTGACTCAGATTATATAAGAGAAATTAAAGGACTTTGTTCTCCATTTACCAAATATCTTCTTTCTACACTAGCCATGTGATACATGAGGGCAGAGTTGGTTTGGACTTGTATAATTGGCCAATTTAAGAAAGTTCTGCTATAGGTACAATTTGAATTGGGTTCCATAGTGATGTTCCAAAGTGCACAGACATGATTTAACCCAAAGAGAGAAAAGGAAGGAAGTGGATCAAATGAAAACACACTTTTATTACAACAGGTTTTCTTTTCCCAAAAATCTGTGTTCTTTCTTTATGGTATAGTGATCAATTAAATGTGCATGAGAAATTTTTTCTATGATTCGTACTCAGTTTCTCTCTTAAACAATGAGTGTTTGATGGGACAGAATTTCCCAGTTGAATTGTATGGATGTAATGGGAGAACGTTCTGTCAAGTGATGTGAACCAAGCAGAGAGCCAGCCACAGCAGATTCCTGCACATCTGTGGATTGTTGAGGAGGTAGACAATGCCAGAGGCTGGACTGGCGATGATCAAAGATTACAGATCAGTGGCACACTGGGGGAATATGTTTCTATTTTATTTAAGATCTACTGTATAGTGTGGTCAATATAAATTCACATAGTATAATTCAGAATGTTCTTGCCACAGAAACAAGGACTAGAGCTGATGAATAGGCTAATCAGTTTTGAGTTCTCCAAACCACATTAGTAAATCATAGCACTATTTTTCACTCCATAAGTATATACAACTAATATCACCAGTCATGAGGAAAATGCAAATAAAAGCCACCTCCTTTTGTTGGAAAGGCTATTATCAGAAAGATACAAACAGCAAATGCTGGTAGCAACACAAAGGTAAAACTCCTCTATACTGCTGGCAGGAATATAAATTTGTATAACCGCCATGTAGAACAGATGGATCACACTTTAAATACAGAAATATAGATGCTATATGACCCGGCAATCCCATAACAGGGTTGATGGGAAAAAAAACAGTTTCAGAGATGCACGCTCCACTCTGTTCACTGAGGAGCTATTCACAATAGACACAACAAGGAATCAACTAAGGAGCTCATCATCAGAATAGTGAGTAAAGCAAATGCAGGCGTCTCACCATACTCCCAGTTCTGTGTTGTGAAATGCATGAATTGTGTTCACTTTAAATGAGCATTTAAAATGGAAAATGTGATTATATATGCACATTAGAATATTCAATTCTGTAAGTTAAAAAAATGAATGGATCTGGAGGACATCATGGTAAGTGAAATAAGCTAGACACGAAACAGGTTCTCCCTTCCACTTACGAAGTTTTAGAAGACTCGAAGTGAACGCTGAAGGCTACTGCAAAGGTTAGTGTCATTCAAGGATTTGGATGACAAGTGCCAACCCAATGAGAGTTACACTGAAAGAACAAGTTCCTATATATGTAGTATAATGGGTCACCTACATGTCACTGTAACGTTTTACATATCAAACTTACTATATATGTGTATATATAAAATAAGCATACATGTTTTAAAACATAACCAAATGCTTTAAAACATTTATAAAAGCATTTTTGTGAACAAAATCATACAGTACTGTCAAATTAGGGAAAATAGTGATTACATTGATTTGGTCAGAATACAGGTATTAAAATGTCAATGGATTTTTAATTTGATCCATTGTGTCCTTCATGTCTAATAATTCAACTAGATTTTGCTCAGTGTTGCTATTGCCTGTGTGATACATTCCTTAAATTCCTTGAATTCCTGTATGTGCTTCTCCTTAAGTTTTATAACAAATTGTTAAAATTCTTTATCCCTCATTTCCTTGATGTCTTCCTCAGTTAACTCTAAGGTTAACAAAGACTTTAGCCTCTTTACAGGGGAGGCATCAGCAATATTCATTATGCCTATGTATCTTGTCTTGGTCATTGCTATTCTGGTTGGCCCTAAGGACAGGAATCTGCTGGTTTCTAAGCTGTGTTACCCACTGGTTTATAAGCCGATTTTAACAATCTCATTCAAAGAAAAAGGAGCTGGGGTAGCCATTCTTATGTTAGATAATATAGACTTTGATGTGAAAAATATTAAAAGAAATGAAGGACACCACATAATGATCAAAGGATCCATTCAGCAAGAAGACCTCACCTTACTAGTTTCTTAAGATGTTTTCTTTTTCATCTCTAGTTTTCACCCCTAGTTTTACTTGGTTTTTCTCTCGATTTTTTTTTTTTTTTTTGCTAGTCTGGATAAAATTTTGTTTTGCTCATCTTCTTAAAACGTGGCTCTTTTTTGTTACAATTTGTAGCTATTTTGGTTTCAATTCTATTGTTTTTGCTATGATTTTTTTATCATTTCTTGCATCCTGTTCAATTCTTTTTTAATTTATTCAAAAAAATGGGTTTTTTTTCTTAATAATTTCTTCAGTGACACATAGATCACACAGCAGCATTGTTTGCTTCAAGGTTTTTGATAGTTTTCATTTCTTCAGTGACACATTGGTCATTCAGTAGCATGTTATTTAACTTGATGTTATATTTTCCAATTACTGATTTTGTTTTATGCATTTTCATTTAAAGGGATGTATAGTACCTATGTAGTAGAGATTATCAAAGTCAGATGTAAAGATATAATGTAGTATGCATCACTACTCCCAAATCAAAGACTCCCAATGAAACTGTTAAATATATTTAATAGGATGCTGGACTCTGTCATTCTTGACACACAAAATGTCAAGATACACTTAAACAGCACAATCATGGACGTATGAGTATTCATGAACGACTTTACTGTTGTAATAATAGAGGGAATATCAGCAGGCAGTGGAGGGAGAGGAGGTATTCAGGGAGCCTGTTCATCTGGATCATAAAAGATTTTTTTTTAAGAAATATCATTAAGAAAGATCATTAATATGTACAAGTGTTTTAATAACAGTTTGAAATTTTTTAAAGGGTAAGTTTGAGTAGAAACCAAGAAGGAAATTATTTCACTCAAAGCTTAAGAAGTCAATATAACAATCTATGTGTCTAGCACATGTCTAGATTTCCTCTAGCATTCAATATCACAGGTTCAGAACTTGGAATCTAAAGTGTCTACAAATTAAGCAGTGCTTCAAAAATTGAAGATTCTGAAAAGCAGCAATTTGTTTTTTGTGTACTTATCATTAGCGTGAAACACTAACAGCTGCCTTACTCACTGAATAAGTAAATAACCAGCAAAAAAACAGATAAATCTAGTCAAGATATGTGCTTACATAGCGCAGTGAAATACTGTCCACCATGAGAAGAAATATTTAACAGAGCTAGAATACAATGTTAGTTAATTGGATGCCTGTGAAAACCCATTTCAGACTATTTACGAATATTTATGTGCCTAAAAGCATAGCCTGGGTTGTTTTTCCCCACTGTTGACTGTGGGTTGCTTACAAGCAAGCAATATTCAATCATGCTCTTTTCTCACGAGGAATATAAATTCCTTTGGTATTCTCATGCCTTCTCTGCCTCTATCCCTCACCCACTTGCTTTGAAGTTAAGCTCCCAGCTATTACAGTCCGTGCATTGTGCCATGTAGTTCCACTCACTCCTCTGCGCCTTTGTTTAAACTCTGCCTTCTGTGCTCTCCAGTCTCACCTCATCCACGTGGCATCACTGATTGTGCACATTTTTTTGTTTAAAAGTCACATAAGATACTGTCTCTCCAGAAATAGTCGCTTCATCTTGCTGTAGGTGCTAGGAGAGCCTCCTCTTTTGGGGAATACTCATTGTTGGGCAAGACTTTGGCATAGCAATTTAGATATCACTTGAGACACCCGTACCTAAGTTGGGAAGTCCTGGATTTGAGTGCCAGTTCCACTCCAAATTTTTCTACCTGGCCCTGCTTGTCAAAGGGATTGGAAGGCATGATTAGCAGCAGAGAGAGGTTTCTCTGCCTTTGAAACTGACAATATTAACAAAAGAAAATTAATCCAGTTTTGTAAAAGATACATTTATTTGAAAAGTAGTTATAGAAAGAGCAGAAAAGTGAGAGAAAGATCTTTTATCTGCTGGTTCACTCCCCAAATGGCTACAATGACTACAGCTTGCCAAGCTGAAACCAGCAGCCACATGGATAGAAGGGGTCCGATTATTCCTGCCATCATTCACTGGTTTCTCAGATGCCTTAGCAGGGAATGAAATCAGAAGTGGAGCAGTCGGGCCCAGCGGCGTGGCCTAGTGGCTAAAGTCCTCGCCTTGAAAGCCCTGGGATCCCATATGGGTGCTGGTTCTAATCCCGGAAGCTCCACTTCCCATCCAGCTCCCTGCTTGTGTCCTGGGAAAGCAGTTGAGGACGGCCCAATGCACTGGGACCCTGCACCCACGTGGGAGACCCGGAAGAGGTTCCAGGTTTCCGGCTTTGGATCGGCGTGCACCGGCCCGTTGCGGCTCACTTGGGGAGTGAATCATCGGAGGGAAGATCTTCCTCTCTGTCTCTCTTCCTCTATGTATATCTGGCTGTAATAAAATGAATAAATCTTTAAAAAAAAAAAAGTGGAGCAGTCAAAGCAACATTGTCAGTAGTGACCTAATCTGATGCTAGCCATTTTGAATATTTTTTTGAGTGAGTGAGAGAGAGAGAAAAAGAGCATATGTGTGCTCATATGTCCCTCCACCATCTGCTAATCTTATTTCCAAATGATGGCAATGGCCAGAGGCTGGATCTAGGAGCCAGAAATTCTATCCAGGTGTCCCCCTGTAAATGGAATAAACTCAATTTCTTAAGCCAATGCATTCTAACCTTCAAGGGTTTACATTATCATAAAGTTTTAGAAAGCACTAGTCAGGATCTGGAGGATGGAATTAAAGTCAGGTTCTCAAAATATAAGAGAGAAATATCCAGAAGAGTGTGCTCAGGGTAGACACAGTGCTAAGCTCTGGATTCCTATTTTAAGAAATATTAGATTTGCAAGAGAAACCCTACAGATCTAACTGCCTAGAGTATCCTTGTCTTCACCGTCTCTTACAAACATAGAGAACAGATGTTCATATTTCATAATTAAAATTCTAAGATAACCATACTTCCTTCCCCACCCCATTGGAAATTTGAAAGGGAAAAGGAATAATCAGTATTTCAATACAAGTAATCCTTTGGGGCAGAATGAAGATCAGTGGCCTCCCATTGAGATCTGAGCACTATTCCACTGAATGCCACAGAGACTGTAGAGGAGCCTACTAGACATTCTTGAGAATTAAAGTTGTTGTAGTTATTTAAATATGACTCATTAACATGCATTGAAGAAACAACTCATTCCACATCCAAATTTTGTTTCTATATACATGAATGATTTGATGAAATCTTGGGAAAGTAATCCAATTAATTTTTAGCCATAATATTTTTTTCTAGATACAGTTGTTGGCATGTAACATAAAATATGAAATAGAATTCATGGCATTAAGACGAACAATCCTAGAGGCACACTATTTCTTTAGGAATTACTTATTTGTGATTATTTCCCTAATGGGGCATTTAACTACCATATTAACAGCTTAAAAATGAACTTAATATTTGCAAATAGTTTGATAGAATATTTTGCATCTGGAAGTAAATAAATATAACCCTAACTGAATTTTTCTCACTCTACTGAGGTGTTTTGTACTTGATGACCTAACATTTAGCTGTGGGAAGTTTTCTGTGTAAAGTTCTACTTTAAAAAATGTGAAAAAAATTCAGTTCTAAAAGTTTATTCTTCAGACTCTAATTGTTTTAATTGAACACGAACTTTTGAAACCTAAACCTTATAACCCATTGTTGATTGCCTAGAACCTTTCAATCTCCTCATATTTAGGAGACCTATTTTACTCTCTAGAGTGTGCTTTACCTTAAACAAGTTCTATTGAAGAAATGTGATCATTTAACTTTCTTCATTAATAAGCTTCTTGTCTTTGACAGTGACTTGAGAATAATCACATTTCAATCACATGGCGATGTTTTTGTTTTTGCCCTGATGCTATGGAATAACTAGCGTAAATAGCAGGATGCTGTACCATTTCAACAGAGCACATGGCATTTGAACTCAATAAGGGAGCATACCTCAGTTGATCATTGTCTAACATTATAACTTTTCAATATATATTTATTTATTTAAATGTGAATTTTATAGGGAATAATGGGGTTAGCTAGCACTGTGGTGCCAGTATCCCATTTAGGTAGCAGATCATGTCCCAGTTGCTCCACTTCTGATCCAAATCCCTGCTAATGGGCTGAGAAAACAGTGAAAGGGGGTGTGCACAAGTCCTTTGGCCCCTACAACCACATGAGAGGCTTGCAAGAGGCTCCTGGTTTTGGAGCAGCTTAGTTCCAGCTGTTGCAGCCATTTGAAGAACTCAGCAGAAGATGGGAGATCTTTCTTTATTTCATTCTCTGTAAATCTGCATTTCAAATAAGATTTTTTTATTTGAATTATTTTTTTTTAATGAAAAAACCAAATAGGACATACACACACTAGGGGTGGGGAGCTCTTTCATCCACTGATTTACTCCTGATATTGTCATATGGCCAGCCTGGGACCAGGCCAAATCCAAGAGTTTAATCTGGATCTCCTACGGAGGTGGCAGGGTCCCAAACACTTTGACCACCACTGCTTTTCCAGGCTACTAGCAGTGAGCTAGAATTTAAGCATCTGGGACATGAACTGGTGCTCATCATGGGCTGCTGACATCCCAGGAGACAGTTTTGCACAGTATCCCACAACACCAACCTTCATTCTAAAGTTCAAAACGTGATACAGCATATATCTGCCAGATATACTTCAACAATAAATTTAACAAATATTAGCTCATGATCACCAACTTTGTGTTTCAAGATGGAAAAATGGTACCTACCTTTTCTTCTCTGTAATCTAAAAAAAAAAAACCTACTTGAAACTGTAATACTAAATTCCTTATTTTCCAAGTGACTTTCTGAATGTATTTTTAAAAATATTTATGTGTTTGAAAAGTAGAGTATCAGAGATATAGAGAGATACAGTCTTCCAATCACACCTTGGGATGGACCAAGAACTACAAGCCTTTTCCTAAGGAAGTGGCAGAACCCAAGTACTTGGATCATCATTTGCTGCTCTCACTTGTGGCATATTAACAGTCAACTCTATTCATCAAAATTATAGCAGCTGGGGCTCAAATGAGTGCTAGCACTCTGATATGGGATGCTGATTGGAAAAAAAAGAACTGCAGCTTAATCCAAGGGGTAACAGCAACAGCTCCTTTCATTAAATTTTTGGTGAGTGCCAGTGTGGCACAATCTCTTTGTTCTTTTCTTTTTAATATATTTTAATGTTGAATTTTGAATTATATGGTACAATTTCATATAGGCTGGGATTCCCCCAAACTCCCACCCCCAGACAGATTTTCCCCATTTTACTACAATGGTGTAGTCCTTAATAAGGAATCATAATTTCATCACTCTCTTATTTAAGTATACCCCAACATTGCTGGTACAAAATCGGACAGTCCAGCATCCCATTGTCCACACACGTCCAACAGTTTTATTGGGAACCCATCTTTCGTCTGGAAGCAGGGATGCCTATTCCATTACACCCCCACACCTGGATATGGTAGATCCCAGTACTCCGTCACTATGCATTTCCATAACTGAGAAGCCATGAAACCAGGTCAACAAATGGTGTGCGTTAGAAAAGCCACAACAACAGCATCAACAACAAATGACAGCACCATGAAAAAATGTGCCACTGGGTAACCAACACATGAATGACAAAAAGCAAACACAGAAGTCTCTTGGGAAAAATGATGCCACAGTGTAATCCACAAACCAGTGATGAATTCGACAAGAGAAAAAAAAATTTGGAATAAACAACTGAAATAAGAAACATCAAAATACATGGGATACAGACAAACAAACAAAAAGAAAAAAACCAGTATGGATCGGATTATTGAAGTTACACTTTGCATGCTGGTTTCCTTATATGAGAGAGAACGTATGGTATCTGTTGTTTTGTGATTGACTCATTTCACTGAGCAAAATGGGCTCCAGTTGGGACCACTTAGCTGTAAATAGTATAATTTCATTCTTCTTAATAGCTGAATAATATTCTGTGGAGTATTCCACAGTTTCTTTAACCACTCTTTGGATGTACATCTGGATTGTGTCCATATCTTTTGCTATTGTGGATTGTGCTGCTGCAAATATAGGATTACAGATCCCCTTCTCATATGCAGATTTCACTTCTACAGAGCATATTCCTAAAAGCAGGATAGCTGGGTCATATGGTGGGTTTATTTGCAATTCTCCAAGCACTCTCCGTACTGATTTCCACAGTGGTTGTACTAGCCTACACGGCTTCCAGCAGAGTTCCTTGCTAATGGTCTGAGAGGGCAGCAGCTAATGCATTAAATTTTGGGGTCCCTGCTACCTACTTGTGAGGTATGGAAAAATTCCTGGCTCAACCTCCCCAAAGCCCAGCTATTGCAGCCATCTAGGGAGTGAATCAGTAAATGGATGATATATTTTTCTCTGGGTCTTTCCTTAACTCATTATGTCTTTCAAATAGTTAAATTTGAAAACAATAGAATGCATTCATAAATAGAAACATATGAGTCATGTTACTTGAGGAAGCAGGGAACAAGGATTTCTTCATTAGGTAAGACTGTAAGTGCATATCCCCTTCCACATTTAGTTAAATCAAGGTGCAAAACTGGTCTAAATTTAATACTGGCAAACAGCTTGCAAATGGATGTTACTTATCTAGCAGCTGAAAACTGAAATTTGTCTTTTTACTCAATTATATTGATTTCTTCATGGATTTAATTTTATGTACAGCATTGTAGGGGAGGTTCAAACTGGTTTCAGATTATTTTCACTGCCATTTTACTCAAATAAAAACATAATCCATCATGTTCTCTTCTAAGATACTGAATACAATGTAATCATGGAAGTTGTTGACCTAGCCTACATATTTCTAATGGATGTTATATATAAATATTGCATGTCTTCTTAAACATGAAGTAAACATATTTAGTAGATATATAAAAAATAACAATTACAGTACATTCATATACAAATATTGAGCATTAAATGTTAACTACATTTATAATGTAGTTAAATGAACTAAAAATAGCAATGCAATGAAGACATATGATATACATGTGAAAATCCTCTGTAATGATGCTTAGAAAACATATTTTTAGTAAAAATGAGAATGACTACCACAAAGCATCTATACATCTAGATTCAAATTTACGTTATTTCTATCTTTTTTTGTCTAATTTTCCTTTAAAGTTCAAATGGGTGAAATTCTTTGCCTTCATGATGATCATGGCATTCTGTAGCTTGTCTAACTACATTCTTAGCTACTTTATTAGCTTTTCTATAATGGCCAATACTCCATCTCTGTGAATCATTGTTCATTGATTCTCTTTCTGCCCTTCAATTTGTGTTAATATTTTTTTCTTATTTGTGCTTTTTTATCTAAATCTCGAGCAAATCTGTTTCTCATTTACCTGCATTATTTTTTCCTTTTGTCTTTAACATAGTAGATGGGGGGAAAAGGGACTCATAGTCTTCAACTTAAAGAGTAAAATATTAAGTTCATGGATAGGAATATTCGTACAGAAATACAGATGTAGGATTTATATTCCAAAAAGGATGTGCTTATTTAAATAATGGTGATATTATGTAATAGTATATAAACAATTATGGTGAAAAAAATCCAGACATATGAAGAAGGAACTACTTAACATTTGGCAAAGCCCTTTACCAGGCACACTAGAAGATACAGTAGAGCACAGCAACAGATATAGAATTTAAGATTGATGTTCTCTTTCATGTTCTTGCTGCCACACTTCCTAACCAGCTTTCCTTTTAATTGATCTCCTCTTCATCCTTCCTCTCATCCACCTCTTTCACCCTCATCTCTTTCTGTTTCTTTTATTCTTCCCACTCTCATCTCTCTACCCCCACCTCTACCTCAACTGTCTCTCCCAGGTCTCTCCTCTGCTTTTATCTTCCTCCCTCTCACCCCCTCTCCGTCTCCTCTACCTCTCTCCTCATTCCCCTTCCCCCTTCTCCTTCTGTCCCCCCTTCCTCTCTTCCCCTCCTCATTCTCCCCTTTCCAATCTGTTCCCTTCTCTCTTCCACCTTCTGTCCCTCCCCCTTACGTGTCTGTCCTCATTCCTTCTCCCCTTCTCTCTCCCCACTCTCTCTCTCTCTGTTTTTGGGAAAGAGTACAGAGAGAGAGAGAGAGAGAGAGAGAGAGAGAGAGATCAATATGTTGACATACACACACATTGCTAGAATCAGACTCTTAATATCATGCAACTAAAACTGAAGCTTGGTCCTCCACAATGACTCAATAGGTTAATCCTCACCCTTCAAATGCTGAGATCCCATGTGGGTATCAGTGCGTGTCCCAGCTGCTCCACCTCCCTTCACGGTCCCTGCTTGTGGTATTGTCTGGGAAAATGATGGATGATGGCCCAGAGGCTTGGGACCCTGCATCCATGTGAAAGAAGTGAAAGACGCTCCTGGCTTCTGGCTTTGGAATGCTCAGCAGTAGCCATTAGGGCATGTGGGGAGTAAAGCAGCAGTTGGAAGATCTTCATCTCTCTTTCTCATTCTCTCTGTAAATCTTCCTTTAAATAAAACCTAATGGATCTTAAAACAAACAAACAAACGAAAGAAACATGGGCCTCACTTCCATCCACCCATTGTAATCCAACTAATCTCTTGTTACACTAAATAAGCTAGTCCTTCTTGAACTCTGCACAGTCTTCACAGGACTTGCTTCCAATCTCTGCTATCCTTTCAGGAAGTTTGCCATATCAACTATGCCTTCTGAATTCTTTCTCCTCAGAAGTTGCCTGAAAATAAGCTAAATAAATTGAAATAAGATACAGACAATAATTACCTGCATATTTTCAACTTCACAGCATTTTAGAATCCCCCACAAAGTTAGGCCACTTACCAGCCATCTCCTCTTTACCATGTTAAGGCTCCTGTCTGTTCTGTCCCATAGCTCATTAGAAACAGCTGTAGTGCAGAACTGAATGTCTTTCTTGTCATTGAAGTCAGTGTTATTTTTTATCTCCCATAGAACCTCTAGCCTGAATCTCCCCTTAGAGATTCAGTATAATTTTAGTGGCACACTTGACATTGTCTTTTGAATACCTAAATGGTAAGTTCATCTCAGCATATCTAAACAAAGGACTGTAAATTTAACTCATCTGTTTTGAATCTCAACAACAGATTACATTCCCCAGAGTCACCTAAGGAGTCTGTCTTAATTCTTCTCCTTGCATATATCATTTTATTTCTGTGTACTATATTCACGATTTGTCCTTATTAACTTAATGACTACTCCTCTGAATGCTTTGCACTCCTAAACTTTTGCCCCAGAGGACAGCTACATCCCTTGGTCCATGCTTCATCCTTCACTTTTAGAGTCATCCCAATAGGATATTCTACACTTCTTCTACTTCAAGGACTCTGCCTCTTCTATTTTCCTCTTAAAATAAAGCCTGCAAGGTTACATCGGGTTTATCAATTCAACTGGATAATATTTCGGAATTTTAAAAGTCCCTTTTGTCATTTAAGGTAGTATATTTACTGAATCTGGGGATTAAGATTTATGCATCTTGAACTGTAATTCAGCTTACCCCAGTGTTCTAGCATAAGTCAGTGCTGCTTTCTACCCATGCAATTGAAGCAATCTCCTAATGCTCTCCCTTGATTTATCCCTAGTATCAATACTGAGGCATTGCTGCAGCATTACGGATCAAACCGTTCATCCTGACGCAACATATTAAATTTATTGACTTTTATATATTGAGCAAACCTTGCATCCCAGGGATACATCTCTTCAGGTCATGTGGAACACTTTGTTTAATGTGAAATTGGATTCATTATGTTAATATTTTGTTAATTTTTATATGGATTCACCAATTATAGCTTTTATTATGTCCTTATTTCCTTTTTATATTAGGCCAATGCTTGTAGAAGAGGTTAGAAGGAATCTCCCCATTTTACTTTTTTAAATAGTGTGAGAAACATTGGTTAGCTATTCACAACAGTTTGACAGAGCACAGCAGGAAAGCTCTTGATCTGAGTCTTTTATTTTTAGTTGAACTTTCTATTACTGCAATAGCCCCATTATTTGCTGTTTATTTTTAAGGTTTTCTGTGCCTTCACATTTCAAAATTGATGGTTAAATGAATCCAAAACTTGCTACATTTCTTCTGATTTTTTTAAATTTGTGAGTGCATGATTTTTCATAATAGTCCTTAAAGGGAAATACTTTCCAAGAAATTGTAAATGAATTATTGCAAAGAGCAAAAATTTAACTTATAAAACATGGACATATTTTGCTGTAAAGTTTCACTGAAATTTGTTTTTTAGCAGTATTAGTTTTCAATCACAAACTTTAGATACATTTAAAGTTCCTACTTAAGTTAAACATTGAGGAAATCTTCAGGTAAATCCTCTGGGACAAGAGCTATTTATAACAAATCACACATAAGGAAACAATTTTAAGGGTTCTTGTTTCAAAAATAAAGACCTTGATTATAGAGCTCTTAAATAACCAAGTCATCAATCTATTTAAATACAAGTAATTCTAACACTCAATATCACTCCCTATATTAGACTGCTAATAGTCGATGGAAGTGGGAAAAAAGTTCTAACCTAAGGGGAGGGATTCAGTGGGAGTTAGAATGACAGTTAGGACCATGAAATGAGAAACGGAGCATGCAATTGGAAGAAACCATAAATGTTCTCAACTGAGAAAAACTAAGCTGTTCTACTTAGTCTGTACTGCCTTGTTAAGACTACTTCCATACTCATGTCTCAATCTCTTTATGACAAATGCTTTTCTTTTTTTTATATATTTTATTTATTTTTTTATTCATTGATTACATTGTATTATGTGATACAGTTTCGTTGGAACTGGGAATCAACCCACCCCTCCCCACACCCTCCCCCCATGTGGAATGTTCCATCTTGTTGCATATCCACTGATCAAGTACAGTTGAGAGTCCCTCTTAGCAAGCATAAACTAAACATAGGGTCCAACATCTTATAGTCCAATCTAGTTCCTCAGCTTCCTGGAGAGACCCTATCCAGTCCGAGGGCAGAACCATCAGATTATCAACCCGATCAATTAAAGGCTCCAACATACCCTCAGCAACAATTAACTTCATTGTGTAACTAATAGTTATAGTATTGAGTAACCAGTATGTTAAAAACAGTTGCAATTTCTTAACCATCTTCTGTGATCACCTCATTGCCAATTCAGTTTTAGTTTATACACAACATGTAACATAATATACATAAAATAACATGTTTAACATAACATCATATCCTCTTAAATTAATGCAAACATGTGGTATCTAACCATTTGGGAATGGTTCATTTCCCTTAGCATTATGGTTTCCAGTTTGGCCCATTTGGCCACAAAGAACTGCATTTTGTTTTTTTTTAATAGCTGAGTAATATTCCATGGAATAGATGAACCATACCTATCTTATCCAGTCTTCTGCTGATGGACATTTCGGTTGCTTCCATGTTTTTGCAATTACTGATTGTGCTGCTATGAGCATAGGGGTGCATGTTGGCTTCTCATAAAACAGGTATTTTGGGTATATACCTAGGAGTGCTATTGCTGGATCATACGGTATGTTGAACTTGAGTTGTTTGAATATTCTCCATACTGATTTCCATAGAGGCTGTACCAACCTGCAGCCCCGCCAGCAGTGGAGTAGGGTTCCCTTTTCCCCACAACCTCGCCAACAAGTGTTGTTGGTGCTTTTATTCATGTGGGCCAGTCTTACTGGCGTTAGGTGGTACCTCATTGATGTTTTAATTTGGATTTCCCTTATTGCCAGGGAACTTGAGCATTTTTTCATACGTTTATTTGCCATTTGGGTTTGTTCCTTTGTGAAGTGTTTGCCCATTTCCCATGCCCATTTATTGAATGGCTTGTTTGTTTTGACATTTTGGTTTTTTGTAGTTCTTTGTATATTCTGGAGATTAGCCCTCTGTCACCTATGTCGTGCGCGAAGATCTTCTCCCATCTGTGGGCTGCTTTTTTACTTTGTTGATTGTTTCCTTTGCTGTACAGAAGCTTCTTAGTTTGATGAGGTCCCAATTGTTTATTATGGTTTTGATTGCTAATGCTGTTGGAGTCCTTTTTAGGAAGTCGGGGACTACCCCTAGATCTTGTAGAGTATTGCCAACATTTTCTTCCAAAAGTTTGAAGGTTTCTGGATGTAGGTTTAGATCTTTTATCCATTTGGATTTGATCTTAGTGTATGGTGAGAGATGTGGGTCTATCTTTTTGTTTCTGCAGGCTATCAACCAGTTGTCCCAACAGCATTTATTGAACAGACCTTCCCATTTGCCTGGATTGTCGTTTGTCCTTTTGTCAAAGATTATTTGGCTGTATTTGTGTGGGTTCCCTTCTGGTGTTTCTATTCTGCTCCATTGATCTTCTTCTCTATTTTTTGTGCCAGTACCAGGCTGTTTTGATAACCACTGCCCTATAGTATGTCCAGAGATCTGGGACTGTGATTCCCCCTGCTAACTTCCTGTTCTTGAGAATGGTTCTAGCTATTCGTGGTTTTTTGTGTTTCCAGATGAACCTTTGAATCATTGTTTCCAGATCTGTGAAGAATGATTTGGGCAATTTGATTGGGATTGCATTGAATGTATATATTGCTTTTGGCAGTATAGACATTTTAATGATATTGATTTTACCTATCCAGGAGCATGGGATGCTATTCCATCTTTCGAGGTCTTATTCAAGTTCTTTTTTAAGCAGTTTGTAGTTTTCTTCAAATAGGTCTCCTACATTTTTGGTTAGGTTTATTCCCAGATACTTCATACTTTTCTCAGTTATTTTGAACGGTTTGTTGCTGGTTGGGTCTTTTTCCATCTTTGGGCTATTTGCATACACTATGGCTGTTGAGTTTTGTTCATTAATTTTGTATCCTGCCACTCTTCCAAACTCTCATATAAGATCTAGCAGTCTCTGTATTGGGTCTCTTGGGTCTTCTCTGTAGAGAGCCATGTCATCTGCGTATAGTGAAAGCTTGACTTCTTCATTTCCCATTTGGATTGCTTTGATTTTTTTTCTTGTCTTATGGCCTCAGCAAGTACCTCTAGGACTATGTTGAACAGCAGCAGAGAAAGCGGACATCCCTGTCTTGTTCCAGATTTCAGTGGGAAGGGTTCTAGTTTTTCTCCATTCAGTATGATGCTGGCGTTGGGTTTTCCATATGTTGTTGATTTTTCCATCTATGCCTACCTTGGTTAGGGTCTTTAGCAGGAAATTGTGTTGGATTTTGTCGAAAGCTTTTTCTGCGTCTATTGATACTATCATGTGGTTCTTGTTTTGCAATTTTTGGATGTGGTGTATCACATTTATGGATTTCTGGATGTTGAACCATCTCTGCATTCCAGGGATGAATCCTACTTGATCCAGATGAAAGATCTGTCTGATGATCTTTTGAAGTCTATTGACTAGGATTTTGTTGAGAATCTTAGCATCAATCTTCATCAGAGAAATACGTCTGTAGTTTTCCTTCTCAGTTGGGTCTCTGTCGGGTTTTGGGATTAAGGTGATGTTGGCTTCATAGAATGAGTATGGAAGAGTTGCCTCTTTTTCTATTGTAGTGAAGAGTTTGTAGAGAATTGGGGTCAGTTCTGTTCGGAATGTTTTGTAGAATTCTGCAGTGAAGCCGTCTGGGCCTGGGCTTTTCTTTGTTGGGAGATCTTTAATCACTGATTCAATCTCTGCTTCAGTTATGGGTTTGTTCAGGTCGTTTGTTGCCTCTGGGCTAAGTTTTGGCAAGTTGTATAAGTCTAAGAACTTTTCCATTGCTTGGTGGTCTTCTGATTTGTTGGAGTATAGTGCTTTGTAGTAACTTCTGATTATGTTCTTAATGGTTGCAGTGTCTGTTGTCATGTTGCCTTTTTCATCTTTGATGCTGTTAATTCTTGCTTTCTCTTGTTTTTTCTTTGTCAGTTGGGCCAGCGGGGTGTCTATTTTTTTTATCTTTTCAAAAAAACCAGCCTTTTGATTCATTGGTTTTGTGTATCGTTTTTTTTGTTTCTATCTGATTGATTTCCTCCCTTGTTTTGATTATTTCTTGTTTCATGTTGTGTGTGGGGCTCTTCTGCTGCTCTTTTTCCTAATCCTGGAGGTGTGTGCTTAGTTCCTGTATTTGACACCTCTCTTGGGCCTTGACAGGAGCTCCAATTGAGATGAATTTCCCCACAGCACTGCTTTGGCAGTGTCCCACAAATTTTGGAATGTTGTGTCAGAGTTTTCATTGGTTTCCATAAATTTTTTGATCTCATCTTTAATTTCTTCTCTGATCCATTGTTCATTTAATAGCATATTGTTCGGCCTCCAAGAGTTTCTGTATGTCCTGGGGCATTTTGAATTGCTGATTTCCAATTTCATTTCGTGATGGTCTGAGAGGGTGCATGGTATGATTCCTATCTTTTTGAAGTTATTTAGGTTTGCTTTGTGTCCTATCATGTGGTCGATCCTGGAGAAGGTGCCATGCACTGATGAAAAAAATGTATAATCTGTGGCCTTGGGGTAAAAAGTTCTATAAATGTCTACCAAGTCCAGTTGTTCTATCATTTGTATGAGCTCTGTTGTTTCTTTGTTGAGTTTTTGTTTTGTTGATCTGTCTATAGTTGTTAGCAGGATGTTAATGTAACCCACTATTATTGTGTGCATATCAATGTCTCCTCTAATTCTGTAAGTAATTGCTTCACATTGCTAGGCACATTGGAATTTGGTGCATTTATATTCACAATGGTGATTACTTCCTGATGTATCAGTCCCTTCACCAATATATAACGACCTTCCCTGTCTTTTTTGATGTCTGTCAGCTTGAAGTCTATATCATCTGAAATTAGAATAGATACCCCAGCCTTTTTTTTTCTCGTCCATTGGCATGAAATATCTTTTTCCATCCCTTTACTTTCAGTTTCTTAGAGGCTTTTCTGGTTAGATGTGTCTCTTGTAGGCAACAGATTGTTGGGTTCTGTTTCAGGATCCAGTCTGTTAATCTGTGCCTTTTGATTGGTGAGTTTAGGCCATTTGTGTTTAGAGATAATATTGAGAGAAATTGATTTTGGGCTGCCATGAGTGTGTGTAAGTGTGCAAGTGTGTATTTGCGACTATTAAAATCTCTGCCTGGTTGACTATCCTCTTATGGATTTTGGGGAGGTCTTCCCATTTGCCATCTTTGATTTTGGTTTTCATTTTTTCTCTCTGGGTTTACCACCTTCCTGAGGAGGTTGTCTAGAGCTGGTTTCATGCTGGTGTTTTCTTCTAGTTTTTCTTTGCTGTTGAAATATTTAATTTCATTCTCAAATACAAATACATTAGTCTCAGTTGGCAGTTGTTTTGTTTCAGGATTTGAAAGGTTTGACCCCACTCTCTTCTTGCCTGGAGTATTTCTTCTGATAGATCTGCTGTGATTCTGATTTGCCTTCCTCTGAAAGTAATCTTGTCCTTTTTTCTTACTTGTCTTAGAATTGTTTCCTTGTATTGGCTTGAAGGCAGTTTGAGGACCACGTGTCTGGGTGAGGATTGCTTTGGATCAAATCTACTGGGGGTTCTCTGACCTTCCTGGATTTGTGCTGGATTTATATTTCCAGTATTCTGGAAGTTCTCCTGTATTATCTCATTGAGCACCCGTTGCAAGCCTATCTCCTTTTCCACTCCCTCTGGAAGGCCTCTTATTCTAATATTTGATTTTTTTGAGGTTGTCTTTCATTTCCTGTATGGACCTATTGGCTTTCTCCAGATTTGTCTACAACTGTTTGATGAGCTGCTGCCTTTCATTCTGAATGTCTTCCAATTCTGATATTCTGTCCTCTGCTGTGTTCATTCTGTTGGTTAGGCTTTCAATTTTGTGCTCTATATCGAGGATTCCCTTTTTGACTTGATTTATTTCTGCAGTGACATGGTTTTCGAATTTCTTGGACTCTTCCCAGTGCTTCTCACTGTCTCTGATGAATCTCATCACTAGTTTCTTAAATTCCTTCTCTGGTAATTCCTCTATGTCATCATCTTGCATCTCAGGTATTGAGATTAGTTTTTGGTTGTTTTGGGGGGAAATGCTTAATCTTTCTTCTGAGTTATTACCTTTTCTGATACTTCTCCTTATTGTGTTGTTGTTTCTTGCCACTTTTGGATTTTAGCCTCTGACTTGCTTGTCTGGAGCCGTTGCCCTCGGTGCTTATAGGAAGTGTGACCCAGCAACTGCTGTATGGAGTGTTGGCCTAAGTATACTTCTTCTTACTCTATTGGGGACAGCAGATGATGGTGAGGTGGGTGTTGATTGGCTTCGTTTGCACGTGGGTTTATACCTCTGCCACTTGTCTCTGTTGTAGCTAGTTGGTTGGGTGTTGTCCTATGTGTGCCAATGTGGATAGGGTGTAAATGATATAGTTTGTATCCTTGGGCTTCTTCTCTTTGCTCTGGGTAGATGTAGAGCTTCCACACCCACCTATACCATCAAAGATGTATTCCCCTGTTGGGAAACCCCCTGCTGTGGCCCTGCTTGCCTGTGATTCTTCCCGGTTCAGGAGATCTGTTGGGTGGTGCCACTGACTCTGGGGCTCTAGCTAAGCACAGCAGGGGTTTCCAGCTGCTTGTTGCTCAGAGTTTGTGGACCACAGCCCCGAGCTGGGTCAGGAGACTCTATGTCCCAGCCCTAGTGCCAGGCCTTCCCCCTGCAGCTCCCACTCAAAGTCGTTGCCCCACTGGAAGACACACTGCTCCACGCCTCCGTCTGGGTTAGTTGACTCTGCTGAGCTGTGTTTTGCCTCTTGGGCTCAGGGACTCTGCGCCACCTCAGGCCACAGGTCGGTAGAGCCAAGTCCTGCCTCTTGGGCTTAGGGCGGGAGCCGCGTGTAGCTGGGGCCTCTGCGCCACCTCAGACCACAGGTCTACAGAGCCGTGTCCCGCCTCTTGGGCTTGGGGCAGGAGCCGCATGTAGCTGGGGCCCCTGCACCACCTCAGACCACAGGTCTGCAGAGTATTGTCTTGCCTCTTGGGCTCAGGGTGGGGGCTGGGGCCTTGGCCACGTGTAATAGGGGCCTCTGTGCCACCTCAGGCCACAGGTCCGCAGAGTCTTGTCTTGCCTCTTGGGCTGGGGACCCGTGCTGTACACTGCGGGGGGTCTCTGTCCTGGGCCCCTGCCTCCTGTGGTTTGGAATCCTCACCCTAGGCTGGGTTGGAAAGATCCGTCAAGTTCTTCTCCCTGGAATTCCCACTCAAAAGAGTTGTCCCACTGGGAGATGTACTACAGCTGCCAGGCCAGCAGGCTTTGTTTAGCAGCCTCCAGCTTCTATGGGCTGGGAGAACTTGCCCCGAGGTTCTGCACAACCGGTTTGCTTTGGGGTCTCCTGCTGAGCTGAGCACAGCAGGGAATCTGCTCAAGTTTACAGTCCTGCCCTGTCCCCTTTACAAGGCTTTTCTTTTCTTTCTCTCTCTTTTTTTTTTTTTTTTTTTTTTTTTTTGCACTCTTTCTCAAAGGTGTTCTGCCTTTGGGAGCAGAGCCATGGGAGTCATGTAGCCGTGCTCCCACCAGCCTGCACATCTGTCCAGGGAGGCTCTGCCGAGTGTTGCCCCGCTCCTAGTGCTCAGGCTGAGCCCAGCAACAGTTTCCACTGGAGTCTCTTGCAGCTAGTCAACCATTCAGAGCTGAGTTGGGGATTACTGTAACCTGGTCCCAGAGCGCAGCTCCAGTCTCCTCTGCACTCTCTCAAAGCTGCTGACCTGCTGGGAGGCACGTTTCTGGACAACCTCCCCCACCCCCCCCACGCTTTGTTCAGTCCAGTAGCCTCCTTTAGGGTCTCCTGCACTCCAGTGGTCGGTGCCCCTGTCAGTGTGGATGCCTGTCCTTCCAACCGCCTTTGTCCTCCCTGGAACAGCTGAGATTCCGCCGCCTTCCCCCTTGGCTGGGATCGCGACTCACCAAAATTCTCTCGGTGTGCTGTCTCCTCTTTTTTCCTTTTTATGGTTGTCTCTCCACGCTGTGTAGATCTTCTTACTTCAGCGAACTCCAGTGACCTTCCTACACCTATCCCCACAATTCTGTGTCTCCTGGTTTGTTTCTCTGCTGGATCGGTTCCCCTCTGTCCCCACTCTGCCCTACACCAGCTCTCTATGGTCGGCCATCTTCCCGCAATTCCAGACAAATGCTTTTCAAATACCCTGTTGATTTGTTGACATTTCTGTTTTCCTAAACACTAAATGTCTTTCTATACAGGACAATATAAGCATTTATGCATGTAATTTAGATACATGTAATACTTTCATAAACATTAGTTTCTGTGACCTATGTCTTCTGATTTGTAACCTATGCTGTAACATGCAATACATCCAACATCTTAAAGAAAAGCATTTGGTCTACAACATTTTATGTACTTCCAGTCCTGCCTGGTATATGTTATGGATATGGATCAGAGAGGTAGGTAATTTTTTGAATTCACACAGTAAACGAACAAACAAAACTAGCAGAAACATGAATAAGCTATATGTACCTGCTCTAAAAGTCCCGATCTTAACTATCAGAGACATATTTACTTAGAATTTTAGACTCCATAACATGAATTGCTGTTCATAATTAGAAAGCCATTGGTCTTAAATTTATTTTGTTCCTGTCACACAACTGACTATAGGTGAAGCCAAGGAAATCTTTAATGCTGTTAGAGATATTTGAAAACCATTGCAGAATTGTGTTTACAACAAGGATAATATATTTAATTATACATGTTTGTTAAATTTAGCTGAGAATCAGAGACAGACAAGGGTGGGGCAGGGGAAAGAAGAATGGTATATGATGGTTTCCTACCCTACCCTAATGGCTGCAGTGGCTCTGGCTGAGCAGATGCTTAAGCTGGGAGCTAGAGGCTTATTCCAGGCTGTTTAGGTGAGTGGCAGGAATTCATGGACCACCACTTATTTCTCCCAAACTGGTCCTTATCAGCAAGGTGGAAAGGAGCAGGGGTGACATAAAACTCAGATTGTCCTTTGTAGAATGCAGAAATTTTAGCTACTATGGCCAAAAACCCACCACAAGGATAAGTAAACATTTTCACATCTCTCAAAATCATTGTTTACATTAACCACTTCTTTGTTTCTACATCCAAAATAATGGGCTCTAGGACATTACTGTAGGATTAGAACGCAAATTGAAGTTGCAGAAATTACCAAGACACATATTTTGTCTTAGGTTAAATCCTTTGGGATGGAGTTATTCTGCAGACTTCAAATTTTCTAAATCAAAGGAAAAATGTATATTTTTCAAGAAACTTCCTGATGAAGAAATATTGAACATAACAAATCTATATGCTTCATATGAATTGCATGACTGAAATTTGTCATACAGAGAAAGCCTGCAGTATGTTTTTCCATGAAAAAGTTTACCAAACATTTGTCTGCTTGACAACATTGATGTTTCCTATATGTCTGCTGATTGCTTTGCATGAATACATACATGCTAAGCCTGCAAACAACAGAAGGGAAAAAATCGAATATTACTGGAAAGGAGTGTTTTGCTTGGGGTTCTTTCAAGCAACAGAGTTCATGGCAAATTTATCATGAGCTCTTCCACAGCAATTTTTCTTTATAATACAAACAAGGATTGTCTTAACACGACATCCACTTCACAAGTGTTGGGACTTCAAGTGTGGAAACAGAAGGTACAATGTGTAATTCATGAAAAATAGGTTATGTTTCACATTGGCACATGAAACAGAGTGTGAAACACGTTCAGGTAGGCTAACATCACAGATATTATCTTTCTTGGGAAAGATATATGCTTGGATTTATATTGAAAAAAACTTTTAAAAATACAATGTACAACTGCATTTGGCTATACCAATAAACTCGCTCAGAATAAGTGACCTTCATCCCAGATCAACAAATCTAAATAAAAATACAATCCTACTATCCCCTTTCCAGTTTTATAAATTTGGCCTGTGGACTTTTTTTCCTCCCGTTTTCATACATCTGAATTGTTAAGTGTTAACTTATGTAGGACCTATTATGTGATGATTGTTCTGTGTTCTAGAAACTATTAAATATACTGTTGACAGTTTGATACTAGATTTTCTACCATTGTCTGTCGCTACAATGCCACACTTGAACAGTAGGATGTTAAACTTGAAATTGTTACTAAAGGACTATACTACTGTAATAATATAGTGGGGGAAGATGATAGGGATACTAAGGGTAGTGGGACTCTATACCTAAAAACTATGTCATGGAATATAATGATAATAAGACAGTGTTAAAAAGAAACATTAAAAGCATGTTTTTTGATAGAAAAGTCATTTGAATACTTTTCGAAGTCCAGTTGGAGTAATTTGAAGCCGAAGGCAAAATGTGTGAGCTAGGATATTGAAAGCATAAAGTGTAAAATCAGTTTGCAGAAAGTTTAAAAATTGAGCATGGATTTATGTACTTACTTGTAATTGTACTTTTACATGGGGTTACTTTATTTCATTTCCTCTACTTGCCATGTATCATTCATGAATCAGATAGTTAAACTTGTTAGAGTGAAATCAATTATTGTGCTATTGTGACAAGTCAGGGAAAGATAATAAGAGGGAGGATCACTTAGGCTTACAGATCTGCACCATGAAAGAAGAAATCTACTAATTGTATATAAATTTTAAACACATTCCTATGTGGAAAAAATGAGCATTAAAGGAGACAAGTATTCCTCATAAATCCCATGATAAGGAGGATAGTTTTCCAAGAAGCAGCACATACAGTGTACAGTAGACATCACAATGCCTGCTGTCTTTGGGAGGCAATACAAGAAAGAAGGATATGGCTGTTCATAAGGCACAGAGAGGGTGCCCAGAGATAAAACCAGGAAGTGAGTTAAGAATTCTGACATCAAATCTTTAATGCATTGCAAAGAGTATGGCTGTTTTGGAAGACAGATTTTAATATGACAAAAAGCAGGATGCATTATAAATATTGCAATTGTGTATTTTCCTACTTTAAAAATCCTTTTTGATGTAGCAGATTTTGAATTTTGTTATTTGCTTCTAAAAAAATAGTAATTGGGGATAAAATTACCCTCAAGGTACATTGATTTTTACTGGTGGTTGCCATGCTAATGCTAAATAAATCACTAGTAATGATCTGAACCTCAGACGGCAATTTTAGTGCTTAAAATGATTTTCCATTTCTACAAAAGTTCTGAAAGCATCCCCAGAAAATATCCCAAATAGTGCATCATCCACTAGGAGTTGAAACAAACATGTATCTCTTTGGATTATTGTGACAGTGATATTTTCTAATCATAGAAATAAAGGTGTTCAGGGATCCTTGGGAGGAAAATAATCCACTAACAATTATCTTTCTCTGCTAAACCAGATTGCACCTGTGGAATCTTTACTGCACTTGCTTTAGAATGGGACATTTCAAACTTTGGATTAATTCACTTCGATGTTCTCCAAATTTGCAAACTCTAGTTCTGATAACATGGAAAATGAACCCAATTTTAGTGTTAAGGAGGTGGACCTAGAACCACCCAGGTGTTTGAGGTTGTGGACTCAAAAGGTTGTTCATGAACATGGAGACTGGCAGTCAAAATATTCTACTGATCTAGCTTTTTAAACATTATAAAATTATTCATCTGTGAAACACATTGAATTCTTGCAACTTCAATTTGATTATTTGATTTCATTTCCCTAGCATGAAAAATGATCTGCTCTATAAAATTTGCTCAATTACATGCCCCAATTGATTTGCATTTTTACAATAACTAAAAGTTCAAAAATATCACACATAAAATTTTGCAAGAGGCCTCCTTATAAACCAAAAGGGTGTCCTGCTGTTTGTAGATGCAATTTTCTAAAAACTGTAGAAATGTATTTCATGTGTGTTGATTTATTTAAATATGTACTTCATTTGGTTTATTGATCTTTTACTTTAGAAGTACACAGTGAGATTTTATTTCATGTGCATTAACACATATTTGCACCGAACATTGTCTTATTTTTCTATATCTTGGCTTTTATACTTTCATATTATGAAAGACTTTTTATTCGTAATACATGCATACACTCATAGATTGTATTGCACATTCCTTTTACATTTTTGTACTTCTAGAAGTTTTACTGTTACATTCTAATAAATTAGTATCTCAATTTCTCACTTGAACTCTAATATATTTTTTTATCAATATAAATGGATTTCATGTGTTTCACAGGTGCAATTCTGAGATTGCCATAAACTTCCCGTTTTATTTTGAACTTTAAAACAGCGAATTAAGACTGCAATTGTTTTTTAGTCAGTCATTAAGAGTCCTGAATCTTACTCCAAGCATAAGAACTACCCTATAATTTTATTTGTGTCCTAAAACTGTTGTGCTTTAAGAAGGTTGTATTCAGTGTTAACCCAATTCTGCTGAATCAGTAGTTTTTGTGAGTATCTTTGTAATATGATGAGACATTTTTATGATTAATCTACTGTTTAATTTTGAATTATCTAATTCTGTATTACTTGCAAAGAAGTTGTCAGCATCATGGTATGATAGCACAGTTGATAAAATAAATTATTTTGTGCACATTCTAAAAAGACAGTCCACATTTCTTTCCTGTATTTCTTCTTTAGAGTGATTGCTTTATAACAGAGGTGTTCACTTATTAGTGAATGTTAATAGGACTGATCCAGGGTTGATATGGGTAAGATATGCTGGAAGAGATTCAATTACAATAACATGAAGCCTATTCCCTGAGAAAGCAGATAGATTAAATGAATGTAAACTTACATTTTGTCAATCAAGTCTGAACTCACAAAAATTGCAATGGAATCTCCAATTTTCACAAACCCCCTATATATATATATATATATATATATATATATATATATATATATATATGCAAGTATAAAAACCCAATTTTGTATAGATAAAATTGCCAATGAGTTTGTCAAACCAATTATCTTAAGAATTAAATAAATGACCATAAGATATTAACTGATCTTTAGTAATGAGAACAATACTATTACAGTGACGGCGCACAGTTATAAGTGCAATTACACTAATAGTAATTCTTGATTTGAGGCAATCATCTTACTCACTTGCCTCTATTCCTTGACTTTCCCCACCCTAATCAGTGGTTAATATGGGAATACATCCTTCTCAACTATGTAAACATCATCAAAAATAAAATAAACTTATTTAAAACTAATTATAAAAAATATCACAATGAAAGGAAAGCTCAGAAAATAAAAATTAACAGGCCAATGGTTTAAAAAAAGATGGATTTGGAGCTCATTGATGTCTCTATTTTCTGTATGTCTCTGTAGAGTTTATCTATATGCTCCTTTGATATCAAATTAGCTTGGCTTTGAAGGAGGGTTAATAATATAAGTAACAACATCAAACAAATTCCTCAAAGTAAATGCTTTATATTATGGCAAAGAGAATTACTAAACAGCATTATTAAGAGAATCCAATCAAAATAGACACAGAAGTATTGTCAGCCTACTGTTTCATGATGACCAGGGTCATTATAAAACACAGAACTTACGATAAAACCTATGGATAAAGGAACCTGGACAATTCTGTTCACTATTAACATCTCACTAACTCGATACCTATGTAACTGTGATAGCAATTAGTGAATATCTGTATGAATGTTGTGAATTGTGTACTAATAGCTACATGGATAGCTATATGATAAATTATATTCAAATAAAAATTGTTAGGAAAGCCTTTTAGTACAAAAAGTTATTGGAAAGTTCATGTGATGAAATGTAAAACTGAGTTGCTAGGTAAGAGACAGTGAGAATATTTCAGGGTAGAGGAACAGCCCCGAATCATATCCTATACAGTAACTGAACCATAAAAATGTTTTTCACTGAAAATGTCTGGGAATTTTCAAAATAGTTTAAACATAGAAACAGAAAGTATTCAAAATCTACTTTTGAAACTCAACAATATTACAAAGTTAGAAATATTTTGATGGGGGAAAAAAAACTCCCAAGAACCAATAGGAAGTTATGCAGAACTGTCAGCATCTAATGTGAGTCCTGTGAAAACTAGGCTGGACTTCTAAACATTAGAACTCTAAGCTGTTACAGTTGATGAGCTACCAACATGTGTCAGTTGGTTGCAACAACAATGCCACTAACCTTATTCCATAGATCCATTAAAATGCATTATAGTCCCTTGCCACACTTGGCACTTGTTCCCTGCAAGCATTTTGGGAACATTTCCCCATTAACAGTATGAAAAACATTCAGACTAAAGATGAACTGGAGAGATGATGGATGTTCACAATTGTCCCTCCACAACAGAAGGCTTAGAAAGCACTAGGGTAAAAGTAAAAGAGGATGAAGACATCAGAATCACGAGTAAGTGTGCATGAAAAATGGGAAAGATAACATGTGAGTTATCACATGAGAAGAAACAGCAAAATACTACGAAAATTGTATAAATCTTAAAGTTATTCTGAAAAGTAAATTTTGATAGTTCAATCCATTTGTCACACAAAGACAAATGTGGGCCTAGCATTGTCATATAAAAAGCCACACCCTGTGATTCCAAGCATCTAAAATGAACACCAGTTTGTGTCCTGGCCACAACACTTTTCATACCAGTCCTTGCTAATTCACTTGTAAAAAGCTACGAAAGAAGGCTCAAGTGCTTGGGCCCCTGTACTCAGGTGTGAGGCCTGGAGGAAGCCCTGGCTTCAACCCTGTCCAGCCTTGGTAGTTGTCGTCATTTGGGGAGTAAACCACTGAATGGAAGATTCTCTCTCTTTGCCGCTCTCTCACTTTCAAATAAATAACTAAATCTTTTTTCAAAAGATGAATTCAGAATTAATATAAAAATAATATACTAGAAATTTTGAATATCAGCATCCAGACAAAATACTTCCCATGGTTTCCAGATAACACTATTTATAATTTGAATAGTCACTGTGAGTCCAAAAAAAATGGCTAGCATAGAAACATAAATGATCCTAAAACAACAGTATGTGAGTTTCATTTCTCCCATGTCCAAAACAGATGAATTTCAATTGTTATTATATCTCAAAGCATTAAGTAATAATAAAAAAGTTTAGATGCAAATTCTCTTCTCTGATTCATGATTTATGTATACTACAGGATACATCTTGTATAAATTAACAAATTAAAGTATCATCCATTTTTTTAAAGATTTATTTTTATTGAAAAGGCAGATATACAGAGAAGAAGAGAGAGAGGAAACATCTCCCATTCACTGGTTCACTCCTCAAGTGGCCGCAATGGCCAGAGCTGAGCTGATCGGAAGCCAGGAGCTTCTTCCAGGTCTCCCACGCGGGTGCAGGGTCCCAAGGCTTTGGGCCATCCTTGACTGCTTTCCCAGGCCACAAGCAGATAGCTGGATGGGAAGTGGAGCTGCCAGGATTTGAACTGGTGCCTAAATGGAATCCCGGCGCATCCAAGGCGAGGACTTTAGCAACTTGGCCAACACAGGGGCCAGAATCATCCATTTTAAAACCATTTCCATTACTACAAAAAGAAAGGAAGCTATATGTTGAGTTAAATTTTATAGACAAATGAAAGTATTAACCAAAAAGTATGCTGAGTTAGGAAATCAAGAAAGATATTGCATATACTGAACATGTTCTCAATTACAATTAATATCCTTACAAGATATTTTGGGATAGCCTTTAATTCATTTCACATTAGAAAATAGATTATGAATACATTTTAGGGATAACAGAAAGTGAAATTATTCAGGCAAGTAATAGCTAAGTTTAATAGAAAAGTCACTGTACTTAGTATAGTAGAGATACTGGTAATAAGGTATCTTTGATGTGATAACATAATGTTGGGAAAAAAAGCATTTGCCTGACTTGATTTTAAAAGATTAGAAGATGAAGGAAGATTAAAATTGCACATGCTAATTTGGTTTAGAAAGCCTGGGGGAAACCAGGTCCTTCCTGTTTCAATTCTGGTTTTAAATTAACAGAATGTTTCATGTGAAGATGAAAGAAATTGGAGAATCATTGCCTAGGTACTTGACACTAGGACAGTGTATCTATTTTTATTCTATGACATTTTTGTTTGAAGTAATTTCCTAAATTGATTTTTTGTTGTAACTATCTGATTTTATTTTGAAGGTGAAAACATTAGCAGGTGTTCTACACCAAAATAATGATTTAGGAAAATGAAGTGTTATGCTATTTATGAAAGGTAATCAGTAGCTTAAATTTCAAGAAATAGCCTCATTGTATGGTTAATTCCTTTCCAATTTTAATCTTCAAGCATGTATTAGAGGTTCATGTGAACAGAAAATTTCTTTAAATTGTTTTACTATTTTTTTAATTAACTCCCAATGAAGTTTGCACATTGCCTTTAATAACAACTTAGTATATAAGGAGAGCAATGACTTTTTTTCTTGAGCCTAGGGCAGCCAATTCATACTACAGATGGGAAGACTTGGGACAATCTCTTTCTTCATAGGCAATATCTACATTGTTTTCATTAGTTTATGCCTGAGTTGTATCTAACAGACATTGTCAAAAGTATAAAGTTCCTTCTGCTTCAACAAATTTGTTCTCAAGTACGTGCATTTTACGTATTC
Source organism: Ochotona princeps (assembly GCF_030435755.1). Classification (NCBI taxonomy): domain Eukaryota; kingdom Metazoa; phylum Chordata; class Mammalia; order Lagomorpha; family Ochotonidae; genus Ochotona; species Ochotona princeps. The sequence goes on from NC_080836.1 coordinate 14,914,860, forward strand.
ATTCAAAAACATCCGTGGTGGCTGCTGAAGGCAATGAAAACAGTGCTCAATAGAGAATAGAGTGGATTATGTTGATGACATGCATTCATTGAGCAAAGCATTCTGAGTCTGGGAGCCTTAGTCTCCATAGCTGCTGTAAAAGGCAGTAAGTTGATGCATTCAGTCACCATGGGGATTTACAGTTTGCTATAGAGCAACAAATGAAGGGATCATGCATTTTAAATCACTTCGCAGTGCTTCTGTTAACAAATAGCTTAATGAAACTATCAATATTTAATGAAATAATTCTTTGTAATTTTCAGTTAACAATATAATTATTTTAATAAGCAGATAATTAGTGCTTTTTTCTCTGTAACAAACAACTGTGTGCTAATGAAAAACGTCACTGGAAAACATTGGGACATGTGAACGTGTTTATCCCACAGTCTCCCCTCTGAAATAAAATGGTCTGCCTTTATTTTTCATTCGTGGCCATTTAAAAATGTATACAAAGTAAACAAATTCCACGTATGTCACAATACATATTTAATTGTTGCATAGAGTGGTACTTGCCACTCTACTCTTACCCTCCTGTATACCCCCATTCCTGACTTATTGCTTTCTGTTTACTTCACAAACACAGGCTTGACATTTCATAAGGTAAAGAATTCAACCAATAGCAGGTAGAAAAACATAATTCTACATTTTCTCAAGAATATAGACAAAGGCTGTGGCAATAAAATCTGAAAAATGTCGATCTTACTCATAGATTGCATTTTTTTAAAAAATTTGTGTATTAGTTACCACAGATCAGGATATACATATGACATTTGTCCATTTGAGACTGGCTTGTTCCACTAAGTATCGTGGGTTTCAAGTTGTATCCATCAAGTTGCCAAAAAATCACTCTTATGACTGAATAGGTCTGCTATGTGTGCGTGTTTCTATAATACTTTCCTTATCCACTCATCTTTTGGTGGACATCAGCATTTATTCCATATCTTACCTATTGTGAACTGAGTTGGAATAAACATGGGGTGGGAGTTGTAACAAGTAACTGTCATACTGATTTCACTTTTTGGGTGAATTCCCAGGAGTGGGATGACTGTATTATTTGATAGATCTATTTTCAGATCCCGGAGGAATCTACAAACTGTCTTGCATATTGGGTGTACTACTTTTCTTTCCCACTTTCTTCACATGCTTGCCAGCATTTGCAGTTTTCTTTGCTTTGCAGTTGATATCCACTCACTCTGTTTTTACTGTTATTTTCCTGATGGCTAGTGATCATAAGCATCATTCATGTGTCTGTCATTGTATTCCATCCTTTGGAAAGCACCTGTTCATGTCCTTTGCCCATGTATTAATAGGATTTTTTTTTGTTGTTGAGTTTGAGCACTTTCTATGTCCTGGATATTAATCCTCTATCTGCTGCATAATTTACAGATGTTTTCTCCCATTTTATTGGTTGTGTCTTCATTTTGTGCGTGACTCTTTCTCAGCGCAGAAGCGTCCTTGCTTGATACAGTTCCATTGGTTCTTGCATCATTTGCCAGTGTTTCTGTGGTCTTTTTCAAGATCTCTTCTTAGGTCTTTGCCTATGCCTAAGATTCAGTTTCCTTGATTTTGCATTAATAATTTGATAGTATCAAGACATAGATTTAGATCCTTGGTGCATTTAGAGTTGACTTTTGTATAAAGCATATGTTGGGGTTGTGTTTCATACTCTGTTACATACAGATTCAATTTTCCCAGAACCATTTGTTGAAGAGACTCTCCCATTTCCCTGAATTGATTTCAGTTCGCTAGTCAAATACTAATTGATTATAGAAATGTGGATTAATTTCTGGGATTTCCATTCTGTTTCATTGATCTGCATGTCTATTTTGTGCCAGTATTAGACTGTTTTTATTACAGCTGCCCTATAGTGCATATCAAGTCTGATTTTGTGAATGATCTAGCTTTTGGTCATGGTTTAAAATTATTGTTTTAGTCATTTTGTGTCTGTTGTGTTTCCACATGAATCCTAGGATCATCAATTCGAGATCTGAGACTAATGTCAGAGCTATTTTGATTGGTAATGCATTTACCGTGTAAACTACTTTGGGTAGTATGGCCATGTTGATATTAATTTTACCAAACCACAAACATGGCGACTGTAAAAACTTGTCTGTTATTACATTAATTTTTTCATACTTTTTGTCAGGCTCCTTACATTCTTGAGTTAAGTAGTCCAAGTTATTTAAATTTTGTAGAAGTTATTGTGAATAGGAATATGCTTGCAAATTCTTAACCATGGAATTGTTTGTGTACACAAAGGCTATTGTTTTTTTTTGTGTGTGTGTTGATTGATATCGAACAGCTTTACCAAACGGTCTTATGAGTTCCAACAGTCTTTTAGCACAATGTTTTGTTTTTCCTGTATAATGTCATCTGCAAAGAGAGGTAGTTTAACTCTCATGTTACCAGTATATATCCCTCTTATTTTCATTTTTTTTAAAGATTTATTCATTTTATTACAGCCAGATATACACAGAGGAGGAGAGACAGAGAGGAAGATCTTCTGTCCGATGATTCACTCCCCAAGTGAGCCGCAACAGGCCGATGCTATGCCGATCCGATGCCGGGAACCTGGAACCTCCTCCAGGTCTCCCACGCGGGTGCAGTGTCCCAAAGCTTTGGGCCGTCCTCAACTGCTTTCCCAGGTCACAAGCAGGGAGCTGGATGGGAAGTGGAGCTTCCAGGATTACAACCGGCGTCCATATGGGATCCCAAGGCGATCAAGGCGAGGACTTTAGCCGCTAGGCCACGCTGCCGGGCCCAGCATTTCTACTCAGATCGAGAAACAAACAAGACCACCTACTTCCACCTTTGTTATTCAACACACTCCTGGAAATTTTAGCCAGAACATTAGGCAAAAAATGAAAATAGGGCCCGGCGGTGTGGCCTAGCAGCTAAAGTCCTCGCCTTGAGGGCCCCAGGATCCCATATGGGCGCCGGTTCTAATCCCGGCAGCTCCACTTCCCATCCAGCTCCCTGCTTGTGGCCTGGGAAAGCAGTTGAGGACGGCCCAATGCATTGGGACCCTGCACCCGCGTGGGAGACCCGAAAGAGGTTCCAGGTTCCCGGCATCGGATCGGCGCAGCATCGGCCTATTGCGGCTCACTTGGGGAGTGAATCATCAGATGGAAGATTTTCCTCTCTGTCTCTCCTCCTCTCTGTATATCTGACTGTAATAAAATAAATAAATCTTTAAAAAAAAAAGAAATGCCTCCAACTTTTCCCTAAAGTGATGCCTGTGAGGATGAGCACTATGGTGTAGTGAGCTAAGCTATTGTCTGTGGTGCCTACATTCCATATGAACACTCTTTAATATCCACCTGCTTCACTTCCAACCCCAATCTCTGCTTATGCCCTGTAAGGGCAACAGATTATGACTCAAGTCCTTGGGACCCTAAAACTTTCTTGGGAGACCTGATGGAAGCTTCTGCCCCCAGATTGGCCCAACTATGCCTTGAAATAGAAATTAAATAGATCTGAAAAAAAATAGGATGCTGGCTATGTTTTCCATATGTTGCCTCAATATTGTTGAAGGATGTTCTTTCTATACTCAGTTTTATTAAGTGTTTTTTTTTATCATGGAAGGATATTTTTATCACATTGTTTCTGCAGCTATTAAGATAATCTATGCTTTTTATTCTGTATGTGTGTTGAATCATCCCTGGATATCAGTGATAGATCATTCTCAGTCGGATGAATTTCTGATGTATTGTTGGATTTGATTAGCAGTATATTACAGAGGATTTTTGCATCTGTGTTCATCATGGGTATTTGTCAACAGTTATTCTTCTTTGCTGAATTTTTTTTCTGATGTTGCAATTAGAACAGTATTTATATGGAAGGAAAAATAAGACTAATGAATGCAGTTTTTCTGAAAGTGAGGAGATACATACTACCACATCCCAACATGAAGATTTGAATCCCAATTTGCTGCTAAGATTAATTAGAGGTGACTTTAAATGATGAACATCATATTTATTCTAAACTTTCTAATTTACCTGTGCTTTAAATAACTCTGAAGGACAAAACTGTCACTTTTCCTGTTTCAAATTAAAGACAATTGTAGCTTACCTGAGTTTATATTTGATTTACAACTACTAATTTGTGATCATCTCATTCACATGCTGTTGTAAGGATAATGCAGACACATTATTTCCTCCCCTCGCTTCTCCCTATGGGAGTACCTTACACAACCGTTGATAGATGGTCACAATCATATGTCAGTCATTGCACTAACCACAAAGATCCTGCATAGCCACATTTACCCTTTCACAGCAACGCACACTAAAATTGCCCTTATATTGTACACTTCACTAAGCATAATGGTTTCCCAGTGGAAACTTTTTTTTGCAAATTAGAAGATTTCATTCTTTTTATGGCTGAATAGTACTCTTTTGTATATGTATTTTATTCATCCTGTCATCCATTGATAGTCTTTGGAATTGGGTCCATAGCTTACAATATGAAATACATTACAATAAATATGGATTGTAAGTAACTCTCTCATATACAGAGTTCATTTTATTTTTGATATATTCCCAGAAGGGGAATGCCTGGGGCATATGATAAATCTGTTTTCAGGTATCTAGGTATCTTCATACCATCTTCATAATGGTTGCACTATTTGACTTTCCAAGTTATAGTGGATTAGTTTGACATAATCTCATGTATTTACTTTAGCTTTAATTGCTTGTGCTTTTGAGGTCTTTTCCATGAAATCTTTGTCTATGCTTATGTCTTGTATGGTATTTATTTTTTTCTCTAAAAATGTGGTGGTATCATGTCATTGATTTAGACTTGATCTACTTAGAATTAATTTTTATAACAGGAAAAAGAGGAGGAGACTTCTCATTTCTGCTTGTGTAACCCAATTTTTGCAGCATCATTGTTGAAGATACTATCCCTTATTTCTGCATGGATTCTGGTTCATTTGTCAAACACAGATGACTATAGCTGTGTGGGTTCATTTCTGGGATTTCTATTCTGTTCCTTTGATCTTCATGTCTGTTCTTACAAATGAGGCTGCTTTGATTGCAACTGGCAGGTAGTAATTCTTGAAGCCTGCTGTTGTGACACTTTCATTCTGCTGTTTAAAATCACTTTAGCTATTTGGGGTGGCTTGTGTTTCTATCAGAATTTTAGGAAATGAACATTTTGATGATACTGATTCCATCTACAAGCATGGCAAAATTTTCCATGTTCTGGTGTCTTCCATCTCTTTCTTCAATGTTTTGTACTTTGCAACATACAAATCCCTCAAACCTTTGTTTAAGTATGTCACCAAATACTTGGTGGTTTTGTTGTTGTTTTGTTTGCTGCTACTAGGAATGGGACTGATAATACAAATTTTTTTATCAGCCATTGAATCATTTGTGTATACAAAAGTCATTCATTTTTATCAGTTAGTTTTAAATTCTGCAGCCTGGGAATAGTCTCTCATGAGGTAGAGTGTTTTGGCTCCTCTATATAGAGAATCCTGTCATCTGTAAATAGGGATAGTTTGACTTCTTCCTTTCCAATCTGTATCTTTGATTTATTTGCCTTGCTTAACAGCTTGGACTAAACTATCCAAGACTGTATAGGATACTAGTATTGACAAATGGGATTCCTTGGGTACAAGCATGGTAGCCTAAAGACTACATTCCTTGCCTTACAGGCACCAATGTTCCTTATGGGTTCTGGTACGTATCACGGCAGCCCCACTTCCCATCCAGCTCCCCACCTGTGGCTTGGGAAAACAGTTGAGGATAGCCCAAGCTATCCTGTACCCATGTGGGAGGCTTCGAAGAAGCTTCTGACTCCTGGCATTGGATCAGCTAAGCTCTGGCCGTTGCAACCACTTGAGTTAACCAGCAGGCAGAAGATCTTCCTCTTTGTCTGTGTTCCTCTCTGGATATCTGACTTTCCAATAAAATAAATAAATAAAACATATTTTTAACATGGTAATCCTTGACGAACTCCTGATCTTAATTGAAATGCATTCGAATTTCCCCTTTTCTATATTGTGCTGAATATGGGCATTTCATGTATTGCCTTTATTGAGTTAAAGAATGATCTTTCTATACCAATTTTTTGCTTAGGGTTTTCAGCATGGAAGAATGCTGTAGTTTATCAAATACTTTCTCTACATCTATTAAAATGAGTATTTTTTTCTTTAGCTTGTTAATGTGATGTATTTACTGATCTTGTATGTTGAAACATTGCTGAATACCAATAATAAATTTCACCTGATATGGGTGAATGCTGTTTCTGATGTGTTATTAGATTTGATTAACTCAGAATTTGTTGAGGATTTTGCTTCTACATTCATCAGGTCTGTAGTTTTAATTGTATCTTTTCCTGGTTTTGGAATTGAAGTAATTTTTGCTTCACAGAAGGAGTTTAGGATTGTCTCCCTTTCTGTTGTTTTGAATAAATTGTGGATGATTGCAGTTAGCTCTTCTTGAAATGTTTCATAAAATTCAGCAGAGAATCTGTCCAGTCTTGGACTTGACTTTGTTGTGAGAAATTTTTATTACTGATCCAATCTGTCTTCATTATTGTCCTAAGTGATACTTGTCCTCATGACTGCCTTTTACTGTATTCCATATTCCAGAAATCTATCTATTGTTTCAAGATTTTTTCATGTTATCTGTTGTTCTATTTTGTGGAATCCCTGTAGTAGCCACACTACTATAGCCATCCACCATCACCCAACCAGCAGCTCTCAACTGGAGCAATGACATTGCAGCAAAGTACTGCCTATTCTCCTATAGGATATTTTTTAAAAGGATTGCTATAAGCAACCTTGATTCCATGAAGTTTGCATATTGTAGTCCTGCAAAACCAGCAATGCATGGATG